>NW_028258403.1:2641896-2948275 GCF_053883595.1 Heterocephalus glaber | reverse complement strand
TAACACGCTGACCATGGAAGGTCAGTGTGATGCAGCTGCCATTTCTTATAAATTCTGCAGTTTCAGGGCTACATGTACTTGGGCATCTCCCACATGTTGTCATAAATCTGCCAGGTTATTTTCCTGTTGACACATCTCTTCTATCTCTCATTATAACTTCTCCTCCAGCTTCTCTTTGTCTTGGGCCAAGTGTGTATGTAGCATGATGGCAAATGTCTTTTCTTCTTTTGAAGGTCATCCAGCAAATGAGATGAAGGAGATGAGAGACAGAGAAGTTTTAATTTTCTCTTGAATGTTTCAATTGTCTAATAAGTCTCACAATATTCTTGCATGTCATAGTTTCTGTGTGTGTTTATCCTCATCCAAATTCCGTTCCCAAATGTGGCTCTAGCTGACATTAAGTCAATTCACGCTCAGTACCAAATGAGAAGAGAATAGCATGGCAGAGACTCCTTCGTCAGCTCCACCAATTGTAGGAGGCCTATTCCATATAATCCATATCTTATTTAAATCACTCTAGTAGTACTGTTTCTCAGGTTGTGCCTAACTGGTCTAAAACCTAGGAGAAAGAGACTAAGGAAATGATCAGCATTCCTATTCCAGATGATCAGATCCACATTTATGCTGTGAGCCTCTTTAAGTGAAACTGACACATGAAATAATTATGAGGTAAGTATTCCAACTTTAGACAACTTTACCCAAGTTCTGTGTGATCTACTTTTTACTTAAACATTCAAGCAGAATGCATTAGGAGAAAGTTTTTTCTGATACCAGTTTCCAAAGGAGTCAGAAACTGGTTTTACTTAGAACTTAATCTTCTGATCCAGACCACAGATGAAGCAACCACCATGCTCCCTTCTGATCTGGGATTTGCAGGTGTGAGTCTTAGCTAGACTCCTGGAGCAGGGCCTGTCTCTTACAGAGCTCCTGAGTTTTTGTTCAGCTTTTACTGTCACTTCAACTATTGTGTGTTCTGAAAGAGCACAGAGACACTTTGCAGAATCTTCAATCTGTAAGGCTGAAATGGTGAGGGTGATTGTCTTAGCTGCTTTCTGAAAATCGACAGAATAGTGTCCAGTATTTGCATGATCACCAGAGTAACCCTGATGAATAAGTAGAACCATCTCTCCACTGAGAAGTTGCTGGTACCAAAACAAATCATAAAAGCGTACACTTGTCTCATAGGAGCAGTTCAGAGTGACTGCTTTCCCCTCTGGCCTCGATGCAGCAGGCTGAACTTGAGTCACTTTTTGGGCCACAGTGTATCCTATAGAAACAATCAGAAAAATATAGCTATTATATTATTGACATAGTAATAAAAATATTTAAATATTTAGACCAATTTAGGACCCAACAACAAACCAAACTGGAGTGACAGTTTGCTTGCTTTTTTCCTCATCCCCCTTTCCTCATCTAGCCCATGTTAAGCACCTGATGCTTGTGCGGAGTCCTTTCATCCCTAATATTCTTGACCATATTTGGACCATCTGTACCAGAGTAGATGATGGTCAAGAACACCCACAGCAGGCTGGAGAGCAGCATGTGGCCCATGTTTCTCTGCACAATGTGTTTTCTTCTGCCTGGGTGTCTGGGTTCAGGGACTCTGACTGCCTGCTAGGTTAAGCACTTGCTGGAGGTTTTATATTGCTCCTCAAACAGGAAACGGAGTTTCTTAGTTTCATAGACCACAAGGTCTGTATGCACATGAGAATGAATGTGGCTCACTCCAAGTGTTGCCAAGTCTTTCTGTAATAGGTTAGGCACAAACTAGAAAGGGGAGTTAGTATACACTTAGACTGTTTAACTCATACTCAAATAATGATCTCAGAGTACAGTTACCATGCTGGCAAGATTCTCTCCTGGGGAGATCACCTGGCTGTTCTTAGAGTGTCATGCGTGCTCAGAAACCCCCAACTCAGGCATTTAGTCTCCAAACTGACAGGTATCTATAATAGGTAAAGCTCGCTCAAAAATATAAACCAAAGAGATTGCTTTAAGTGGAATGAGGACCAGATTATTAAAACAAATCTTATTCTACACCTGTGTTCCCTCTATGCAGGGCCCAGACATGTGAAGGGCAAAACCAGCCTGGAAATAAATGGCTGATGGATTAATCAGGAGCCAACTGATGCCCGTTTGAACATTTTGTTTCTGGTTTTAGGTTGCTTTTGTCCTCCCATCTCCTTGTCCCTCTTGTCCTGGCCTAAATGTTTGACCTCCAAGGCTCAGAGGACTGCAAGCCAGTAAGAAGAAGGAGAGAGTATGAGGGCAGGAGGACCATTTAAGCTCAGCCAAGGGGTACAGACATTTCACTACTGCCTTTCCATCCTCCAGATTTTACCTATAGCCTTTGAAAGAAAGAAAATTCAGTTTCATATAATGTATTTTAAATTGCACTAAACTTAGTTTCAGAATCAAAACTTTCTCCATTTTGTTCACATGTTAAATTGCATCAGGAGTAATTTCTGGGTTTTGATCGATTTGAAATTCATTTCATTGTGGTGAAATTGAGATTCTTTATATATATATATTGTTGCTGGGGATGCTAACAATGAACTAACTAATGATAGTGACAACAGACAGTGAACTAAATAGAAATTAGGGAAAATATGCTAGTCCCAAAATCTCCAAAAAAGTAAAATAAAATACTTCAGGGGCTTAATGCTCACTAAATTGAAATTAATCACCCGGGAAGACTGAATATTTCAGTGAGGAAAGGTGACAGTTAAGCCATCTCCAAATTGCACTAGGTTCAGGGAATGAGAGGAGCAACTGAGTTGCCAGTCTCTTACTCTTTTATCCTAGTAAGAAGCCTGCCCAGCCACATGTGAGCCCACAGACCATGCTGCTGCCAACCCCATTCAAGAGGAAGCATTTAGGGAGAATGGTACAGTGATATCCCTCCATCCAGGCAGCCTTTCTCAAATATAAACCAAGAAAAAAATAATGTTACACATTCGTAAGTATAGATGATGCCTCTCTATATATGGCTTTGTACATATTAAAGTCAAAAATTATCAATTGTCAATTATCATAGTCATTTCTACCCAGGTAGAGGTGATAGACAGTGTCCCAAAAAAAGCCTCAAAAGAAATTAATATAATTATATACTGATTCCCTGGTCACTAACTCTCAAAAAATTCTGACAATTTTGAATAATAATTCTTTGTATTTATTTAGATCTTTTCTGTTAACAAGTGTTTCAACTTATTTCAAGTTTTTAAAAATATTGAGATCAATATTTTTAGATGAAGAAATTAAAATTTGGAATACAGCAATTAGAAATGTTGCTCCACGTGTGCCAGGACTTTCCCATAGTAACAGTTCACACTCTTGGCACCCAGTCTAAATCCCCTTTCCCAAGCCAGTGTAGCAAATACCCAGGTTCTGTGAGTTTTGGCTACTTTTGGCTCACAGTTAACCCTTTCTTTACAAAGCTGACTTTTTCCACTGAGTCACCATTGTTCAATAGGGTACACCTTAGCCCAAGAGACACCATAACCAGGGACTTCATACTTTATTACAAAGCACAAAAGGTGCACAGTCTGGCCTCCTCTCTCAAGGTGGGAAGAATCAGCTTTGTGGGGCAGTGCATGCCCTGAAGTCCCCAGGAGATCAGGCTGAACCAAGACTCCAGCTGGACCATGTCTGTGCTTTTTTTTAGGTTCCTTTTCGACCTGATTTCCTCCATAAATTATGGGCAAAAGAATTTCAGTTCAAGCTCTCTTTTTAAAAATTCAACCTACATTAATATGTTATTTCATTTATTTCTATAAGCAATCCTCAAATATATATAATGTTACAGCCTATGATCAAATGGCCTATTTGGTACCACTATAGATGTTCATATCAGCATCATGACCTTGGTTCCTTCCACAGTTCCATGCTGCCAGAATGCACTCAAAAACTTGGAGCCAGCAACATGTCTAGATTTCAACACAACTTCTGTGTTTCTCATTGGCTTGTAATTGTTTTTCCGTGATTTGGAAATATTTGTTAGGAACCTTCAACTTTCAGATTGAGAATGTGAAGCAAATCCACAGTGGGTTGGTTGGATTACTAAATCTTAATTCCACATTGCCAAATTTTTCTGACCCTGAGCCTACATAAACAACCTCATGAATAATAGGCCATCACATTCATTTTACAAATAAGCGTGGCTTTGAATTTTTTTCTTATAATTCATCTTAATGCTTATTGAACCATATTAAGGACTTGTTTTCATCAATTCATGCACATGTTTCCTGGCCTTGGTGGAAATAGCAGGGGTGATCCACTTTGCCTAGAAGTCAGAAAAGAGCGGTGTGGTGATGACACAATATGATCTTCAGTATCTCCAACTCTCCTTACCAACACTGGGTAAATCCCCCACCCCAGCACCATGGGCTCTGTTGTAGCTGATCCAGGCAGCTCTTTGGTTATGAGAACAAAGTGCCCTGATGTCTAGGACTGTTCTAGATGCCAGGTCAGAGATCCTTCTCAAGATATCTGGAGTCATTCTGCTTCCCCATGCCCTGGTGGTATATGGAGCTCTCTACGGCTGTGGAGGATGCTCTTCTTATCTCCACACCACACCCCACTGGCACAGGAAATCAGGCTCTGGAAAAGAATTCTGAGACCTACTTAGCCTGAACTCAAAAAGTAACATAGACCATTTCAGATATTTGATTGCTAGAACCATCTGAGCTTTTTGTTTTTATCAATTCTCACTCTGACTGGAGTCCTTCCTTCTGTCCACCCACTGTGTCCTTATCTAATCTAGGAGAGGGGTTGCAGCTTAAAGTGGGAGATCTATAAAGTAATCCTGTCCTAAACCTTTCTGAAAGTAGATGTTTATGAGTCCTTTTTTACCTTTACATTTCTAATGCAGTGTATCAGACATCTTGAGAAACTGAATGGGAAGAGCAAAGGGCATTAATAACGATGAAGGGACATCTATTATTATATCAAAACATTGTTCTTCATTTATAAAAATCATCACAAAGCTAATCCTCTTGATAAAGTTGTGATGTAAAACTAGAGTAGACATCAAGATGTATGCACTATGTGCATTTTTTGTCAATTGTAGTTCAATTTTAAAACAAAAAGGAGGAAGGAAAACTTTAAAAGTGACTGATGTGTTTATAGCATTGTTTAGGGTGATACTTTCTTGGTTATACACTAATTTTTAATTGCACAAAAATTTATAACTTAAATGTGTGCACCTTTTGCACATATCTCAAAACAATTTTTTAAAATTAGAGTGACAACAGAAAGCAGGAAAATATTTACACCAGACAAATATTTTGTCTCTAGTTCCCCTTTCATGGTCATTTATTTTCAGAATTATTAAAATACTCTCCCAGTCTCTACTCTTGTTCTTAATCCCTCCTGCATCTGGAACAGGTACAAAATCCCCTCTCCCTTGGTCTCTGCTCTCCCTCAGGCCTGCCTGGGCCCCTGTGGTTTGAGTGCAGGCTGCAGGTGCCTGGGGAGCACTGTGTGCTCACTGCACAGAGATAGACAGCAGAGTCACTGTGCTGGGAGCCTCGGATGTGCAGGGAAACAAGTTGGCTGGCTGTGTTGAGTTGCATTTTAAATCTTCCTTCTTCTTTGTCACCACTGGAGTACATGGACATCAGCAACTCGGGGCCTTTCCCAGGATACTGTCGGTACCAATTGAAGTTTCGAAAAGCACTGTCCCTGCATGTGCAGTTGAGAGAAGCAATGGCTCCCTCAGGAACAATGAGGGACTCAGGACTCTGCTCCACCTCCTTCTGCTGGCTGCTCACCCCTGTGCAAAAAGACAATGGTCAGAAAAAGAAGATTGTTTGGGGAGTGGGTGCTTAATCTCCAGAATGAAAATGATATGCTGTGGGTCTCCCACACTTTCTTATTTGAAGAATGAAGCCATTGACATTTCTCCCCACAGTCCTAGGTTAGACAACTACCTCAAATACAAACACCCAAACTCACAGTTGAAGTGAAACCACAGAATCACTAGTGAAACACCGAAGGACTCCATCATTCTTTCTCCTGGTTCACGAAGGATTCAGATTTCAAACCTTAAAAAAGTGATACTTTAGAAACCTATAGTTCTTCTGCTTTAAGAAACATAAAAAGAATAAAAGAATTATTCCCCCAAATAGAAGAAAGATATTCTTTTAGCCACAGCTGCTATACCAACAAGTGCCTCCCTCATCTCTCTCCTCCCCTCTCCCCTCCTCTCCTGCCCCTCTCCTCTCCCTTCCCAGTTCCCCCTCCTCCTCCTCCTCCTCCTCCTCCTCCTCCTCCTCCTCCTCCTCCTCCTCCTCCTTCTTTCTTTTCTCCTTCCTTGGACTCCTCCTCCTCCTCTCCACCCGCGCCCCCTCGCCCAAGAACCAGTTGAAAACTTTCTTCAAGGCGCCTGAGAAGATGCTGCCCTCTTGTGGACTGAGTACAGTGATGAACGAAATGGGCAAAATGCTAACTCTTGGCCTAATTCTGTTACATTAACAAAGAATTAAGGAAGATTTGCTTCAAGTAACTCTCATAGATGTGTGGGATGTGTATGTATTTTACAGGATAGAACAACAAACTTTTCTCCTAATGGAACCACATATTTTTCTCATGTTATCAGAACAGTCCTAGCTTAGTTCATGAATGCATGTGGAAGTTACAAAGACTCAATAACATTGCTAATGTAGTCCACCAAAGTGATTTAATTCCAAAGTAAATAAAATTTAACGCTGATTCCAAAACAGAATGAAAACCCTTCAAGTTTGTATGCTCATTTCTGGGGAAAGGGGACATAAAATGTCTCTCTATGGGGAATGATGGTTGGTGTATTTTCTCTTTTACACAATAAAACCAAATATTAGCATTTCAGTCTAAATTTCATTGTGTGAGTCATCAGATATAACACACTATATCCTAGCTGTCTGTACTCTGGGATTGCTCACGATTGTCTGAATCTGGTGTCATAGGAGACATGATTGTGTTTAATACCACAAATGTTTCATCGTATTAGAATTCTACTGAAGAATCTTTAATTAAATGCTATTTGACACAAATTGATCAAATGGATTAATCAGAATGGCTGGTGAAGTAGCATGGCTGTTATAAAACTAATTTCTATAATCTATCATAATATAGGACCAAGAATGGATAAGGTTGAAAGATAAGGTTGAGCAATTTACCTGGCCTCATAAAGTTTGTAATCTAATTAGATAATCACTCAAAATATTGGCACGTAACTCAACATCATAGCTGCATGCTATGATTCTTACTATAAGGGAAATAACTAGCTTTAGGCAGCAAGTTCAGCAGAAGTAAGAGGATTTCTCTGCAGCAGTGGTATTTGCACTGAGACTTGAAGGTTGAGAATGAGTCAGGTTAGCCAAGATTTGGGGGAATGGTACTTCAGGTGGATAAGAGTAAGACTAAATGTGGAAACGGACATGGCAAACTCAGTAAACTGAAGGAGACTAGTGTTGTTGGGTCATAGAGAGGGGGAAAGGAGAATTAAGAGCTGAGATTGAAGGGTCAGGCCAGGTAAAAATTATGTACACCTTGTATATCACAGCCCAAAGTTTGTATTTCATTGTAGGAACAATAGAAAGCCACTGAAGCATTTCAGGTAAGGATAGATTTGATTAAACCTCTAACAAGCAGGCAACTGACCAGATTGGTGATTTCCAACTGTTAAGTGACAGACTCTTCTGAGGACTTTGTTACCATAGAATGGGTCTGGGGAGCCTGAAGTTTTGCACAGCCAGAGTGACTGCTCTTCCTCATCCTGAGGAGCACCAATGTGTGCAACAGATGCCTGGAGAGAAAAAGCCCTAGTAAGTTGGTAACTTGAACCAGAACAACACATTTCAACCTTTTTTTTTACGTATCTTAGTGTAGGAAAGGATAATGATTCTGTGATGGATTTTGATGTTTTCTCATCCTGTTTTCCTTATTCTTTTCTGACAAAAATTTATAACTTCACATGTAAATAAAAAATGAAATTAAAAGTCTGTGAAAACTTTCGTGTAAAATAGTAACTACTTTACAATAATAATGTCCACAGCTGATGAGGTAATGATAAATCAGCAGCATCAATATGTCACTGTTGACATCATATTTTGATGAAATAATTTTTTTTTTTTTGGTATCGAGGATCGAACTCGGGACCTTGCACTTGCGAGGCAGGCGCCAGAACCACTGAGCTAAATCACTGGCCCTTGATGAAATAATTTTTATGAAAATTAGACATTCAGTGTCATGGATTTGTCATATTTGGGCAACTTTATTTCCAATAAAACTATAACTTAATGATGTTCTTTAAAAATATTCCTGCAAGCTTGAGGCCAGCCTAGGGTACCTGGTGAGTTCAAGACCACCCTGCATTATCTAGTGACACCTTGTCTCATAAGAAAATAAACTCAGTAATAGAAAAAGTATCAAAAGTTATTAGTTTTTAAAATCTATTTTAAAACCATTTGAAATTATGCTCCCAATATTTTATCTGTCTTGGAGATACATAAATATAGTGTGGATAAAGACAACCATGTTAATAAATACTGGATATGCAATGATCCCCTTTCATAGAAAAATACAACTGGATATGTGTGCTCCCAATATTTAGTTGTCATTTCTAGTTGTAATTTTAGTTGTCAAATTAGTTGTCACTTCTAGGCCTTGGAATTATAGGACTGTTTTATTATTATTGAGTACTTCTCTCTTCTAAGTTATCAAAAATAATACATTTAATTAAGAAATAAATTAAGTTTAATTTACAACGCAAACTCAATCCTTCAGACTCTGTCTTCTGCTATGGCCCTTTTGTGGAAAAACCAATTGAAGTGAGAATGTTTGAGTGCTACTCCTGATTTCCATTTCTGTAAGTTATGCTTTGGCTAAGTGGCACCATGCCTGTGTGTCCTAATTAGCTCATCAATAAAAAAAGGAGAATGAGCTGGGTCAGTCTTTCCTAAATCATGATTGATTCAGGAGGTCATGTCAAGAAATATAGAGAGGAGTTTTTTCAATTGTTATACATACAATGATATTTTAATTTGTATTAGGAAAATATATAACCAATATATCAAATATATTGCCTCATAAATAATACCTTTTTAAAAATCACGTTTATTTATTAATAAAAATTATTTAATATTAAATTAAATAACTCTCCATTGTCAAATTCAACTCATTCCACATTCATGTTCAAACACTAAAAAATTCAAGAACTAAAGATATTTTTCCCATAAGAAATAATTCAAACCCAAATAACTGGTTCTGAGGCCCCAAAATTACACTTTTAAATTCATTTTTCTAGGTCTGTAACAAATTTTGCAATGATTTCTTTCTCTAATGAAGCAGAACTTAAAGAAAAACAAGTTCTTCCCAGCCTTGGGCAGTTCCCCTCTCCTCAATAATTCCCCTTCTCCCCTGAGGCTATAACTCCTTGTTCTGGTACAGATAAAATTGACAACTACGTCCTGGAAACAACGTTTATGGCACTCTGTTCTCATATGATTTATAAGACACTGTCTTCTTTCAAAGCAAAGTTACAAAACTGTCTACCCTTGTCCTGTTCCTGTAAACTCACTTGCCACATTATTAGGAAAACCACCCTCTTTGACAAAATGTATAAAAGCTGGAACTTCTCCTTGTTCTTTGCTCTTCCTTTGGACAGGAGTCTGTTAAGCTGGTGTACACCTTAAATCTGAAGTCCTCCTGTTTCAGTCCATGGGTCTCTCCAGTCTTTTGGATTCCCCCAACACTGACACTATTGTGGTTCTCACAGTATTCCTCTTAGCTTTACTGTTGGTATTGCTAAATGTCTGTGGTTTCTTTTGGTTTCTTTGGTTTCTTTTCCATGGTTATGATATTTTATGTAAATAAGGTGAAAAAAAAGCACAGCAGCGAATATTTTAACACACTGCCATAACCACTTTATGTTTTCTGGATTAGAGAGATATGCTTAGACTGAAGTGTCACCCTTTGTGTACACAGCAAGTCTCAATGCCTGACTCATTCCTGGCCAGTACTGGTTTTTTCAAGTCAGATTTTTTATTCAACTATCAAGCAAAGTTATGAACACTGAGCAGATTTTTTTTTTAATTTTGCTGTTTGAGTAATGGAAAGTTCAACCTTGGAGTCATTTGACAACTGAAGGATCACTATAATCACATAAGGGTATACAGATTAAAAGTAGTGTGGCTGTTATGAGCAAAGTGGTAAAGTACTGATGGTGAGGGTCCAGATTTGTGAACACTGCTTTCCTGATCTTGGGGCCTGAGCCAAAGAGTCTGTCCCCTTAGAGAAAGGGCCAAGGAATGGGCATGTATGGAGGCAAACAGGCCCAGGGTCATTTAAACAATAACTAAAGGGAATCCCAGATGAGTTCAAATTTATCACACATGGTATCATCCCTCAATGTTTTTTGGCAGAGCTTTTTAGGAAAATCACCGCTAGCCATAAAAAACTTTTCTCTTTCTCCCCTACAATGAGCCTGTGTTGGGGGCCAAGCTCTAGGTTGTGGTACTGCCACAGGTGCTGGGGACAGTGGGCCCCAAAGCACAGAAACAGATGGCTGAATTGTTAGCATAACTTCTTCCTCCTTAGCACTTTTTAAGATTCCTGTCTGCCTACTCTTCCTGGCTGGATTGAGTGAAGGTCAAAGACACTAGTGCTTTCCCAGGACACCGTGGGAAACAGTGAAGTTGAGGACCATTCTCCTCTGAGAAGTGTGATTAGGAAAGACAGTTATTCTCTGCTGGACACTCAGGAATGAAGGGCTCTGCTCCACCACATGCAGGCTGCTTCTCCCTGTTTAAAAGCACCAGCTCACTCAGGAGATTCATTGGTGTTGACTACTTTTTGAAAATATTCACTCTTTTCACAGTCTCTATTGGCTGAAGATTTAGCTCAGTGGTTCTCCCGCCTGCCTCGCAAGTCCAAGGTCCCGAGTTCGATCCCTGGTACCAAAACAAGAATCACAGTCTCGGTCCATGGGAATAGTATCTCTAACCATCTTTCTGTAACTTTGAGCCCTATAAAGATTACTATAGGGCCAGGAATTTTTCTCAGTGGTTTTGCCACCTGCTGCACAACCACAAGGACCTGTGTTTGATCCCCGATACCAAAAAAAAAAAAAAGATTACTATAATCTATTACTTTTATTGACAACTCCAAAGCCACCAACTCACAGAATAGCTGACAAGAAAAATTCAGGAATGAAATGTCCAAGAGTTGCTCCGTTTTCAGACTCACTGAGGACTCTGGTCCTCAACAGCATATTTCCCTAAGCACATATTCACAATTCTCCCATTGCAGAGAGCTGAGAGTCTACCCTGTGAACCAGACACCAGATTTCTCCAGCTGTGCTCAGATCATACAGCTATCCCAGGTCTCTGCAGAATAATCAGGGAAGGGCCAGGTCAGAACCAGGCACAGATGTGCTGGAGAGCTAAAATATTGTTTGTTCCCTACATTGATCTCTTTCTTTTAAAATTATTGAGCAGCTAACTTTCATTAAAATCATCCCTCCTAGAAAGCTCCCCTCCTTTCCTTTCCTTTCCTTTCCTCTCCTTTCTTTTCCAATGTAGAAATCTATGAATGAGCTCCCAGATATGAATCTTGTTTTTGGCACTGTTATGCTGTGCAATGTAATAATGTTATATATGAGCCCTGCTCCACAAAGCTTATGGGGAGTCATCTTAGAATTTACATTAAATTATACCAGAAGCAAAAAAATCATGTTCTGTGCATAAAATGTATGGGATTAATAAACTAAACAAGAAAACCATTACAGTTATTTTAATTGAATGGGAGAAACCCAGTGTGGAATAAAGAGTGACCTCAGCAATGACCATGCTCTAATAGTAATACAATCAATACCAGAGAATGGAAAAATAAGCTTTAATCCATGCTAATGATTTACTATTATTTTTTAAATAAAATTCATCCCATCATTCCATCTATCATCCTGAAATAACTACCATTATTTAAAAATAATTTTCTAATAACACCATTTAATTACTCAAATTCATTTAATTTTATTCAGTCCTTATAGTCTCGTGGTGAAATAAGTATTACTACAGCTAATAAAATGTATCTATTATAAACTTAAGAAATGCTGCCCATGGTCCTTTACTGACACATACAGCACTTCAAATCTATGGTTTTAATTACCACACGACACCTATCAGTCACAAGAAGTACCGGGAAGTACTTCTGTAAGTCACGAGCTCCACAGGATAGTCCTGTAACAGAAATTCAACACTGCAGATAAATGGAGAATCAAGCCTCACGAGCGAAGCTGTTTTGGCATCTATATTTGTCT
Source organism: Heterocephalus glaber (assembly GCF_053883595.1). NCBI lineage: Eukaryota > Metazoa > Chordata > Mammalia > Rodentia > Bathyergidae > Heterocephalus > Heterocephalus glaber. Next base: position 2,935,977 of record NW_028258403.1, on the reverse strand, counting down.
GTTTTCTTCATTATTCCTTATACCTACAAAACACCTATCACTTATAAAGTATTTAATAAATAATTGTATAATTAATACATTTAATGTGTGTCTGTTCTTCAATACCTAAGTATATTTTTATTTCCCCATAAAGCTTACCCCAGTCTTTTTTGAGCCGCAGTGATCTCCGGGGAATAATTTTAAACCTCATTTGTGCCATGATCTCATCACTTGTGAAATTATATACAACAAACTAAAGAATACCCCTGCTCCACCTCCTAAGCCTCCTGCTAACCTCCAGGTGCAGGTTTGGGTACAGGCACCAGGTGCCCAGGGAGCATAGTGCACCCACTACACAGATGTAGGAGCCAGAGTCGCTGAGCTGGGAGGCTGTGAAGTGCTTCACAGTTGCATTCGGGGTTACTGTATACCTTCCACCTGACCTCTTGCTGTCAGTGGAATCGATGATTATCATGGAAACAGGCCCTCTCCCTGGGTCCTGTCTGTGCCACCTTAAGTCGTTACAGGGGCTCACAGTATAATCACATTGAAGACTGCAGTTCTCTCCCTGACACACAGTCAGAGACTGGGGACTGCTCCACTAAAGGTTTGCCTTTCACACCTATTCCAAAAGCAGAAAGAAATGAGAGATCAATAGTCTAGTTTTAATACTTTCTAATTTCCATCCTTCCTATACTCTCTCAGGAATTCCAGCTGAACCAGAGGGAGCCCCATTGTCTTCTTTTCTCCTATTGCAATGCAATATACGTTGCCCCAGGTCCTATGATAATCTCCCCTCACTTTGTGTGTCAGGGCTGAAAGTCCTCATAACTTACAACAAATACAAAGACACAAACCCCCAAAGGAGGTCCTCAAATGCTCCCCCATTCTTATTCTGCAAAGGTGTGCCATCTCAACACCGACTTGTCTACTCAACATCATCTCTTCCTTGTAACATTAAACAAAAGGATTCTCAGGGAGTATGCCCATCCAGTCAGAGACCAGATTCAGCTACACATATAGTGCTCACTTTTGTAGGCGAGGACTATGCACACGCTGCCTGCCACCTTGGGGCCAGAGCTATAGTTGCTCAGAATCTCTAAGTAGGTTCAATTGCTATGTTTCTTCTTCACTATTTGCAAAGAGATGTAGAATACAATCTCCTACATGTCTAGAGAAACACAATAGATTACTAATTAAAATGTATATTTGAAGATCTCAATTAAATTCTCACTATATATGATAAGAACGGGGTGTTCTGATAAAAGATATGGTTAGTGCAAAACCAATAATTTTTATTTATTTGTTTGAGAAAGGGCCTTGCTATGTTCCAGATTGATCTCAACTCCTGATCCTCCTGCCTCAGCTTCCCAGATTACTGAGACTACAGCTGTGCCACCGTGCCCTACTGATCTTTGAACTGTTTAAAACTGATAATTCATATAAAAGTCCTATAATAGGGACTAGTATGAACTTCAACTAAAATATTAGCTGTTTTAGGATAGGAGTTTTTCTCTGTTCTATTCTTTATTATATCTCCAGTTTCTAGAAAGTGATCAGTTCAGAAGTAGATACATGATAAATCCTTACTGAATAAGTGAGAATATTTGTTCTAGTAATCATAGTAGTATTTTTCATTAATTATTAATTGAACAATATTTTAAAGGCCTACTGTTGCTTAGGCATTAATATGTGCCAAGGATAAGCAAAGTCCCTGATGTCATAGAAATATATTCTATTGAAAGGCCCAACGGAATATTTGAGCTCAGATACTGGAAAGTTCTCAATGTTAAATCTTGTGAAAATTTTCATCTTATTGTTCTTATTTTCCTCTGTGAAATAGGACTCCAATAAAAAGGTAGTTATGTGGGGACTTATATTTGCAGTTGAACTCAGTGACACATAAAAAAATAATGAAAAAAGATACTTCAGGAAAAAATCAAAAGAAAGCTTGTGTATTATCCTCATATAAGACAAAATAGGCTTTTAGAAAATAATTAGTGGAGGTAAAGGGGTTGGAAAGTGGAGGTGATAGTTGCTTTTATGTGTTTCCTTGGCTAAAGAGAAATGAGTAGCTAGATATCTGCTCTAACACTTATCTAGATGTCCCTGTAAAGATATTTTAGAGGAGATTAATACTTAAATCAGTAGGCTTTGAATAAAGCAGATTTTTCTCCAAAGAGAGTTGTTGGTCTTATGCAATTAGTTGAAGGACTTAAGAGAAAAATACTGAACTCTCTCAGTGCAGAAGAAACTCTACCTACAGAAGGCCTTCAGAATTGAGCTGCAGAATGAAGTCTCCCATGTCTGCAGTTTGCCTGCAGAAGTTGGACTTGCCAGTTCCCATAATCACAATTCCTTAAAATAAATCTTAGATAAATGAGATAATGAAAAGATAGAATTAATTAAAAATAATGATTACTTTAGAAGAACATATGCCTTATTTATACACATATGAAAGGTTTGTATCTCTGTGGATGACAGCACCACATATCTTTGTCAGAGCTATGAGTTATGGATCATCTTATGGATGTGGCTGATGTGGGCAAATCTGATGTGGGCAAATCTTCACTATGGAGATTGAGCTCTTCCAAACTGGAGATGTTAAGAAAATGGAGGGACCTCATAGCTCAAAGTTCATCATGTAGCAGGCACCTTTACAAAGTAGTTATGACTACAGTTTATTCACAGCAACCAAAGCTCAATCAAATTAATCTATTAAAAAGTGTAAAATCACCATGACATTTTAAAAAGAAACATGGTGAGGTTTCAAGACCTCCATTAGTTAAAAAAAAGTCTGTAACATAATATTTATTCAATAAGTACTTATTGGATTAATTGGCATGAAAACCTGATAATTGATACAGACTTTTACTGCTTTGTCAGTCATTTGCTTCTAATTTTTCAGCCATTTTCTTTTCAAGCTGGATCTCACAGCCAAAAGGGCAATTGTTTACTGTGCTTACTCTTCCTTTGCAACCTTCCATCAAAAATTCTTTCTCCAACTTCAAGCTACAGTTCATGGATCTGGATGTCCTTAATTACTGATGACCCCAGATGTGGTCATGAGCCCGGAGAGGGGCTTACTCGTGAGGTCTCCCTCTAACACTGCACCTGTGCTGTCTCAGCCTTAGCTGTTTCCTGTGGGAGATGGTGACTTTCTGCCTTGGTCCCTAACGCAGATGTCTGTCTCAGGCAGACCCTGGGGTTTTTGTACACCTCCCGTCAACAATCCTTTTACTGTGGCCTCCCTCAGTGCACAGAAATATACCGCTGAGTCCTCCAGTTGTGAAGCTGAGATGACAAGCTGGATGGATTTGCTTGCTTTCTGGAAATTCAAGGAGTAGCGACCTTCTGTTGCATTTTGCTGGCTGTAAGACTCTTGGCGAATGAGGAAGACCATCTCCCCACTGCCAGGCTGCTTGTACCAAAAGAGACCATAATTTGTATCGCTGGTGTCATAGGTGCAGTGCAGGATTGTAGTCTCCATCTCCTGCACTGACATTGGTGGCTGGGCTTGAGTTACCTTCTGGGCAATACTGGATCCTGAAGGAAAAAAATCAGAGAGTTTAGCCATATGTAGTGTGGGACAACCTTCCATTTTTATACCCTGTCATTACTTTTTCCCCTATTCCCCGTAAGAAAATCCCTGTACTCCTGTCTTTAGGTCACAAAGGAGGTTCAATACCACTGGAACTTCGTACCCAGCCATGTTGAAGCTATGACCAACTTCAGTAACCCAAAAAGAGACATGTTTGCATTTATCATCTAGAAGGAAAGTTTGTCTTTCTTCAAGTTCAGTGCTCTGCACTGTGATGTGAGCCTAAGCGGGGGCAAGGGGAAGGAAGAATTACTGAGTTCTGCTGTGGTTGCTCTAAAGCAGGAAACAAAGATTTCCTAGTGAAGGAAGTAGGCTGGGCTCTGTGTCCTGGCTGACAGTCTCACCCAACCTGAACCTCCTTCTAAGTCAACCAATTCTAATATGGTAATATTAATATGGTAGCCATTCAATCTGAAAATATACATGAGTGCATTGAAAGGACAATATCTTTGAGCAACTGCTATCCTCAGTCATTGGACCTGTGATGGGCCTAGGAGGCTGGCACTTATTTAAAAGCACTGTGTACAATGGATTATGAAGACAATGTAAGATGTCATGACCATGTGTCCTCATGCGTATGTATGTCATTTATTCTAACATATAAATCACTGCATCAATAGCAGGCAAAGTTGGTTGAACTAAACACTGCAGCTCTTTTGACCTATCTGTGGGTGTGATAACGTTCCTCATCATTTTCAATGTGTGATCAGTTATCTCTCTTGGGCCAAACAACACAGAAAATCTCTTTCATAAAGTCTTTAGAATGTTAGATCTCTGGACTTGATGCTACGTGTCTAAGTCTTTGTATTTTTTTACACAATATTAGCAATTCGTTGGGTAGTGAACTATTAATTTTAAATTTTTGTATTTTACATATTTTAATATTTGATATGTAGCATTTTATAACAGAAAAAAATTACAGATGCAATTTTCTGAGTCAGAAACCCATATGTGAAAAGGATTGTTATACAAATACTAAGCATTGAGAGATGTCTAAATAGCAAATGTAAAGTCATCTTTAAAGCCTAGATTTCAAGACAAAACCTTACTGCTTACCTTTAAAAATCTACCCAGTGCCACTTTAGGACTGCTGAACACATGGAGGTGATAGGATGTGGGCAACAGAAGAAGCATGAAACTCTTGACCCTTGCCCTAGATCCTGCCTTATGCGTCTCTTAATTCAGCTGTTTATATTCACCATGTACGCAGATATCAAAACATGTTTTGTGCACTGTAAATATGTACAATGACAAATAAAATAGAAAAATTTATGAAGCAACAGTCAGCTAGCAAAATGTCCTAAGCTTTTCCGGTCATCTTCATATTTTACACTTTTAATGTCTACATATTAGTTTCCAATTAGAAACAAAAACATGGCAAACACTATCCTGGCAGTTCTATGCCAAAGGACGGAGGGTGGACTCAGCTCACCCTCAGGTTTGCTCGCAGGCTGGAGGCGCATGGGACGCAGCGTGCACTGGTTGCACAGAAGTATGCACCTGCATTTTCTGGTTGGGTGGCTGCAATGTGCGGGGAGAAGTGCTTGGCTGACTGGTTTAATACAACGGGGAGTCTTCGGTTTTGCTTTCTGTCTGTATTTAAATGAATGTTAATTATGAGCTGAGGACCTTTCCCTGCTTCTCGGTTACATCACAAAAAAGTAGGATGAACCCCTGCCTAAATAAGTACAGTTGATAACAGAGCTGCCTCCCTCTGGACGTATAAAGGGCATCTATTAATATACTATGTAGGCCCCGAATCCTCAACTCACAGTCCAGCCGCAGCCATAAGAACTCGAATAAAGCGTGAGTGGATGTCTTCATAGTTCTTCCCAGCTAGGATCAATCTTAGTCTAGCAATCTCTAGCCCGGAGAGTTACTTCTGTTATATCTGGTTGTCTCGTTTTTTATTTAACAATTAAAGTGTTTTCTCATTTAGCAATTATAGTGGCTTTTCCTGTTGTCTACGCGGGCAGTAAGAAAAGGCTCAGTTTCCGCCTTAATCCCGTCCATTCAGAATTTACTAAAATGCCCCCCCTCCCACCTCCGCCCGCCATGAGGTCTGCACTAGTTGACGTGTGCTGCCACCTTGTGGTAACTCCCTAGCTACTGAACTCTGGTTAAAAGCTCATCTTTTACACTACCAAGGGTTCAGACATACAGTTCTTTATGTAGGTGTTTTAACAGAGATTAGATACACAGTCAATATGAAGAGGTCAAGGCCGATATTTATGTACACTACTGAGTCATTATTAATAAATTGAAAGGAGGTAAATGCTGTTAGTTTTTATTCAACAACAGGCTGGGTTTAAAATCAAGAAAGAACCCCGGTTCTTTCTCATAAAAAAAGAAAAAAAAAAAACTTTTCTTTCAGCCAAATTTACCTTCAAGATTTGTCTGTTACAGCAAAAAAAAAACTCTTCCTAAAATGAATGTGTAAGCCAAAGATCAGAGTGAGAGAGAGAGAAAAACACTGAATAGTTGAAATGCATGTTGTCTCAGACTCTGCTTCTCCAGGCTTGATCCTGCCCATGACTTTGACCTTCCCAAAGAATAGACAGTACCAGCAATCAAACCTGGGCATCCTCCCTCTGCAAAAATGGCAGTTGAGTAAAGTAAAGAAAATTTCAATGGTAAGCTAGTAAGGGGATAAGTTCTTGAGTTATTAATGTACCAATACAGAAACCATTTGACTTGTAGGTTGGGTTGATTTGCAATGAGAAACCATAGAAATCTTTTTCTATTCTGATGTGGCTTTCTTCCTGCGAAGTGCTAAAAAAAAGAGTAGAGAGTCTTTAAAAACAGCAGGCTACAGATTTCAAAAAGGTAACCACATATAAGTTAATTTTTGATGTGTTTTTATTTCCTGCTAGCAACACGGTTTGTATCCTCTGAATTTTAATAACTGATTTACACTTCCCTGAGATATCCTCCAACCTATGAGCCAGCCCTCTTGGCAAGGACTCCTGCTGCCTTGACCATTGACTTTTCTCCCGACTACATACACTACAATACTCCCCTCAAAATACTAATAAAGTTCTTCATTCCTATGAATTTCCAAGATATCTTCCCCTACCAAAAAGCATTTCTAATCTTCTGTAATTTTTTTGATTTTTTCTGGCTACTTTGGTGAGAATAAACATAGCAAAGTCTAAACATTGCCTGTGTCTGCTACAGGGATAGGATACTTAGGAAACTTGCCTAAGGAATTCACAATTATGAGAAGTGGTTTCTGATGAACAAAGATGACCTCTTTTCCAGAAGTGAGCACCTTTTTTACACCTTTCCTGTGATCTGTACTCAGTAGTCCCATGGAGTTATAGAGAAGAAAGCCTTCACTCATATCTCATGCTTTTCAAGATCTAAGCTTCAACTGTGATCAGCTTCAACTCAGTGTATATGTGCATGCGTGTGTGTTTTTGCATATATATATTTGCATATATATATCATCAAAATGTATACACACCACACTTCAGGAAAACTTGTATAAAAATTTTAATACTAAATTTATTGAGACATCGTGAGATTAATACAAGTTACCTTTAGCCTCTACAATTACAGGAGGTGTTCAAAGTGGTAGCCATTAGCTTCCAGAGATCTATTAGTGTGGCAAACTGCTGCTTAGGTAACCTTGGTCATTGAGATTGCTGCACATACATTTTAAGTTCTTCTCTAAGGGTCAAAAGTATAGTGAGTTTTCTGAGTTATACAACATCCTCTAGGGTTCTTCATACAAAGGTAACACCAAATGTTTTTTTAAAAAAAATCATACCATTTTTCTTTTCCTGAAGTATGTATACATTTTTGATGGATTCTGTGTATATATTTTTTTTTTCTATTCTATTTTCTCACCATTCCCCATAAGATAGAATTCCCAAACCATTTATCGAGTGAACTGCCTCTTTCTTGGAGACACATCCTTCAGGCCAATATTTCCCCTTTGAGTAATGGCACCAGAAACAGATCTTTCTAGCACCTTCAAGATTGTCAGTTACAGGAGGACAATTTTCCTTAATGCCTGCTTCAATGACCTTTTTTTCTGACAATGTATGAGTGACATTCATTATGGTGAAATCCTTTGCTCAAGGACTATCCACCTGGGATAGTGAATACATGTTTCTACTTTTAAGAAAGTCTAAAAATCATCTGGGTTTGGTAGATTGCACCATGAATTTTTGGTCTAGTGAGTGGTGGACTGATTTGCTGGTAGAAAAACAGTGGTTCCGCCTGAGTCTCCTTCCAGCTCAAAGTGTCAGTCACTTACACCAATTGGAACTTTTGATCTGGCAGTCAGACTGCTTAGGCCAAGGCCATTCCAGGTCCAAGCTGCAGATCTCAAAGCAGCTGGACTCCCTGAGGCATTTTCTCTTTGTTCAGCAACCTGGCCCTTCAGGAATGTGTCAGGGGACAGATTCCTAAAGAAAAAATGAGGGAGTAGTTTCTTTCCATTCCCACTCCTTTATTAGTTAATTATTATATACTTAAATTTTTCATACAGTTTCTGCCTTTGTAGAATCATGTGGGACTAGAAGATTTCTAAAGATTCTTCTAGATCTAAAAATATTTAATACTATTTACAGAGAAAATGCTTATTAAAGGATAGCCAGATGAAATAAGGCAATTTATGAGAGTTAGGAGAAGTCCTTTACCATGGAATTCCAAGACCAATTTCATGTTCACATGCAATTTAGTGTGCCTGAGGTTATACTAATCAGTCCTTTAGTTTCTTATAAGGAGAGACAGGATCCTTGTATATATAACAAAGTAAACTTTCTCATTGAAAAAAGTTAGTGTTCTAAGTTTGTATAAAAAGGGTAACATTATTTTATACTTAGACTATCTTGACTAATCATATTATTCTTTCTGCTCTTCTGCAAGTTAATTTATTAGGGTTTCAAAAGTTATTCTTTTAGCAATTTCATTTTATATCAGGATTATAGAAAGTATGTCAGGTGTTTTTGGTAAATGAAAGATTGCAACTAGAATTTTTCATAATTTCTGATTTTGAGAAATAATACAGCAGATATTAAAGATCTGTAGAATATTTTATCTGCTATAATGATATTAACATGGATACCTAATAAAGTATTTTGAAATATAAATACTAGTAAATCTAGGATTGATTTTTTCAGTCAAATAATTATCCTAAGATGATTTACTCTTCATAAAGATCAGTTTCAAGTGAGTCAGAATTTTATTTTAAATGTAACTTATATAGAAATATTTTAGTGTATCCTCTGACATTTTCTGTAACTTGATAGCTGAAAGTGTTTTCATGATTGTACATAATTCGGAGTACTTACTTTTACACCTCATCACTTTAAGGAAAAATAATTTTAAAGTATCTATTTGTTAACAATTGGTTCATTCAGAAGTTCACATAAAAAGTGTTTTATTCCACCTTTGTATTAATCTCATCTTCATATTTAATTTTGATTTCTATGCTGGTGAGATTCACTCTATAATGTGGCTCAATTTTGGATTATTTTCTAAACTTTTTGCAAGTTGCTAATACATTTCCAAAAATGGCTTATTGTACTATGTATGTATATATATACATTTCATAATAATTTGTACTACTTTCATTTTGTGATAATTTGCTAAAAATGTCTGTTAACACCCACTTTTATGTGTCCCAGATTACCAGAGAGCTCCTAGTGTGCACATGCTCTTGGAATGGGACAACGAACTGTTCAGCATATAGGTTACCGGCGGTGCCCTTGAACCCAAGCTTGCATGTGTCCCTGTGTTTCTCATATGCTCATGTCATGCTCCATCTTCTTATCAGCTCAAAGGCCAATTTATTAAGAATGACACAGCAGCAATAGCAGAATATTATGACAACTTCTAGGCCCTTTGTGGAGCCAAGTCTGTGGACTTTATGGGCCGCCAGCCCAGGAGGCTGCACTTGTTCCCAGATTCCCTGGAATTGCCTCTTTGCCCACATCTTAGTTCTCTGGGCCTTGGTCTTTCACAGGAAATCCCATACACTCACATAAAGGTCCTTGCAAGGCTGTGATGCATACTCAAGTTTAAACCTTGGGTTTGCTTGTCAAGGTGTTGCTGCAAAGCTTTCTGCTCATTCTACCATACCTTACATAAGGTTGGAAAATCTGGAATAGTAGAGTTACTCAGAACATAAGCAAGGCCTGTGGAAAAGAAAAATGTAGTACAAATTATCGATATATATCATTTGCATGGTGGACTCTTCTGCTCTGGCTAGCTCGGGATATAAGCTCCGGTATAAGACACCCTGAGTGGGATGTCTTTCCTGGCTTCACTGCTAAGCAACCATGTGAGCTACGAATAGTGCCTTCTGCTCTAGAATCCTCTGTTTTCCTGAGCGAAGTGAAGGAAAATTGTCAGTACTTAGATCACAAACCGCAATCACTTAGTCAGAGTGACTGACACTCAATAACATGAGAGATCTTTTCATTATACTGGTTATGGATTCCAAGATTTAAAAAAATTAAAATACAACCACACGACATGACTGTACTGAAATGTCTGATGTTAGCAGAAGTAAAACTGGTGCAGGGTGAATTAGGAAACCCAAAGCTGTGTGAGTCCCCCTGAGGCAGGGGCTGTGGCTCAGGCCCAGCTGCAGTTTGGGGCCAGGCTGCAGGTAACCTGGGAGCACTGTGCCTCTCCTGCACAGAGGTAGAAGCCTGAGTCTCCCAGGTCAGAGGCTGTAATCTGCAGGGTGCTATAACGTTCTTTGAAATTAAATGTTGACTCTAGCCTTCCATTCTGCTTTGTCCCTGGAGCCATGAAGAACAGACTGATGAGGCCGCCTCCTGGATTTTGCCGGAACCAGTGCACTGTGTTCATGACAGAAGAAAAATCGCACCTCAGTTTACTGCTGGTTCCTTCCTGGAGACTGGAGGCTGAAGGGCTCTGCTCCACCTCCACCCCTCTCACCCCTGCTTGGACAGAGAGAGGCAGACACACATGTTGGCACTGGGGAATCACGGAGCATTCCCAAACCTGGTCGATATCCCAGGAAACTCTCATGAGAATGGAGAACAGCACAGGGGCTCTGTGTCAGTCCTCCCTTCCCTGCCTCCCACCGTCAGGTCTGCAAGCCCTTGAACCCAGGAGGGGGCCTCAACTCACAGCAGACCTGCAGCCACGAAAGCGCCAGCAGGGCTCCCAGTGTCCTCTCCATGGCTTCTGCCCTGGTGCTTTTCTCCAGGCTCTGGAGGTTGTCAAGTCTTGGGCCCAAACTTGTTCTTAGACCAGAAAGTTCCTTAGACTCACTGAGCACAAGACACATTTGAACTTAGCTTCTTAACAGGAAACCCACCCACAGTTGCTACTGTAAGAATGCACAGTAATCACTACAGAGCCCCCTAGTGGATTGAAATCATCAACACAGGTTATTTCAGACCGGCTGATTCCTCAGCCCGCAAGCAAGCACTTTTCACTCTAATTTTCCTGAAGAAGGAAATGCAGGTGGTTAGAAATTGAAATACCTGAAATAGATGGAGGTTAAAAAAGAAGCACTTTTAGGGTTGGGGATGAAGCTCTGTGGAGGAACTCACGACCTCAAGTCCTGGCTTCAATATCCAGCACCAAATAACAAGAGTAATAAAATACTACATATAGTCCCAAATCTGCACTGACTCCACCTACCAATTCTGGCCCTTTTATCATTCATCACCCTAACTCATCCTTCTTTTCAATTTGGAGGTGATGTTAATAGGTCTCTTAGACTAGATTTTCAGTCATATACCAAGTGTGTGGAACAAGAGAAAATAGTATTTGTCCTATAGCATTTTATGTGATACAGAATGGTACATCATTTGTATATCTTTATGTAACATCCTTTATAAAGTCTATAACATATCTTGAAAGTCTTATGATATCACAAATAGGGCCCACGGCTATCTTGAACTTTGGTATGGACACAGTTTAGTTTGTACAACCTTGTCTTCATTGATCAACTCTTAAAATGTTTGTAGCTAATTAACAATAACACATAACACTGCATTAAACCACTTAAAGGCATTCCTTTTATTCGGGTTACCCATATTTCTCTAGAACAGGGTCAAGAAAGAAGTGAAGGGATGATCCATGCCGCCAGCAGATGGAAAGCTCTTCAGTGAAATAGGTACCAGGGAAAGGGATCTCAGGAATAAGGGAGTGAAATCATGTTCCTATTTTTGTGGAAATGACTTTTGTTTCTATTACTTTATTTATATATTGGATCTGTAATTTTCAACTAATTTTGTAAACTTTTAAATTAATGTCTTATATATACCTGCTGCATAGAGTACACTAACCAGCCATGAGATGATTCAAAAGATAGTCAATCAGCTAGAGGGAAAGTAACATCCAAAGAGAAGAAAGGGGATACACAAGGAAAATGTAAAACAACACTGTGTACACAAAATAGTAATAGAATTTCATATAGAAAAATATGAAATATACACAAAACTAAATATATGTATGCACATATAATTTAAGAATTCTTATAAGAACAGGAATGTACTGCACATATTCTAAAACACTAAAAGGAAAACGAACAGTTTTTCAATGTAACAGAAATCTAAGAAAAGGAAAGAATCAAGGCTACCTCAAACAACACCAAAACACTAAAATTGAATCCAAACAGATCAGTAAATCAAAACATATATTAAAAGAAATGATCTGATTGGATCAAAATTAAAAATCTTGTTACATACTGAAGTTGGGCTAAACACATACCATGATTAGGTAAAATACAGAACTACGGAGGTGTTCCTGGTGTTTCTGACATCTGATTCTCCTTACTTGCCCCATCTTCAAAGGCCTCAGTGTAGAGCCTGAGTCAGCTGCAAGGAGGAATTAAGCCAGGGACTGAGTGGAGAGGGCTGATGATCACTGGACTCCTGTTTGTATAAAGTGCCCTCTAGCGACAAAATAAAGAACTGAGGATCCAGACTCACCACAAGAAGCTAAGGTCAGCTTTCCTTCTGTTCAGAGATATAACAAAAACTTTCACTGAATATTTTTCTTCTCCCCTCAGTTTTATGTCCCCCCTTTAGCCAATTATATTAATCTTAGCCTTAATGAGTGGAATAATTCACTTTCGAGAAAATTATCACGTAATAAATAGATTTGGGAGTTCATCACATGTGTGGAAGAGAAGTGTTGTGATTCTTTAGGGGGACACATTCAGATCAACTTCCCTCATTTGAGCTTTGGATAGCCTTGCTGTAAGTGTGCGTCCAGTCCATGGAAATACATGATGAAACGTGAAGACAACTATTTTAGCTGGTAACATTAAAAATAAGATCGGATGTGGCTGGGTTCAGTTGCTTTTGACTGTAGTTCCAGATGCTATGGAAGCTCAGGCAGGAAATTCTATTGATTTCAGGAGACTGAGGCTAGCTGGGGCAACATAATAAGACCAGAGACCCTGTGTGTGTGTGTGTGTGTGTGTGTGTGTGTGTGTGTATGATGAGACACACAACACACAACAATCTAGAATGAAGTCTTTATCTATGACAATGAAGAAAAATTGCTTTTGTCTATTTCAAGGAGAATTTTGAAGATTCAGTGTCTTTACATCAACACCAGTGATAATACAATATTCAGATAAGACTGCCTGCTTCTCTGAAATGACTAGAGTATCCTGCCCAATTCTTGGTATCAGACCAGCAAGGGAACATGAAAAGACTTAAGAATATGCTGAGGAAACAAGGCCTACTGACAATGGCATTGTGAAACACAACACAATGTTTGAAGAATTAAAAGTCAGAGTAAAAGTAAATTTGTAGTAATCTTGGAATCCTTGTAATACCACAAACAAACCAAAAGAAACATGTGAAAGGAATAGACAATATAGGAACAGTTTAATCATGAAATTCAACATAGACAGGGCTGGGGATTTTAGTTCAATGGCACCCTGCCTTCATTGCAAGTGCAAGGCCCTGAGTTTGATCCCCAGTACCAAAAAAAAAAATAGACAAACCATAAACAGTTTATATGGCTGAAAGTTAGGTCTTGTAAATGAGGATAGTATTGACTGTGATCAAGAACAAGGGTATTTTTCTGAAAGACAAGCCTTTTCTTGACACCCTCTTGAGCTTTCAGATATCAGGGCTAAAAGCATAACCATCTCATTAGTAGATAAACTTCAAGGAAAATGAAAATAGAAAACAAGTGTTTTCCCTCAAGCAAATAGGACTTTTTTTCTAAAGTCAGAAATCTTTCCTGTTATGACTTGTGTCTAGGTGTCCCTCCAAAGCCTCATGCGGTCATAGATGGAACTTTATGTAGATGGCTGGATCTAACATGTGTGCTGCTGGGATTAAGGATATGATGCTGGGATGATTCATGGTGTCATGATAGGATTAAGCATGCCCCACCCTGGATGTGAGTGCTACTCACCCTAAGGGAAGACAGACTGGATAGAATATAAGAGACAGAAAGAGGGCTACTGGTCACTGCTTGTCACTTGCTGCTTGCTGCCTTCTGCCTGCCTTGAACTGTTTCTCCCCTGTGATATCTCTCTGCCATGCTGTCCTGCCTTGGAGCCAGCCTACTATGGACTGAAATCTCTATAAACTGTGAGCTGAAATAAACCTTTCCTCCTTTAACTTTGGGTTCAGATATTTTGTCTTAGCTGTGGGAAAACTAAGACATTTCCCAAGCCTGTGATTATTCCCACTAGCAAAAAATCAAATACATCCTTAGAATCCACATTTTCTTGCCTCTTTTGTGTATAGATTGCCTCCTTCATATACAGAGTTGTCATTTTAAAAATATAAATGTCCATGGATAGTGCTTCTGATTCTACATATCAGATGACCATATCCGCTCACTGCCTCACTCTTTCAAATACTCCCTGAGAAAAGAATAAAAATATAAAGCAAATGATGATCAAAACAGAAAAGTGAATAAACTTAAACAAGGCAAAAACAAGCTACAGTGCTATAAGTAGACTGTTGTGTTGGAAATTCTAAGAAGCAGCATTTGAATCTGGCACTAGTTGGGGGGATTCAAGATAAATGTTTATGATGAATTATAGTGTCAAAAACTTTTTCATTCTTTACAGCACTAAAATTGTAAGGAAGAACTAATGTCAAGTGTTCTCAACTATTATTTAAAAATTAAAAAGTGGAGACCTTTTTGAAACTGATTTTATGGGGTTAGGAGAAAACAGAACAAAAAAAACCCTCCACAACAAAAAGAAGGAGAAAGAAGAAGGCAAGAAAGAGAAGGAGGACAAGCAGAAGTGGAAGAGGAAGATGAAGAAGAGTAAGTAAGAGGAAGAGGAAGAAGTGAAGAAAGAGGAAGAGGATAAAAAGGAGGGAGAGGAGGAGCAAAAGGAGACTATAGACCAATATTCTGAATATGGATGTAAAAATTCTCCACAACAAATCCCCCTTCCACAACTAAAGACTACAAGGAACTGAGCAAAAGAGGAAAAAGAAAATGTTGTGAGACAGTGGGAGACAGGGAAGAGAACCAGTGTGGAGAGCAAGCTAAGCAAGAGAGAGACCTGTAAGACTCAAAACATAGTTGCTCCCACAATGACTGCACCAGAAATAGAAAAGAGCCAACCTAATAGTCCAAGAAATTAATTTTGGTAGCTGCTTGAATACATATTAAATTTTGCAAAGCTATCTTGGCCTCTGTAAATGAATAGGATTTGAACTAAGTACAGAACCAAGTTGTTATGCTCTGGATAAAAAACAAGTGATGCCAGAAATTGCATTATCAGTTTAATTTGGTGTACATCTGGTGAACATTAACACACCTAAAGCAAATCAAAAGTCATGAGAAAATCACTAGGATAATCCAACACCTCAATATCAGAAGTCTTGATCACACTGTGTCAATAATAAGCTATTTTAATTTTAATTTAGAATATTATACTTTTTGAAAAATTCTTCTGAAAAAGACCAGCATTTAATGAAACAATAGTTTGATTATGAAAAAAATTATCCACAAATTCCTATCAAATCATATCCAATAAAACATTAAAAAGATCATTCATCACCATGAAGTGAGATTTATCCCAGGTTTGCAAAGATAATTCTATATAGGCAAATTAGGAAATGTAATTCCACTTACTTATTAATTTAAATTTCATTAATAGAATGAAGGATAAAAATTGATCATCTCAATAGATGCAGAAACATTCAACAGATTTAAACATCTCTTCATAATAAAAACTTTGAAGAAATTAGGTGTAGAAGGAATAGATGTCAGCACAATGAACATTTGAAGCAAGTAACCCACAACCAACAGCAAACTGAAAGTGGAAAAGCAAAACCACTTCCTTTATGATTTTGTACCTGACAGTTGTGACCATTCTATCCACTTCTGTGTAAGATAGTATTAAAAGTTTCAACCAGAGAAATTAGGAAGACAAAGAAAAAAAGGCACACAAATAGGGAGAAAATAAAATTATCCCAGTTTGCAGATGACATTATCCTAGAGAAAAACCAAAAGTTCCCATGATTTTGACTATTAGAATAGATAAAATCAGTAAAATTTCAGGACACAAAATTAATGCCTAAAATCAGTAGCACTTTTATACACCAATAATAAGAGTTTCAGAGGAACAACTCATGAAAAAAAACTTCCATTAAGACAAAATACAATGCCAAAATCCACAATTCAACACATCCCTTTTCAAATTGACATTTTTCAGCAGAGGAGCAGAAGAGCCCCCAGCACAGAGGAGGTGAACCTTCCAGGCCACCAGACCACTGCCCCTAGCACAGAGGAGCAGAGCTGCCCCCAGTGAAGAGGTAAATCTTCCGGGCCACCATACCACTGCCCCCAGTGGAGAGGAGCAGAGGTGCCCCTAGTGCAGAGAAGGTGAACTTTCCAGGCCACCTTACCACTGGCCCCAGTGCCAAGGAGGTGAGCTGTGCAGGCACCAGCAGCACACATCCCAATCCCCCCAATGAAATGAGAAGACACATAAATAAGTCTCAAAACCCAACTTCCAAATCACCCAAAGCAACCCCAAATGGAAAAGAGAGGGAACAATCTGATACTCAACCACCTGGGCTCCTTGAACTAGCAAAGAAAATGGATCTGGAAAAAATGAAATCAGAAATAATTTCTCACATATCAGCAGAGATTGTGCCTATACTGCAAGACATGATTGATAAATCTAGAAAGGAGCTGAGGAACATGATGGAATCCCAACATAGGAAACAAATGGAATCCATAAAACAAATACAAACATATTTCCAGGAAATTAAAAACACCATTGAATGTCTACATAGCAGAATGAGCCAATGTGAGGACAGAATTTCAGATATAGAAGACAAGAATGCAATTAATGACCAGGAAAAGAAAAATTGCCTCAAAATTGTAAGGGAACACAAGAAATCAATCCAGCAGCTGCTAGATGATGGAAAGAAGAATAACAAGATGATTAGAGTTGATGTAGAAACAGGAGAGAGTGCAGATGACATTAAAAAACTGTTCACAGAAGTGATGGCACAAAGCTTCCCAAGCAGGGGAAAAGAACTTGAAATACAGATAAGTAAGGCATATAGGACTCCAAATAGCCTTGATCAAAAAAATCTACACATAGGCATATAATTTATAAGATTCCAGAAATCCAACAGAAGAACAAACTTCTACAAGCAGTTAGAGAAAAGAAACAAATCACATACAAGGGAAAGCCCATCAGAATCACAGCATACTTCTCAATGCAAACCATAAAGGCAAGAAAAGTTTGGAGTGATGTAGTTCAAGCACTGAAGGAAAAGAGCCTTCAACACAGATTGGTCTACCCTGCAAAACTATCTTTCAAAATTGATGGAGAAATAAGATGCTTTCATGACAAAGAGCACCTTAGGAAATTCATGAATACCAAACCAGCACTCTAAAAACTTTTAGACAATATCCTAGGAAAAGACAATGAGGGTTACAACCCCAGGAAGCATAGCAGAATGACTCCATCAGACACAACAAGAAATTAAACACAAAGAGGGAGAATCCAACAAAAAGAAAAAGTCACAACAATAATAAGTCAATATGGATCAGTTATAACCATCTATGTTAATGGCCTCAATTCAGTAATCAAAAGAAATAGTCTGGCAGAGTGGGCCAAGAAGCAAGATCCAACAATATGCTGCATACAAGAAATATACTTAACTCAGAAAGAAACTCATAGACTAAAAGTTAAAGGGCAGAAAACAATATTCTATGAGACAGGACCCCGACAAAGAGCAGAAGTAGCTATCCTCTTTGCAGATCAAGTGGATTTCAAACCAACACTGATTAAGAGAGACAAAGAAGAACACTACATCCTTGTAAAGGAAACAATCCACGAGGAAGAGATGACAATCATAAACATGCACCAAACACTAGTGCACCCAACTATATAAAACAAATACTAACGGACAGGAAAAGTCAAATAAGCACTAATACAATAGTACTGGGAGGCCTCAACACCCCACTGTCACAAATAGATAGATCAACTACACAAAAAATTAGCAACGAAATACTACAACTCAATAAAACTCTTAAAAAACTGAACTTAACAGATGTTTACAGAGTGTTCCACCCCACAAAATCAGAAAACACATTCTTTTCAGATGCACACAGTTCGTTCTACAAAATAGACCACATACTCACTCATAGAACTTGTTTAAGTAAGTGCAAAGGAATTGAAGTTATCCCCTATATATTATCAGACCATAGTGTGATGAAATTGGAGATCAATAGCAAAAGAAACTGCAAATATTTCTTAAACACTTGGAAAGTAAATACACTTCCGAATAACCAATGGGTCACAGAGGAAATTAAAGAAGAAATCAGACAGTTTCTACAATTAAATGACAATGACAATATAACATATCAGAATCTATGGGACACAATGAAAGCAGTCTTATGAGGGAAATTCATAGCAGTGAATATGCATATTAGGAAAACAAAGCGAACTCAATTAAACAACCTGATATTGAAGCTCAAACTTCTAGAAAAACAAAAGCAGGACAAACCAAATCTCATAAAAGGGAGGAAATTATAAAGTTTAGAGCAGAAATCAATGCAATGGAGACTAAGAGAAAAATATTTTAAAAAATCAATGTTGCCAAGAGTTGGTTCTTTGAAAAAATAAACAAAATTGACAAATCCTTAGCCAACCTTATCAGAAAAAGGAAAGAAAAGGCCCAAATCCATTCAATTAGGAATGAAAAGGGTGAAATTACAACAGACCCAACAGAAATCCAGAGGATCATCAATATGTACTTTAAGAACCGATACACCAATAAGGTGGAAAACATAGAAGAAATGGACAGATTCCTAGATACATGTGAATTACTGAAGTAGAATGGAGAAGACCTAAAAATTCTAAACAAACCAATATCAATCAATGAAATTGAAAATATAATTACACCTTACCAACTAAGAAAAGCCCAGGTCCTGATGGCTTCACCACTGAATTCTACAAGACATTTATGGAGGAAGTACTGTCATTACTGTTTAAACTCTTCAGTGAAATTGAAAGGGAAGCAATACTCCCAAATTCATTTCTGGAAGCAAGCATCACCTTGATCCCCAAAGCGGAGAAAGACCCAATCGAAAAAGAGAACTATAGGCCAATCTCACTAATGAACAGATGCAAAAATCCTTAATAAGATTCTGGCAAATAGAATGCAGAAGATCATCAAGAAGATCATATATGCTGACCAAGTTGTAGGGAACAGGGGAAGGGGATGTTACCAGAACCTCTGCAGTTAGTCCTGGTCTCCTGCGAGCCACGACAGCACACAGCGAATTACAGGAAAGGTAGAAAAATGAGACTAAGAAGCTGAGCTTTGGGTCTGATCAGTGCTTCTCTGGGCAGCAAAGACAAAAGCCCCCAGCTTACCACACCTTTTATTCAGTACCTCGTAACAAATGACTTGCAGAGAATTCAGTACATCGGGAGAAACAAATGTAACAAATGACTTGCAGAGAATTCAATAGTTCATATTGGGATAAGCAAGGTGTAACAAAAGGCTTGCAGAGACTTCAGTACATCTTGGGTAAACAAAATGTTAACAGTCCAAGAACAATGAGGAACTGAGCAGACGTTTGTTCTCCCAGGATGTTTTCAGCTCCCAGGATGTTTCTTGTCCTGGAGAATCACAGCATCGCTGGATCACTGAAGTCTCAGTTGTGACCGGAGGCCAAATTGGAGTTATTCTGTAGCTGGGCATAGGCAAGAGAACTAGGCTAACCAAATGATTTTTCCCTAGAATTATGTAGCATTGCTCCCAATACCAAGTGGGATTCATCCCAGGGATGCAGGGATGGTTCAACATATGCAAATCAATAAATGTAACACACTATATCAATAGAGCCAAGGACAAAAAGCATATGATCATCTCAATGGATGCAGAAAAAGCATTTGACAAAATACAACACACACTTATGATAACAACCCTACAAAAAATTGTAATAGATGATCTCTACCTCAATCTGATAAAAGCCATCTATGGAAAACCAACAGCCAATATCATACTAAATGGTCAAAAACTGAAATCCTTCACACTAAAATCAGGAAAAAGACAAAGATGTCCACTATCACCACTCCTGTTTAATATAGTTTTGGAAACATTAACCACAGCAATTAGGCAAGAGAAAGAAATGAAAGGAATAAAGATAGAAAATGAAGAAGTCAAATTGTCATTATTTGCACATGCCATGATACTCTATATAGAAGACCCAAAGAACTCCACCAAAAATCTTCTAGACTTAATAATCAAATTCAGTAAAGTAGCTAGATACAAGGTCAACATGCAAAAATCAATAGCTTTCCTCTACATGAACAACAGACTCACTTAGAGAGAAATAGGGCAAACAATTCCTATCAGAATAGCATGAAAGAAACTGAAATACCTAGGAATCAACCTAACAAAAGAAATCAAAGACATCTTCTCTGAAAACTATAGCACTCTGACAAGAGAGATTGAAGATGATATCAGAAATTGGAAAGACATCCCTTGCTCCTGGGTAGGAAGAATCAACATAGTGAAAATGGCCATACTTCCAGAACTGCTATAAAGATTCAATGTAATCCCAATTGAAATTCCAACAGCATACTTCATAGACCTTGGGAAAAAAATCCAAAAATTTGTTTGGAACAAGAAGAGACCTAGAATAGCCAAAGCAATTCTAGGAAACAGAGACATGGCAGGGGATATCACAACCCCCAACTTGAAACTATACTACAAAGCCACCTTGATCAACACAACATGATACTGGCAAAGAAACAGACCTGAGGACCACTGGAACAGATTAGAAGGAGCAGAAACAACTCCAGATACACTCAGCCACCTCATCTTCCAAAAAGGAGCCAAACAGCCTCACTGGAGGAAAGATAGCTTCTTTAATACATGGGGCTGGAGAAATTGGGTTTCAACTTGCCAAATAAAGACTAAAACTAGATCTATATCTCTCACCATGCACTAAACTAAAATCAAAATTGATTAAAGATCTATATATTAAAATAGAAATGCTGAATTGGCTGTAACAGAGGTTAGGTAGAACTCTTGAAAACATTGGTGTAGGAAAAGATTTTATGAACAAAACCTCAATTGCCCGTGAACTAGCAAAAACAATCAACAAGTGGGATCTTTTCTTATTAAAAAGCTTCTGAACAGCAAGAGAAACCACCAGCAATGTGAAGAGACAACCCACAATATGGGAAAATACTTTAACCTGTTGCTCCTCAGACAAAGGTCTACTACCTAGACTCTATAAAGAACTTTAAAAAAATCAGACCTCCCAATCCAAAAATGGGCATCTGAAATGAACAGACATTTCTCAGACAAAGAAGTAGAAATAGCAAATAAAGATATAAAAAAATGTTCAGCATCACTGGTCATTTGAGAGATGCAAATGAAAACAATTCTGAGAATGCACCTCACCCCAGAAAGAATGGCTGCTATCATGAAATCAACCAATAACAAATGCTGGCAGGGTTGTGGGGAAAGAGGAACAATGATCCCCTGCTGGTGGGAGTGTAAACTGGTGCAACCACTGTGGAAATCAGTATGGAGATACCTCAAAGAACTAGGACTGGAAGTCCCATTTGAACCAGCTATTCCCCTGCTGGGTATCTTCCCTGAAGAATTAAAAGAATCATACCATAGTGATATATGTGCACCCATGTTCATAGCAGCACAATTTGTAATAGTTAAAACTTGGAAGCAGCCCAATTGCCAGTCAACTGCAGAATGGATAAAGAAAATGTTGAGTTTTTATAAAATGGAGTACTACTCAGCCATCAAAAATGAGAAATTAGAGACACTTATTGCTAAATGGATGCACATTGAGGCGATACTCTTAAGTGAAATAAATAGGACACCTATGTGTAAATATGTAATAGTTTCTCTAGTGTGAGAAACTGAATGTGTAAATAAGGACTAAAACTTATAATAGGTATTGTGAAATGGGAAGAAAAGGGGCAAAGGGGAAGAGGAAGTGGGAGGGTAGAGAAAAGGAAAGAAGGGAATGGGATTAATATTAGAAAATAAAAACATGGAAACAAAGTCTTTATAAATAGGGAGGGATGGAGGGGTTGAAGGGAGGGCAGGGGAATTGGGAAAAATAAGAACCAAGAGAGATTATGTAAGGGTGCAAATTTCCAATGATGAATGTCATTATGTTGTATATATTTTAAAGATGACATTTTCAATATTGTTTCAAACTCAAACAAAAATTTAGTATACATAGAACTCTCAGAACTAGTACAATCCAAAAACTGATAATTCAAATTTCTTTATCTTTACCCTGACCCTTTCCACTGAACTCCAAACTTGTCTTGTCACAGATGAACCCTGGTTTTCCCCTCCCTCTTTTGTGGGCCAGGGTTGGTATGGGTTGTAGTGCCTGGGAGTACAGTGCACTTGTTACATGGAAGTAGGTAGCTAAGTCCTCAGGTTAGGCAGCTGTGATGAGTAGGAACAGATGTTTGTACTGATTATTCAAAAACACACTGAGTCTTTGGTTTTGTTTCTTGTCCCTATTTGAAAGAATATCCAGAAGTAACCGGAAACCCCTGCCAGGCTCTTGTTCGTGGCAGTAGAAGAACGAGGAAGCACTGTCTTTGTAAATGCAGTTAATGACTGAATTTTCTTCTTCCTGGACACTCAAGAAGGAACAACCCTGCTCCACCTGCTCCCCTCTACTAATACCTGGACAAAAGAAAAGTTACACAAGATTCTCAGGTCACTATTGTTCAGACTTTGCATTTTTACCTCACAGTACTTCCAGGCAATCTGGAAACACCCAATACCCTCACTGGGCTTACAATGAGTATTAGTAAACACCTTGTGTCGAAAGGCTCACGACTCATAGTGCAGCTGCAACCACTGTCACAGGAACAGAAGTCCACAATAATCTCATTACTTTCCTTATGGGGCCTGCAATCTTCAGCCACAAGAGATGCTTCCATTATCACTTTGTTTCTTGCTTTCCTCCAACATACAGCAGTTTTTAAAATTGTCTACACAGGCTCGTGCTTCTGTCTGTAGCCTGCTCTTTCAGAAGTCTGCCACTAATAACCTTGCATGATTTCTGCATCAACAAAGATACTCAACCATCTGTGGAAGTATGCCCAACTTCTAAGCCAGTCCAGAGAGTCAATCAGCCAAATCAACAGTCATAGTTCAACTCCCACAGAGAAAACTCTTTGTACAGGTGACATTTAAGCCCAGCACAAAGGCATGCTAGATATGTTCAGGTGCTTGCTACATCAGGTTCTGCTCCTTTAAGTCATGTCTTGCTTTCTCCTGACCTTACCATCCCCAGGAAATGGGTAAATGGTCAAAATATGAATGGTCCTTTAGTATGGGTGACTAAGTTATAGAGTAGAGAATAGAAGGAATAAAGGCTAGGACGCTGATATGAACTCTGAAAGCTTTTTCTCAGGAAGAGAAAATATTCTGAGATCATGGATACAGAGTTTATTTATTACAAACCTGACATAAAAGTATAGAAAACCTCAGGAAACATCAGGCTACAGACTGATGAAACAAAACAACTATACATCTCTTTCAGATATATTTCATCCCTCAGGAAAAAGTGAGTGCCTTGTCCTGAAACATGATTATTGAATGATTCCTTGTAGTAGAATATCCCCTCTAATGCCTGGGCTACTGCCAACTAAGATTCCAGACCCAAACATTTTTCCAGGTTTTTATTCTCCCTGGCTTAAAGTATTGATAAAGTCCTTCAGTCCTTTAAACTCTCACTCTAAATCCTTTCTTGTTTCTTTTAATACCTTGGCTCTTGTTTACCTACTTCTGCAGGAATGAATCTAGGCAAGGCTGAGGTCAATCTCTATTAGTGAAACAGTACACATGGGAATGGGAATTGATTCTCAGGGCACCTTTTCTGCTTGTTAGAAGTCAAAGTCCCTCCCTGTGACTTAATGCCAATCCAGTTCCAGGCCAATTTGATCTAGTCCTTCACCCACATTGTGCCCATAAATCTCAAGAGCATTATTATGGAAAATCATTTTCATAATAGAAAGATATGGACATGTTATAGAAATATGTAGATTTGCACGCATCCAATGCAATTCTTTATTTTTCCATTTTAAAGTTTTTGCTTCTTTCACTCATTCTTTTTTTTTCCGGTGCCGTGGATCAAACTCAGGCCTTGTGCTTGCCAGGCAGGCATGGCACCAGTGAGCTACATCCCCGGCCCTTACTCATTCTTAATAGAATATAATTCCTGGATCTGTATTCATGACACTTCTTCATTACACTGTCTTGTGTTTACTTGAAGCCAACATCTGTCCTTGTGAAACATATACAGGCAGATAGAATGACAATCAGGACATGAGTAACCACTATATTAGGCAGTACCCATAAAAAAAAAAGAGAAATCAGAATAGTTTCACTTTCCTAGTAACATTAAATGCATGCAGATGCAATAAGATAAGGTTAGTTTCATTTTATTTCTTATTACAGATAACTCAAGTTGGGCATGATCAGTGTCTCTTCAAAATAAAAATCCTAAGAGCTACAGATCAGAAATAGACTTCATATCCTCATTTAATAGTAAAATTTTATAACTAATATTAATTGTATTTCCAGAAGAAATGATACTCTTTGGTGATTTAAATTCTTTTCCTCCAATAGCAATTTTACTAAGTGGATAATTTAAAAATCACTGTGATAGGAGAGCACGTGGTGTAAAGGCCAGTAAATGACATCATCCAAGACAAAAACTCAGTTTCTTTTGGAAACAGTATTAAATCCAACAGAATAAAGCTGTGAAGAACTGAAAATCCTCTGTGAGATGAGCCATGAAGGACAACACAGCATCGCTGTCATTTGACCAAGAGGGACACCCAGCTACTCAACTAAAAAGCAAGGAGGCAGGACAGCTGGAGGAAAGCTCTGGTAATGCCGTGGGCTCCTGTGCTTTTTCCCACACTGGACAGTTTGCTAAGCACTGCTTGTTGTATAACAGGGGTGTTCACACTGTCTCAAGAAACCCATGTATTCAGAGCAAAAATCTTTCCCCTTTTAAACGTGGAGAAGTTAAAGTGCCACCACCAGCAGGAGGACACTCCCAAGAGTTTCAAGTGAGTTATGGAAGTGGAGAACTCAATGTCAGTGACAGTGCAGGGGCCTCATCAGCAATGAACAAGTGCAAATATTTGAGAAAGAAAAAATCAAAGGCATACAACTATTTTATTGCTTCTTTCTCTTTTCCAAGACAGGCAAGATAATGATTAAAGACAGCCAAATGAACTTCTTCCACCTGTTTCTCTTTAGGTAAGTTTTGACTATTGCAGCCTTTCCAGCTCTAAAGAGCTTTGATTTTATAGTTTCTTCCACTTCCTCTTCTCTCCCAGATGCTGCTGTCAGAAGCCCAACTCTTCCACACATGAAATTATTAGTAGCATTTTTATCCAGTACTCAAACCACACTGAACCTAAATGTCAATCAAACACTGAATCATCTACATTATAATCCTTCCACTGCACCCCAAAAGGGTGCACAGCTGGTGCCACCTGCCTCATTTTAATAGGAAAATTGTGTGTTGTATGTCTTCTATCTTGTGCTGAGCATCTCTTTCTAACTAAAGTTACTCCTCCTAGAAAGTCATCCAGCAGAGCCTAAAGCATCTGCTCGGATCCGTTGGACACTTTAATTTCTGATTTCCACCACAAAACAAAACAAAATAAAAATGATGCTTTATTCCACAATAGTCACACAAGAAAAACTGCCTGATCAGCCATAGAGGTATTCCAAATCTATTTTTTAACATGCTTATATGTCCTGGTGATTTAGAGACTCTGATTTATAGTGGGCTACTCTTCTATGGTGGGTCTAGGACAGTAACAAAATCTCCTAGGTTGTTGAGCAGTAAATCACTGGATGGGATAGGAGAAGGCAGAAGAAGCTAGGGTATAGGTTAAGACTTCATTGATCAGCACGTTGCTTCCCG
This sequence comes from Heterocephalus glaber, assembly GCF_053883595.1. Lineage (NCBI taxonomy): Eukaryota > Metazoa > Chordata > Mammalia > Rodentia > Bathyergidae > Heterocephalus > Heterocephalus glaber. The sequence continues at coordinate 2,909,978 of NW_028258403.1, read as the reverse complement.
ATTTAATAGTATTTCATATTCTTTATAAAAATTGAGAGGCTTATTCAGAATTTCATGGGACACACTGTAATGCTCTACTTTTCTTAACCAAAATAATTGCTGCATTTACTAACCTCCTGTCTGCTCTCTTTTTTTATTAGCTTTTTTTTGAGACAGGGTCTCTCTATGTAGTTCAGGCTGGCCTTGAACTAATGGCAATCTTCCTGCCATTAGTTCAATCATTCCATCCTTCAGTCTCCTGAGCACTGGGATTGCAGGTGTGTACCACACCTGGCAATTCTGCCATCCTTCTTAAAGCTGTAACACCTAAAAGGGGGTATGCTTATCTGAAGGAGCTTCACCCTACCACCCAATTCCACCAGAGCTCAACAAGCCATTCAATGTCTCAATAGCCACTCAGGGCAGTGCCTCTTGACCATCATCCACTAGATAATTCTAAACATTGTCAAGAGAAAATTGGAGTTGGGAGGGAAGACCTGCAAGTTGCAAAGTCCTCTGGGCAAACAGGACCACAGACAGCCAGTAGGGAAGAAGCAAAGCCACGTGATCTCCCTCCACTCCTCTGACAGCCTGCAAGGCAGCCTTGATCCTGAGCGCTGACCCTTTCACTAGACACCCATTTTAATTCATTTCCTTTAAGCAACTTGCTGCTATCAATTGGCACTGGTCTAGGCATTGACATACACCATCTCATTTAGTTCTCAAAATAGCCACTATAGTAGATATTATTAATATCTACATACATGGTATTATAGGGATGAGGAAACTAAGGATAAAAATAATTAAGTCATTATCCAATATTATTCAACTAATGAGCAGTAAGTCAAAAACTCCAACTCTCCTTTCTAGTGTCATGAACTTTGCTGTACAGGCTCCATAAAAAAAGTTACCACCTTGAAGAGCGCCAATATAAATGAAATGTAAACCTATGTCTGATCATCTAGGAGAATAACTTCCTTTGTCAGGGACTTGGTCAAGTCTACTTGATGTATAAACTATCAAGGAACTGGGAACATGATCTGAAATTGTAGTGGAGTATATATGATAAAGCTTACAATGTTCTTCTGAGCTGTATTTTCCAATTTACAAAACAGATTTGATGAATTGTCATAGATATCCATAGTCTATCAGGTTTCTTACTATTAATGAAAAATCTGCATTTCAATGGTATAGTGCAGATTGGAAATTACAGTATTTCATGGAAAGAATTTACCATTCAATTTTCCCTACAACAGCTCATTTTTCTCTATCAGTAAGCCTTGCTCTCATGTCTCAGGATATTTCTATAGTACACTAAAAGGCAGAAAAGTGGATACAATTTCACTTAGTACAGTAAAACCTCCTACCTCGCACTACAATGTCCAGCTTTATTCATCCACTAGCCCTAATCATTCCATGTGTTTTGTTATCTCAAGGTCAGTCACCTTCATAAGTGGTAGAGTAATAGATCAACAACCAGCCAGTCCTCCTGAATCATCTCTTTCTTCCGTGATGGTCTGTCAATTTCACTGCCCTTTCATGTCTTTCAACAATGGCGGGTCCTACTGCATGCAGGCTACTGTTACAATTTATCCCAAGACCACTAAAAAGAAGCAAGAAGAACAGCATTGAATGCAGAAAAATAATTTAGCAGGACACCAGGAGGCAGTGCTTCAGTCAAGAACTGCTAAAGTTCTGTACACACTAAGTGTATTGGAGGTCGACTCTCCAGGAAGTAAAATAGATTTAGACACAGGTTTTATACAATGGTAATATTTGAATAAAGATATGAAGAAGTGTCAGGTGAACCTCACAGATATTTGGGAGAAACCAGTACAGATAAGGATGGCAAAGGCAAGAAGCAAAAATCCTGACATGGAAACATGCTTAGAGTGTTTTAAGAATATTTTTTCTTCTAGCTGCTTACACTTCTCAGAACACTATTGTAGAAGACACTAGCTAAGACATTGGAATCATATTTCTAAAGTAGTTAAGTTTTCATTGGTAACTGGTTACTTGATGACTTTAATCTATTGATCCTTGGCCAACTTATACCTAAGTTTGTCATCATTTTCTCCAGTTCCTATAGGGATCTAGTTGGACCCAGTAACATCACCTTTCCTGGGGTGACAGTCACTTGCTCTTGGGCCATTATTGATCCGTAGCCCAAACCCTGCACCTTAGGAGCTTCTCAGATACTGGACTCTGACTGACACTAAAGACAGAGAAACTCTTCAAAATTAGGAAAAGTCATATCTCCTTTTCCAAATATTAAAAATGAGAACAATAAAAACTTTATCATAGGTCTTTGATTTTAAATTAGATAATGAGTCTATAATGTGTAATACTGTGCTTTATATATTGCAAGCTCAATAAATACAACTTTCACTCTCTTGGTAAAATCTGCCTTTGCTTCAATGTCTAGGTCTGTGGCTCATTAATGAGTTTTCTCCTCACCACATGGGTTAAATGATGGAAGCTTCTAGAAATCTTAACTATTTCTTTCTCTGGAGATAGTCATTAATTTTTCCTACCCTCTTATAGTATATTTCTTTCTTTCTTTTTCTTTCTTTCTTTCTTTTTTTTTTTTTTTTTGGTACAGGGGATCGAATTCAGGACCTTGCACTTGCAAGGCAGGCAGCAGAACCACTGAGCTAAATCCCCAGCTCTTTGCTACCCTCTTATGATCACTTCCTCCTGACTATATTATCTCACTCACGGTGCTAAAAAGCATAGATGGAACATGTATGTGGGCTTTCTATTTTCATTTCCCTAATGTGTAATGATATTAAGACCTTTTTTTCTAAGCTTATTTGCTATTCTCAATATCGGAAGCAGCTGAGTTTTCATAATTTTGATTAGTGGTTACTTACTGATTTTGTGAACTTTTGAGGTACTCTGCATTTGAGTCTTTTTCAGAAATATGTATTGCAGATCCACATACCTACATGCATGCCTGTAGTCTCAGCTATTTGGAAGACTGAGGCAGGAGGATTCCTTGAGCCCAGAAGCTTCAGGACACTCTGACACCAGTGAAAGAGAATCTCTTAAAATAATAGTAGTGAAAAAAGATAAATAGATGATTGATAGATAGATAGATAGATAGATAGATATAACAAATATACTTTTCCAGCCTTTGGATGGACTTTCCACATTCTTAAGACTTTTCAGAAAGGGCCAGGCTAAATTCCCTATGCCTATCTTGAACTCAGTTCTTTAGTCTCAACTTCCCAAGTAGCTAAAATTACATGTCAGTGTGCATGAGTTGAGTGATTTTTATAAGTCCACTTTAAAATATTTCACATTCATATAAAGATGGAAAAGATAGCATGAAAAAAATTTTTGAGTACTTTAAGAATGCTTTTTCCTTATTGACTGACATTGAGCTATTGCTGTTTATCAGAAGCCGAGCACTAACCTCTATGTTGTTTCTCAGAACACAGTGTATGAATTTTCTCTGGGTGTTGCAAAGATTTTATTGTTGTTGTTCTCATTCACTTAAATGTGTTCCAATGTGGATTTACCTTCAGTTGCCTGCCTGTAACTCTCCCGCCGATACAATGTGGTGGGCTTACAGACCTCCTTATCCAATTTATGACTTTGTATATAGCATTGTTCCTGATTGAGGAGCTTGTTTTGTGAAAATTTAAGGACATTAATGAGTGGGGGTTGCTATGAGCAAAGAGACTATGGAAAAGTTATTTATAAAAACCAACTGCAATTTCATGACCATTTGTGGAAACAAGGACTGTAACAGTTATGAAACCTCCATTTTATTTAATATGAATATATTTTTATATATAGTAACCATAGTTTACTGCCCTCCCATTTGTCTGCATGTATTATAAGATATAATAACGAGGGATAATCTTCTATCTCATTGTGTATCAGTTCTTAAGCAACAGGATATTGGTGACAGAGTGTGCCTCAGCTAGAAAACACAAAAATGAACCAAAAACTTTCTGTAGTCTTTGGGTGACAAGGTTAGCACATTTCTGGTAGAGTTATGCCAGATTAGCAAGAAATATGATTGTTATAGTTTTCTATTTAATTTTTAAGTGTTGGTAAAGGAGATGTGAATGCCAAGTTGAGAAGGGTTAATTGGTAGCTTTTCACTTTCTCAACTGTCTGGAAATATACTTTCCAACATTGGATTCCCTGCATTGTTCTACTTTAGGGTTACAAAAGAAATGGTACAAGATTTGAGAGGTCAGTGTAATGCAGCAGCCACTTCTTATACGCTTTGTAGGTTCAGGGCTCCAGGCCCTAGGCCACCTCCCACAAGTTTCTGCTCATCTGTCAGCTCATTTTCCTATTAACACGATTCTTCCACCACCCACCATGTCTCCTCTTTCAGCCTGTCTTTGGCTTTGCCCAAGTGCGTATGTAGAGTGATGGCAAATTATACATTTTGTCTTATTGACTAACTAAGAGCAGAGGAGTTGAGAGACAGACAAGCTTTAATTTGTCCTGGTACATTCCAGTTGTCCTCATGGATAAATACCATGTCCTCTCAAGTCCAGTTCACCCACATACTTGTCCTCATTCAACCTCCTTTCCCAGATCATGGGATACCTGACCTTCAGTCAATTTTTTCTCTGAATGAGAAGGAAAGACAATAGCTTTACAGAGGCTGTTCCTCTAGCTTCAGATAATGCATGTCGTCTAATTGTTTTAATACTCTTTTCTTTTATATAAATCCTGGTGGTTCTCCTTTTCTGATTGTACTTACCAAAAACCTAAGGAAAATTAGCTAAGGAAATGGCTTTCACTGGTATCCCAGGAAACTACACTTAAAATTGGGCTGTAAGCATCTTAAGGTGAAACTGATCGTTTACATTGTCATGGGGCAAGTTGACAACACTAGCCAACTATATACATATTTTGAATTATCTATTTTGGGCTCAAAAAATCTAGACAAATATACTACAAAAGACATCTGACACCTGACATACAACTGACACCTTATTCCAAATGAGACAGAAGAGGTTTACTTAGGTTTTACTTAGAATTTAATCTTCTGATCCAGATCACAGATGGCTCAACCACAGTTCTCCCTTCTAGTCTGGGATTTGCAGGTGTGAGTCTCAACTGGGCTCCTACATCAGGGCCTGGCTTCCAGAGAGCTCCTGAGTTTTTGTTCAGCTTTTACTATCATTTCAAACACTGTGAGTTCCCACAGAGCACAGAAGTATCTTGCAGAGTCATCCATCTGTAAGGTTGAAATGGTGAGGCCCATGGAGTAGCTTATGGAGTAGCCAACTTTTCTGACAGAATAGCGACCACTCTGTCCAGTGGCAGCAGAAGAACTCTGACGAATAAGGAAAATCATCTCTCCACTCAGAAGTTGTTTGTACCAGAAAATATAGTGTGAGTTCCAGCTTGTCTCATAGGAACAATCCAGGGTGACTGTTTCCCCTTCTGGCCTAGAGGTGGGTGGCTGGACTTGGGTCACTTTCTGGCCCACGCTGGGTCCTGGGGGAATAATCAGAAAATAGAGCTGATTCTCCACATGGTGAATAGAATATTATAAGAATTAAGTTAATTTAGGACAGAAGACAAACCAAACCTAAGTCAGTTTGCCTTATTTTCTCCCATCCAGCTTTCCTCCTCTATCCCATATGGCCCCATATGTACCAAAGTAGATGGAGACTACGGACACCCACAGCAGGCTGGCGAGCAACATGTGGCTGTATCCCTCAGCACAGCGTGTTTGTTCTGCCCCAGTCTCAGAGTTCAGGTTTTCTGAGTGCCTGACAGTGTACATATAAGTATTTCTTGGGTTTTTATGCTGCTCCCCCAACAGGAAAAAGGGGTTTTTTAGGTTTGTAAACCAAACGGAGTAAGCATGGCTTTCCCCTAACTGTTCCTCTGTCTACTTGTCTTTACAAAAGGCGGGGTCAGGTGTGCCACAGCTCTCAGCACAGAGGAGGCCTTGAGGTCCCCGTTCCACAGCTCCTAGCCCAGAGGAGACTTCCAGGTTAGCAAGCCACAGGTCCCAGCCTGGAGGAGGCTTCTGGATAGGCATACCACAGCTCCCAGCACGGAGGAGACTTCCAGGTCAGTGTGCCACAGCTCCTAGCCAGGAGGAGGCTGCAGAGTAGGCATGCCATGGCTCCCATTGTGGAGGAGGCTTCCAGGTAGGTGTGCCACAGCTCCCAGCATGGAGGACGTGAGCCGTCCTGGTGCCAGGAACACAGCCCCGCCCCCCATCAAAATGAGAAGACAGCTAAACAAGCATCAGAACCAGACTTCTAGATTACCTACAGCAACTCCAAAGGGAAATGAGATGGAACACTCTGATACTCAACCACCTGGACTCCCTGAACTAGCAACAAAGGAGGATCTGAAAAAAATAAAATCAGAAATAATTTCTCACATAACAGCAAAGATTGTGCCCATAGTGCAAGACATGATTAATAAATCTAGAGAGGATACAGATAAAAAATGGAGGAGTTCAGGAACATGATGGAATGTCAACATAGGAAACAAATTGAATCCATAAAACAGATGCAAACAGATTTCCAGGAGATTGAAAACTTCATTGAAAGTCTATGCAACAGAATGAATCAATGTGAAGACAGAATTTCAGATATAGAAGATAAGATTGCAATTACTGAGCAGGAAAAGAAAAAATTCTTTAAATTGTTAGGGACCATCAGAAAGCAATCCAGCACCTGCTAGATGATGCAAAGAAAAATAACATAAGACTGATTGGAATCAAGGAAGAAACAGGAGAGAGTGCAGATGACATAAAAAAATCTGTTCACAGAAGTGATGGCAGAAAACTTCCCAAGGAGGGGAAAAGAACTTGACATACACATAAATGAGGCATATAGAACTGCAACTAGCCTTGATAAAAAAAATCTACTCATAGCCATATAATTGGTAAGATTCCAGAAACCCAACAGAAGAACACAATTCTACAAGCAGTTAGAGAAAAGAAACAAATCACATACAAAGGAAAGCCCATCAGAATCACAGCAGACTTCTCAATGAAAACACTCAAGGCAAGAAGAGTTTGGAGTGATGTGTTTAAAACCCTAAAGGAAAACAACCTCCCACTGAGATTTATGTATGCTGCAAAACTATCTTTCAAAATTGATGATGAAATGAGATACTTTCATGATAAAGAGCGCCTTAGGAACTTCATGAATACCAAACCAGCACTCCAAAGAATTTTATACAAAATCCTAGGAGAAGACAACAAGGATCACAACCCCAGGAAGCACAGGAGAATGAATCCACCAGGCACAACAACAAATTAAAAGCAAAGGGGGAGAATCAAACAAAAAGAAAAAGTCATGACAATGATAACTCAACATGTACCAGTTATAATGATCAACATTAATGGTCTCAACTCACCAATCAAAAGAAATAAATTGGTAGAATGGGTCAAGAAGCAAGATCCAACAATATGCTGCATACAAGAAGCACAATTCAAAAAGAAACTCATAGACTGAAAGTTAAAGGGTGGAAAACAATACTCCATGAGACAGGAACCCAAAAAAAGCAGGAGTGGCTATCCTCTTTGCAGATCAACCAGATTTCAAACCAACACTGATTAAGAGAGACAAAGAAGGACACCACATCCTTGTAAAGGAAACAACAATCCAAGAGGAAGAGATGACAATCATAAATATCTATGCACCAAACACTAGTGCACTCAACTATATAAAACAAATACTAATGGACATGAAGAAACATATAAGCACTAATACAATAGTAGTGGGGGACATCAATACCCCATTGTCACAAATAGATAGATCAACTAGACAAAAAACAAGCAAGGAAATACTAGAAGTCAATCAAACTCTTGAACATATGAACTTAACAGGTATTTACAGAGTGTTTCACCCTACAAAATCAGAATACACATTCTTTTCAGATGCACACAGTTCGTTCTAAAAAATAGACCACATACTCACTCATAGAACATATTTAGGTAAATGCAAAGGCATTGAAGCTATCCCCTGTATATTATCAGACCTAAGTGCTATGAAATTGGAAATCGATAGCAAAAAAAACCGCAAAAACCTCATAAACACATGAAATTGAACAACACACTTCTGAATAACCAATGGGTCACAGAGGAAATTAAAGAAGAAATCAGACAGTTCCTTCAAATAAATGACAATGACAATGTAACATATCGGAGTCTATGGGACACAATGGAAGCAGTCTTACAAGGGAAATTCATAGTAGTGAATACTCATATTAGGAAAACAAAGCAAGCCCAATTAAACAACCTGATGTTGAACCTCAAGCTTCTAGAAAAAGAAGAGCAGGACAACCCAAAAACTCATACAAGGGAGGAAATTATAAAGATCAGGGCAGAAATCAATACAATGGAGTCTAAGAAAATAATACAAAAAAATCAATGAAGCCAAGAGTTGTTTCTTCGAAAGAATCAACAAAATTGACAAACCCTTAGTCAACCTTATTAGAAAAAAAGGAAAGAAAAGGCCCAAATCCATGCAATTAGGAATGAAAAGGATGAAATTACAACAGACCCAGCAGAAATCCAGAGGATCATCAATACCTACTTCCAGAACCTATATGCCAATAAGATGGACAACACAGAAGAAATGGACAGATTACCAAACTTGAATGAAGAAGACCTAAAAATTCTAAACAACCCAATATCAATCAATGAAATTGAAAACATACTTACACCTTACCAACTAAGAAAAGCCCAGGTCCTGATGGCTTCACCACTGAATTCTACAAGACATTTAGAGAGGAACTATTGCCACTACTGTTTAAACTCTTCAATGAAATTGAAAGGGAAGCAATAATTCCGAAATAATTCCTGGAAGCAAAGATCACCTTGATCTCCAAAGCAGAGAAGGAGCCAACTGAAAAAGAGAACTATAGGCCAATCTCACTAATGAACATAGATGCAAAAATCCTTAATAAGATACTGGCAAATAGAATGCAGAAGATCATCAAGAAGATCATACACCCTGACCAAGTGGGATTCATCCCAGGGATGCAGGGATGGTTCAACATAAGCAAATCAATCAATGTAATACACTATATCAATAGAGCCAAGGACCAAAACCATATGATGATCTCAATAGATGCAGAAAAAGAATTTGACAAAATCCAACATGCATTTATGATAAAAACCCTACAAAAAATTGAAATAGATGATCTCTACCTCAATCGGATAAAAGTCATCTATGAAAAACCAACAGCCAATATCATAGTAAATGGTCAAAAACTGAAATCCTTCACACAAAAATCAGGAACAAGACAAGGATGTCCACTAGCACCACTCCTGTTCAACATAGTTTCAGAAACATTAGCCATGTCAATTAGACAAGAGAAAGAAATAAAAGGAATAAAGATAGGAAATGAAGAAATCAAATTGTCATTGTTTGCAGATGAAATGATACTCTATATAAAAGACCCCAAGAATGCCACTAAAATCTTCTAGATTTAATAACCAAATTCAGTAAAGTAGCTGGATACAAGGTCAACACACAAAAATCAATAGCTTTCCTCTACACGAACAACAGAGTCACTGAGAGAGATATAGGGCAAATAATTCCTTTCACAATAGCATCCAAAAAACTGAAATGCCTAGGAATCAACCTAACAAAAGAAATCAAAGACCTCTTCTCTGAAAACTATAGCACTTTGAAAAAAGAGATTGAAGGGGATATCAGAAAATGGAAAGACATCCCTTGCTCCTGGGTAGGAAGGATCAACATAATGAAAATGGCCATACTTCCAAAATTGCTGTATAGATTCAATGCAATCCCAATTGAAATCCCAACAGCATACTTCATGGACCTTGAGAAAACAATCCAAAAATTCATTTGGAACAAGAGACCCAGAATAGCAAAAGCAATTCTAGGTAACAAAGACATGGCAGGGGGTATTACAACCCCCAACTTGAAACTATACTACAAAGCTACTGTGACAAAAACACCATGGGACTGGCAAAGAAACAGACCTGAGGACCAGTGGAACAGATTAGAAGATGCAGAAACAACGCCAGCCACTCAGCCACCTCATCTTTGACAAAGGAGCCAAACACCCTCGCTAGAGGAAAGATAGTCTCTTTAATAAATGGTGCTGGAAAAACTGGGTATCAACTTGTCAAAGATTAAAACTAGTTCTATATCTCTCACCATGCACTAAACTAAAATCAAAATGGATTAAAGATCTAAATATAAAAACAGAAACGCTGAACTGGCTGGAACAGAGGATAGGTAGAACTCTTGAAGACATTGGTGTAGGAAAAGACTTTATGAACAAAACCTCAGTGAACTAGCACAAACAATCAACAAGTGGGATCTGTTCTTACTAAGAAACTTCTGCACAGCAAGAGAAACCACCAGCAGTGTGAAGAGACAGCCCACAATGTGGGAAAAAATTTTCACCAGCGGTCCCTCAGACAAAGATCTACTATCTCGAATCTATAAAGAACTTAAAAAGTTCAGACCTCCTAAATTTAAAGACGCAATCCAAAAATGGACATCTGAAATGAACGTACAATTCTGAGACAAAGAAGTAGAAATGGCAGATAAACGTAAGAAGATATGTTCAACATCACTGGTCATTCTAGAGATGTAGATGAAAACAAACCTAAGATTCCACCTCACACCAGAAAGAATGGCTGCTATCATGAAATCAACCAATAACAAATGCTGGCAGGGCTATGGGGAAAGAGGAACACTTCTCCACTGCTGGTGGGAGTGTAGAATTGTGCAACCACTGTGGAAATCAGTATGGAAATACCTCAAAGAACTAGGACTGGAAGTCCCATTTGACCCAGCTATTCCCCTGCTGGGTATCTTCCCTGAAGAATTAAAAGAATCATACCACAGTGATACATGTGAACCCATGTTCATAGCAGCACAATTTGTAATAGCTAAAACTTGGAAACAGCCCAAATGCCCATCAAATGGAGACTGGATCAAGAAAATGCATTTTTTAAATAAAACAGTACTACTCAGCCATCAAAAATGAGAAATTAGAGACATTTATTGCTAAATGGATGCACATTGAGGTGATTCTCTTAAGTGAAATAAATAGGACTCACATGTGTAAATATGGAATAGTTTCTCTAGTGTGAGAAACTGAAAGTGTAAATAAGAACTAAAAGGTATAATAGATAATGTGAAATAGGAAGAAAAGGGGCAAAGGGGAAGGGGAAGTGGGAGGGGTAGAGGAAAGGAAAGAAGGGAATGAAATTAATATGAAAAAATGAAAAAAGGAAACAAAGTCTTTTTAAATAGGGAGGGATGGAGGGGTTGAAGGGAGGTCAAAGGAAGGGGGAAATTAAGAACCAAGAGAATATGTAAAGGTGCATATCTCCAATGATGAATGTCATTATATTGTAAAAATGTAAAATGTACCAATAAAAGGATATACAAAAAATAAAATAAAATAAAAGGCGGGGTCTAAGAAAAGCTGTTAGTACTGTGGTTTGGAGCTGAGGAAACTGCAGACTGAGCTAACTGACACACACTATTATTTAACAGATTAATTTGGGGTACACAGTTATAGTAGAATTGATTATGAGCCACCCTCTTTCCTCTGATCTACTTACTGGTCACTGATTTAACAAATATTTGCTCTTTTCCTCATAGACCTTTTTTCCTCATAGGTCGCTTGAATGGAAAACATACCCAAAATCATTAATACCTCTCTTCCTTACTCAGTTCTATGACATATATGCTTTTAACTCATAAAACTAATCTAAATCAATTGATAAATGTCAATCCTTATGTCTTTCTGAAGCTATTAATTTATGATTTTGTAAAACATCAAGAATAAACTATTATTCTTTTTAAAAATGACTGAGTTTTACTCACTAGATTTTGGAAGTTGAGGTCATTCAGTTCTGTTGCCTTCACATAAAGAATTACTTTAATCCTCACAAGCACAAGGACCCGAGTTCAATCCCTGGTACCAAAAAAAAAAGAAAAAAAATTACTTTTACTAGAGTTATGTGCTAAAATTAGCCCAATAAAACATTTTCTATTCCATTGATCAAAAATATTGAAACTTCCTTGTTAAATTCTGCATTTTTAATTATTGGAATGCTGAAAGCATTTACAGGCGTATGAACAGCACAAAAATTGGTGGCTAAGATTTTCTGTGCTGATATACAGTTGTGGGGAATGTAGCTGTTAATATTTTCTTTGACTACTGCTTCATCTTATGAATTAATATAAAGTGAACAAAAGACAAATAGAAAACTAGAAATCATCCAAAATCTCTAAGATATTTCCAATTCTAGACATTATTTTAAATAGCAGATCAATGGGTGGTGTGGGAAGAACTTGTAAGGATTTGAGACATCTTTCCTATCCAATTCCATCCCTGTGTTCAGTTTGCAGTAACTTTCACCTATGCAAATGGAGACCAGGGATGCCCACAGCACTGTGGGGAGCAGCACTGTGGCAGGGTTTCCCTCCTGTAGAAATGGCTGCTCTGTGCTCCTGACACTGCAGGTGTGGGGTCCCTCAGGAGTTGTAACAGCTGACTCTTAAGCATATTATTTTTGGCTGGGTTAAATTTGAATTTCCTGTGGAATCTAGTTTATGAAATTGGTCCTTCCCAAACACTACTTTGCCCTTCTTCATCATTTAAGTAACAAGTGATACTATCTAGGAAAGGATAAAGCTTAATATGTAAGGAAGTATTCAAAGGAGATAAACCACTGAATCTTTCCAAGTTTATTAAGTTGTGCTGTGATAGGACCTGAGGGCCTTTTCTGAAACTCAACATAATGAATTCCAGCTATGTTTGCAAATGTTCATGGAAGTTTTCATTGTTCTCTTGCCTCCAATCTGATCCTAATGTAAAACATGCTGCCCGATCCTTGGCTTCCCTCCTACATCCTTCCAGTTATGAACTGCAATGCTAATGGCATCAGCAAAGTCATGTTTATAAAATGACACTGCTTAATTTTATTAGAAGTCCTAGGAAGAGAAAATCCGAGTCCTTTTCCATTCTGGTATTCAGTCTTCTTGGTGCCATGAGTGAGCGTTCCAATGTTCGGAGCTATTCTGCATTCCTGCTATCATTTTCAGGAAAACAAAACCTCTCCCAAAATGCTGTTTTATTAGTTGAAAACTTGTGATAATGCAGATATTCTCTAAAACTTTCCCTCTTTGGACACTGAATGAATGGAGATTCTCTTCCACTTTATCCTGAAAATTTATCTAGTGAAGGAATTTATGTCAAATTCCAAAATTTCAAAAAATGTGCTTTTGGGTGAGTGACCTATAAAAAAAGCCAAATGGGAACAAATCAGTCATTCTATGGCAATAAGCCTTCAGATTCCCCTTGCTCCTTTGTCAAATATCAGAAGTGACATTCCATATGCAGCCACATGATCACTACTGAGGTTGCTGGAGCTTCCCATTTCTCCCCATCTCCTGCATCCCTGATGATGCTTTGACCTGATGCTGACCTCCAACAGGGACACCGTGTTCTGTTTTACTCCTGTATATGTCAGTCCATTGAAAGCTGCTCCGATCAGATATAAATGCCGTACCAAATTTCTAATTTAACTTTTCAAATAGAAAAGGGATAAAAAGTTGAGAGCCAGAGGGAGTTCATATACTGCTGTCTTGCAGCACATCTATCGCTAAGAGCCAAGCGATTTGATTTTCTTTGTTCACTTTCTCTTTTTCTGTAGTAAAAAATTACAAATTGTGGACTATTTTAGGTTGAATCTGGAGTGTATATTTCATGTTGAATACCCTTTACTTGCTAGTGTGCCTTTTTTGTTGTTGTTGCTTTGTTTGATTTTTGAGACTGGGACCCCCCTATGTTGCTCAGGCTGATCTGGAATCCCTGGGCTCAATTTCCCACCTCAGCTTCCTGAACAGCTGGGAGTGTATGAACACTCTACCACATCTAACTGAACATCCTTTAATTCATAAATAAATTAAAGATTCTCTCCTGGAATTTCTGAAGGTATTTCTGTGCTGTAGGAATATATTTCACAGGTGTGCTGTAATGAAGGATTTCTTTCTCCATTCTGCAGACTGGTGGAGATCATGAAAATCTACTTGCTGCTATTTATTTAAAATTTTATTTTAAATATTATTTTATATTATTTTAAATAATTATTACACATAAAAGTAGAGAAAATTATATAGCAGAAAACTTTGCACCCAGCAAAAAGGTAATTTTGTTGTTTTAATCATATTTCTCCTCCTCTCTCTCTCCCTCCCACCCTCCCTCCTTCCCTCCCACCCTCCCTCCTTCCCTCTTGCCTTTTTAAAAAACGTTTTACAGACACAGATAAAGTAGTCACCCATGTTCTTTCTCCTGTCTTTCCAGAAAAATAATTGCTGTTGAGAAGATTCTATACAGATCACTCCAAATTTTGTCCTTATGAATATGTACCACAAAACAATGTAGTTTATATTTTGAGATTTCTCACAAATGGTCCCATGCAGTGTGTACCATTCTGATATTTTCTTTTTATACTCACCATTATATACTTAGGATTCATCTATGAAAATATATGTAGAGTCATTTATTTGCTATAAATACCGATGCATTTTATTGTAGGAATAAGCTATGTTTTCCATTACACTGATGACTGATCATATTTGTTTTTAAAATAATGCTACATCTTTGTAAATGCTTTCTTGTTCATATTTTTGAATTTTAAATGTAGATATTAAGAATTGGAGTGGTTGAATTTTGTGTGTGTATATTTTTAATCAGTTTAAGCAAACTACTATAGTCTCCTAAATTGTCACATAAATTGTTCTCTGTTCAATTTTTTTCTTCAATCTGGAAAAGTATAACAGCTCTTTCTTCCTATATTTTTCTTAACAGTCAATGTAATCAGACTTTAATTTTACTTCTTTAATGTAAATAAAAGAAGAAGCAAGATATATTATATACAGGTACAAATAGCTATGATGAATATTATCATTATGTATATTTAAAATGTACCAATAAATGTTTTGCTTCAAACAAAATAACATAACAATTTTTATTTGAATTTTCTCTGATAGCTATGGACAATCCTTTATGTGTTCACTAACCATTTCTATTTCTTCTTGAATTGCTTTTTGTATACTTATTTGTTTTAATTTTGGATATTTTTATTTCTTCATAGCTCTTCCTTCTCTAACTTTAATTTCTAATATATCCTTGATTATGTTTATAAAAACATACATTTAGGATGTATCTTGTTTAATATTGTCATGGGGAACACATACCAATTAAGATGTACTGTTTTATTAAAATTCTCTAGAGATTTATTTTTATAGTTATCAAACAACCTAAATGGTTATAAATCTATTTAGATTTTCTATTTATTCTTGATTTATTTTGGATTATATAGTTTTTTTATGAAATCATTTCTTTTCCTAAGAGCTCTAAATTTTATCAGTACTATTAGTATGCAGTTTCCTCTTAACAAAATTTTTATTGCTACTTGGGATATGTCTACTTTTCAGTCTTTTCTATTTCTATTTTTATTAGTATCTGATTATTGCTTAAGAAATTACAGCAAGCACAGTGGACTAAAGCAACACCGAATTTATCTTACAAACTCAAAATCAGTTTAGCTAATATAAAATCAAGAAGCCAGCAAGGCTACTTCCTTGTGGCATCTGTAGGGAATCATCTGTTTTATTGCCTTTTTGGGTTTTAGATTCTTTCTCATTTCCACATCAGACCACTTTTTTTCATTCTCACTCTACTGACTCTCTTATAAAAATCCTTATGATTAATTTGGTCCTCCTGGACAACTCAGAATAATCATTCTATCTCAAGATCTTTATATTAATTTCATCAGCAAAATCGCTTTTCCTATAACTTATTCTGTTGTATCGTGCCCCCAAAATTCATATGGTGAAGTTCAAATTTCTACCATTTTTGAATGTGAAATTCTTTGGAAATATAATTATCACAGATGAATTTAGTTAAGATAAAGTCATGCTACAGTAGACTGGGCTCTAGTCCAATATGACTTTATTTATAAAATGAATGTCATTTAAGAGTCAAAAGCACACACAGAGGGGAGATAGTGAGAGGAGACACAGGGAGGATGTGACCATCTACAAGCCTCCGACTACCAGAGCTGAAAGAGAGGTTGGAACATATCTTCCCAAATTCTTTCAGAGGGGACTCAAACCTGTCGCAGCCTTCATTTAGATGCCTGGCCTCCCAGAACAGTGAGACAATAAGTTTTTGTTGCTGTTAGTCACCCAGTCCGTGGTCCTTTTTTATGGCACCCCAGGAAATGAATATACTGAGAGATTCTGGTGCTTATGACATGGACACATTCAGTGGCCGTTGTTCAGGCTACTACATTGTTTAGTGATTATCAACATTGCTAAATTTTTATTTTTTATTTTTTCAAAAATATATAATACTTCAGTTCCCGTTTTATTGTTTTTCTTTCCTATTTGTTAAATTTCTATAGTTATCTTTACTTTCTACTGAAGTATAAATGATGCAGTAAACTAAATGTTAAAACTAATAGAGTTAGAAAAACAAAATCTCCAATATGTGCAATGACACCCACCAATTTATCCTCAATTAAATTTAAATATTCTTCTTCTTTGTCATCTCTTCTCTCTCATACTTCTGACTACTATCTCCCACTCCATCTATTACTGCCCTTCTGTAAGAGAAATTGCTTGAGAGGCATTTGGGATATTGGGATTCCCTCCCCATCAATATTTTAAAAAGGGTTTCATCTCAGTGGAGTTTTCTTTTCCAAGCCCTGGACACCGCCTGTCTCTCTTAAGGACTATTGCTGATTGAAAACCAATTCACTGAGAAATAATGGAGGGTAGACATCTCTACAGGTTTTTGCCTGAGTAACCTATTCTGTAGAAAGTCAGTGTGTTTATGCCATGTAGTTTTCCCAAAAGAAATTAATAAATGCACTATCTCTTTGTATACATGAGATCAAATGTAATATATTATTCTTCCCCTTCTTTTCTTATATTTCTTTCTTTATTTTAGAACACACTATTGATTAGGTTGAAGCTTCCTTCAAAAATCACCAGTTCATCAGGGAGACAGTAAGCACCTGCACCTTCATATGCCACAGCTGTGACTAAATACATTATTTCCCTGGATGTCCAGGGACAATGTCATGGAGATAAAATTACATGCAAGGTTAAACTATTACACTTATTATAAGGTTTCATGATTTTAATCACAAACTGCCAGCATGGCTACTGTGGCAGATTGTTCTCACTCTCACCATTAAAGCCTCTTGTATGAGACACATTTACTTCTTGTTCTTCTACAGTTTTCTTAGTTTTGATTTTGGTGTCTTTTACACTGTAATAGCGCCTGGGGTGATTGGTGGCTAGCAACCCTGTTAGACAAGTACCTGACCTCTAAACCATGAAACCCAAGTCAGACATCCAACAGCCAGGCCTCTTATCACTGCTCAGAGTTTGTGCTCAGCTCCCCCTGCAGTTCCTGTCACTGTGTCACTCAGAGCACAGTAGTACGTGGCCGAGTCTGACTCTTGCACTGAAACTTTCTGCAAGTGGAAGGAGCTGGTTTCTTTATCATATGTGGCTTCAAAACCTTTTTTGCTTCCCTTATCCTTGTCCTTTGAGGCTTTCAGGAGGAGCTGTGGAGCTTCTCCGGGATACTGGACATACCAGAATAGGGCAGGGTACTGTGTGGTTTTGTAGGAGCAGTTCACAGTCAGGGAAGTTCTTTCAGAGAGGGTCACTTGGCCTTCTGTCTGGGTCACTGAGTCTCCGTTGCTTCCTCCTAAAAAGAAAACAAACAACGATTTGTGGCAGCTTACCTTGGTCATGACCTGGGGTTTCCCTCACAGAAAATTGGTTAAAAATTGCTTCAACATCATGGCTCTAAGCTTCACGTGTCATTTTACTTACCAAATGTTAAGAAGAATACAAACATAATTCCTGAGGAACAGTTCATTTTCAGTCCAAGTCCTTGCATCTTGACCTCTTCATGTAAGTAAGGAAGGTTTAAGCTTACAGTGAAAAGAAGAATGTGAACTTAGAAGTAAAAATGAATGTGCATGAGTTAGAAAGCTATGCCCCCTTGTGGGCAAGGTAGTAAACTCAGTGGATTATTGGTTTATTTTCCTGGGAAAAGTCAGTGCTGTATCTTCATGTGTGTCTCTTTTTGAAGACATCTGTTAGCCTTCAAAAGGTTATTAGCAATTCAGAAAAATAGTCAGTATTTTCAAAAATTTATTTTCCCATGAACATTGTCTTATTTAGGAATTCCATGACCACAAGATTTCTAAGAACAATTTAGTTTCTCATTTAGCCATTTTGGCTACTTTGTGATTCACTGAAAAAATTATACAAGGTGTTATTGAAAATTTAATGAATGCTTAATTTTTTAAAGTATTACAATATATAAAGTATTGCAATATATATTCATAACACACAAATAGATTATATATATATTGCCATTATCTCCCTTGATTTGAATACACATATCACATTGTCTTCACCACTTTCTGAAGCAGTCATGGAAGTTCAATTTATTTTGTGTTTTTAGTTGTGCTATCATGGCTGACTTGATTCCTAAATCAATTCAGAATGTTTACCTTTCATGATGATTTTGCCTTTGGGGAAGAGCCAGATGTCACACTCTGCCAGATCCAGTGAATAAGGTGGATGAGGCACACTGTAATGTTTTACTAGTCTGTCTTTTCATTGGATGACAGTCTGTAGCAGCAAAAACCACACAGTATTTTTGTATTTCTGATCACTCCTTGAGCCATGATGCTGAGGCAATTTTTAACCACTTATGAAAGAGGGTATCCAGAACTGCTCCAGAAGGTAGCAGGAATGATGAAGTACCTATATTCAAAGTGAAAGGAAATATTTGGAGTGGGATTAATTGCAGTAAGTGTTTTACTGGGTGAATTTTTATTACTATATGTGTATTGTACATAATGTTTACATTCCTTGTGGAAAGTTGGTAAATATTCATAACACATTTTAATTTTTTTCATCTCCCTTCCCTTCCCTACCTCCCCCTTTATTCATCCCTTGATCCTCTCCCTTTTTTCCCTAAACGTGTTTAAAGTACATATAACCTTTATAGTCATTCTGTGGAGTTGATACATGCACATAACATATCTTAATTCCTTTTTTATCCTTTATCCTTTCCCTCCCTTTCCTCTCCCCCTCTATCTCTTGATCCCTTTTTGCTTTGGCAATGATCTATCTCCCTACTTCCTGCTATCTGTTCCTTATTTTGCTCTTTATTTTTTCTCTGGATTTCTCATTTAAGAGAAACAATGTCATATTTAACCTTGGGTATTTGATTTATTTCACTTAACATTATGATATAAAGGTACATTCATTTTCCAACAAATGACTCAAGTTTATCTTTCTTCGCTGCAGAGTAGTACTCGATAGTGTGTAAAGGACCACACTTTTTCTACTAGTTCATCTGTTGATAGACATATGGGTCACTTCCAAGATGTAGCTACTATGAATTGTGTTGTTATAAAAATGGGCATGCATGTGTCACTGTAATATGATGTCTTTAACTCTGTCTGAAAGATACCTTGAAGGGGAAAAACTGGGTCCAATGGAATTTCTATTTTTAATTTTTGATGAATCTCCATACTGGTTTCCATAGTGATTGTACTAGTTACATTCCCACCAACAGTGTACAAGTGTTCCTTTTGCCCACAGTATCTCCTGATTTTAAAAGCCTACCACTTCCACATAGTAAACGATTAGTATCAATTTCATCAATTCTTCATAGCAGTCTGAACATGATTGTCATTCCAATGATGAATCATGTATACTTTTGTCCTTGAACTCACCCCATAAGGGCGCACTGATAGCATAACCTGCTTTGTGTTCGCAGGAAAATACAAGATTGTGTGTCTCTTGTGTTGTGTTCAGCATCTCTCTTCCTGGACTGACAGCCTTCCATAGAAATTCTCCACAGACAGAGCACACAGAATCTGCTCTGATCCATAACCCCATTCTTTCTGCAACAGTGGACATTTTAACACAAGCTTTACTATCAGAAAATAAACCAAATGAGGCTTCATTCCACAACAGACACACACACAAAACTTCCCTCTGAAAAGCCGTCAAACAGTTGTAAAACCACTTTTAAACATGTGTTTACATCCCACTCTCTGGTAATTGCAGGCTGGATTTCTCCTGGGTTACTTTTCCATGGTGATTTCTACTGTATTCTCACTCCCGGACTGCAGATCAGTAAATGACAAGAAGGGACAGAAGGAATGCAGTGACCAGAGGAAACTGGAGGGCAGGCAGAATTTTTTATCAGAAAATTGTTCCCAGGTAGAGCAGAATTTCTCATTCTTCATACAGATTGTTAGCAAACGCATAACATCATGCAATGGGAAGTTCACTAATCGTGGTTCAGCAATGGAAGCTCCTGTCATGACTGGGTTTCACCACAATTTAACATATGAACACTAGAGGGCAGCAAGGAGGCCAACGCAAAAGTCAAAATATTTGGCTAGACACTAGGAAGCAACACTTCAGCCAAGAACTGTTTTAGTTTTGCACACAAGGAGTGTCCTAGAGCCTGATTCACAAGGAAGGCAAATAGACAGATTTAGGTATAGGTTTCACAAGGTGAAGACATTTAAGTAAAGACCTAGAAGAAATGCAGAGGTAAACCACAGATATTTTGGGGATAGCTTTTCACACAGGAATGGCAAAGGCAAGTGGTAAATGTCCTGATATGAAAAGATGCTCAGAATGTTTCAGGAACATCTGCTCCTCTAGCCCTTTATATTTCCCAGCACACTTTTGTAGAAGAGACTTGCTAAGGTGTCCAGGATGTAATTGGTTCGTTGGTGACTTTTAAATCTATGGGTCCTTGGGCAATTTGAACTAGGGTTGGTATCTTTTCCTAAAGTTCCCTTTGGGATCCAGTTGATCTCAATAGTATCAGCAACACTGAGACATCAACCACCCTGCTCTGGGGCTATTCCTTCTCTGTAGCCAAAACCTTGCTCTTTAGGAGCCTCTCAGATACTTGCCCACCTTGCAGTTGATTCTAGAGGATGTTGGCATCCAGAAGGTTTATAAGAATACTAACAGGACCTGGGCAAAAGTACAGGGAGATCAGTATGCAGTAGGAAGCCCTCCTAGCTAAAACTGGAGAAGTGGTTGGGGAGTGCTGCTTATATAGCAGCTGTAGGTCTGTTTCATAGAGGAAGAGGGGCAGGGCTGAAAGCTTGCTGTGCATGTTGGGTATGCAAATAAAGTTCCTAGAGACCGCCCCCCTCCTGGTCTTAGCCACTCTGCAGTGTCTCCTCCTTTCTTCAAAAAGACAACAGAATGATCTAAAATGGCTGGAGTGGGGCAGGAGCACCACGTTTATGTTGGAGGGGAGATTGATGGTTTGATAACCAGAGAGAACATTGAAACAAACTATCCCAGTCCACTGGAGGGGAAGGGGAGCAAAGGGAGGTAAAGAGGCGAGTCATCCATCTGCCAAGCCATTTCTCCCTCCAGCCTGCATGGGTAAAAGGAGAAAATCAGGTGTCTGTCTCAATAGGGTTTTGATGTTTAAATTAGATAATGATTCTTAAATATTTTAATATAGTACTTAATATATACTGAGCTAAACAAATATCAACTTCTAATTTATAGGTAAAACTCATCTTTCCCTCAGCATCCAGGTCTGTAGCTCGTACTGCTTTTTTTTCTCTCCAAAAGGATTCAATGATGAAAGCTTCTTGAAAACTTAACCATTCTTTTCCTGAAATTAATCCTTATTTTTCCCTATCATCTTGGGGTCATTTTCTCCTAACTACACCATGGCAATTAGATGCTGAGAAAACACAGATGGAGAACTCACATGGAGTTTTATTTTCATTTCTCTAATAAGTAATGGTATTTAGTGCTTTCATGTGTGCTTATTTGCTATTCAGTATCGTATTGGGACTCAGTGCCTGAAGTAACTATGTTTTCACCATTTTATTGATTTTTTTCTTATTGATTTTATGAGCTATTTATATATTCTGTATTTGAGTGCTTTTTCAATATGCATTGCAGAGTCAAGTGTCCTGGTTCATGCCTTTAATCCCAGCTACTAGAGAGACTGAGGTAGGAGGATCTCTTGAAACTGGGAGTTCAAGGCCAGCCTGGGCAATACAGTGAGACTTTGTTTCTTTAAAAAAAAAAAAAAGTAGAGAAAAGAAATACACATTTAAAAATAGTTTTCCAAATTGTGAATGGCCTATGCACCTTCCTAGAGCTATGTTTTGTTTCATTTTGTTTTGAAACCAGGCCTGGCAATGTTTCCTGAGGTCTGGCCTTAATCCTTCAGTCTATGGCCTTAGTCTGCCAAGTAGAGGTGACTATAACCATCTGACACCATGCATGGCTTAAGAATGATTTTTAACATGGACAATTTAAAATATATTCCATGTTCATAATAAGATAACTTGAAAGTTTTATTTCTTTTTATTAAACACTAAAATTATTTTATATTTTTGGATCTCTATTGCTTCTAATAAGGAGTCAGGCATGTCTTCAATATTGGTTCTCAGAACACAGTGTATGAACTTTCTCTGGCTGTTGACAAGATTATGTTATTGTCTTTATTTGTCACTTAAATGGGTACTCAAATACAGATTTGCCTTCATTTGCTGACTGTCTCTTTCCTGTTAAAACTAGAGTGGTGGACTCAATGTATTTGCTTATACTACTTTGTGGCATTTCATGTAACATTGCTCCAGTATGAAGAGCTTATTTCACAGTAGTCAAGTGTGGCAGTGGAAGAAGCTGCTCATTATGAGCAAAGAGGTTGTGGAGTGGGGAAGAGATCAGGCAGTTATAAAAACCAGCTACAGTCAGAAGAGTGTTTGTGGAAACAAGGAGCATAATTGTTATGAAATTTTCTTTTCATTTTGTTATGCTTTCCTTCTTACCATTTGCTTATGTGTAGTAGCATAAGATGTGATAATTGGAATTAATCTTATATCCCATTATATCTTGGTATTTAAAATTCAGAAGAAAAATTAAAAAATGTGACTCTCCTACCAAAAGTATGATCATCACCCACAAATCTATACAGGGTATGTGTATATATATATATATACACACACACATATATATGTATATATATATGGTGGAGAATTGCATCATATTTGTAAGAAGCATGATTGTTCTATTGCCTTTGTTTAAGATTTTTAAGAATTGTTACAGAAGCTGCATATGCCAAGTTGACAAGCGGGTACTGTGGTAGCCTTGTACTGTCTCAACTTAACTTTCTAGAAATAAATTTCTCAGAATTTGTTTCCTTGTGTTTTTCTTGTTTAGGCCAGAACAGAAATGATAAAAGATATGTAAGTCATGTATGATAAAGCAGCTATTTCTAATATGCTCTGCAGATTTAGAACTCCAGACTCGGGAAGATCAGACCTGTTAGTGCAGATCTGCCAGCTCATCTTCCTGTTCACCCAACTCCGCCTCCCATCACACCTCAAAGCTTCTCTTTGTCTTAAGCCAAGTAAGTAAATAACATGATGACAAATTACTTCTCCTGAAGGTCATCCACTAAGTGAGAAAGAAGGGAGTAAGGGACAAACAAGTTTTAGTTTGTCTTTGTAGCTTCCAGCTGTCCTCATGGGTCCCAACATATCCTTAAAAGTCACAGTGCCTCCAAGTGTTTGTCCTCATCTTTTCTTCCAAAATGTGAGTCCAGCTGACCTTCTGACAATTAAGGCTCAACACTAGATGCAAAGGTAATAGCTTTGCAAAGATTCCCCCATCTGCTCCAGCAATTGCATAATCCTTATGCTTATTCTCTTATTCTAAATCACTCATAGAGGTTCTGCTTCTCTGATTGCATCTAACTGATACAAAACCTAAAGGAAAAAGACTATGGAAATGATTTGCACTGTTATTCTAAGTAACCAGAGTCAGATTTGTGCCATGAGCACAAATTCTAAAGTGAAGTCAACATTTAAAATAATTATGAGACAAATTTTTCAACATTGGATGACTTCATGTCTATATTATCTATTTTTTACTAAAAATTCAAGACAGAATGTATTAGGAGAAAGTTGCTCCTGACAACCTGTTTCCAAATAAGTCAGAAGCAGGTTTTTAGGATTAATCTTCTGATCCAGACCACAGATGAAGCAATGACAGTGCTCCCCTCCTGTCTGGGATGTGCAGGTTTGAGTATCAGCTGGCCTCCGGCAGCAGGACCTGTCTCTCATGGAGTCCTCGAGTTTTTGTTCAACTCTTACTATCATATCAAACACTGTGAAGTCCTCAAGATCACAGAAATATTTTGCTGAGTCTTCACCAGTCAGGGTGAAATGATAAGGCTGATGGAGTTAGCTGTTTTACAGAACCTTACAGAACAACTACCACTCCTGGAATTCTCACCATTCGATCTCTGATGAATAAGAAAAATCATCTCTCCACTAGGAAGTTGCTCATACCAAAAAATATCGTAGAAGCTCAGCTTGTCTCATAGGAACAGTCCAGGGTGCTTGCTTTCTACATGTGCCCAGATGGGGCTGGCTGTCCAGCCCCATCACTTTCTGTGTCACTTTCTGGGCCACACTGGGTCCTGTAGGAGTAATCAGAAAACAGAGCTGATCCCCTGATGTACTGAGTAAAATATTGTAAGAAATAGACTAACTTAGGATCCAAAGACAAGTCAAACTGAAGTCACAGTGTACTTGCTTTTCTCTCACCAATCCCCCTTAACCCTTTTCTTCATCAGAAGCACCATGTGCCTTTGTACAGTCCTCTCATGCTTATCATTCTTGACCGAGTTTGGACCATCCACACCTGAGTAGATGAAGGCCAGAGACACCCACAATAGGCTAGGGAGTGGCATGTGGCTGGTATCCCTCCACACAGTGTGTTTTGTTCTGCCTCAAGCTCAAAGTTCAGGTTCTCTGAGTGCCTAGCTATGTACATAGATACCCCCGGGTTGTTATGCTGATCATCAAGTGGGAAATGGGGTTTCCTATGTTCATAGACCACAAGGCCTCTGCACATTAGAAAGTGTGGTTCACACAAACTATTACTCTATCTACTTGTCTCTCCATAGTAGTTAGGTTAGAATGGATCTAAAAGAGAACCTGTGGAGTTCCTTGCAGCACCCAATGAGTCAATACCTGCTGAGTTGACTCTGCACAGAAAACTGGTGACCCTGAGGAGGTGGAACATCTTGAAGACAAGATGTTCTGCCAAGCTTGGGCAGAGGCGAGTTTTACCAGTGAAACAAGGAGGAACATCCTGGGAACAATTTGATAAAGTTAACCATTCAGCATAATTGTCGTCATGCCTTTCTAGTCTAAAATATGCACCCATGTTCAGCAGAATACAACACCTTTGTTTGTTTTTCAATAAAATGGAGTTTGAATCAGTTCAAGACTCCATTCCAGTGGAAATCCCCTGACACCCCCACAAAGATACTCTCTGTCTCTTGTATCTTCATTCATCTCTCTAATCAGGGTTTGCTGGCCCAAACCCAGGAGGGACCTGAGAAACACAGTTAGTTTAAGGGTTGGAGCTCAAGAAAACTAAATATTGCTATTTGACACATGTTGATGTTACATAGCAGGACAGTTTGGATGATCCAGTTAAAGTAGAATTGCTTATGAGCCATGGATTCTTCTTGTAATCTACTTTCTGGTCACTAATTTAATATATATGTTAACATGTATTCACTCTTCTCCACACTAGACTTTGTCTTTCTTTGTAAAAGGCAAGAATATCAAAAACAGATGCAGCATGTCTTCCATTATATACCATTGTCAGTTCTGAGATACTGAGAATTTCATTTTTACACATTATTATCCACTGAAGCACAAAACTCATTCTGCATCAGTTTTTACATGCAAGTTGTGTGTGTGTACGTAATTCCATAAAAAAATGGTCATATGTATAGGTTTGTGTAATCACCAGTGCAGTTGAGACACAAAATTTTTCTATCACTTACAAAATCCTCCTTGTGCATACTTTTTCTACACCTAATCTTTGATATTGATGTTTTGCTTTCAGCACAATGCCCTTAAGTTTCATCCAAGTTGTTGTTTATATCACAGTTCACTCTGTCTCATTGCTCAATAATATGATATATATTATAATATATATCATATTATACTATATTAATCCTTCACCTAATGGAAAATAAAGGTTTGGGATCCATCCTATGTTACCTATATCACTAGTTTAATCCATTTTATTGCTGTGTCATGTTTTATTGAAGGAATATACCAGAGTTTTGTATTTTTATTCAGCAGGTAATGAGCACTAGTCTGTTTTAAGTTTGGGAATATGGGGCTACTCTGGGTAACACTGCAATAAACAAAAAGTTCTTGTGGAGGTACATATTTTCATTTTTCAGTTTCTTATCATCAGATACTATCATTGTACAAGAAACTGCTAAGCAATTTTCTAATGTGGTCCCAACAAGTTGTATTTACACAACAATGTCTCCACGAGTGACTGGGTGTTTATGATGATCTCAAATTCTTTAAAAATTATGAAAAGTTTGTTACAATTTTGTCATTTTAAGCTAAGATTTTTTCATTTACAATTATAATCACATTTTGCACTGCCACATTAATGAGTTTATGTATTTATTTTATCATCTATTCGTGCAAATGAAAAAGAGTGTACATCTCTGCCAGTCTGTCATGAACAGGGTTTTGCAGGAGCCCTTGAGGCAGGCACTGTGTGCTTGCTGCACAGAAGTAGGCTGCTGAGTCTCCAGGACAAGAAGTTCTAAGGCAGGGAAAGCTCTTCAGAATTTTTGCTGAGGAAGACTGCATCTTCCATTATCCTTTTGATTTCCAATTGACAAAAATGACTCAATAGCTCAGGGCCATTACCAGGATCCTGCCTGTGCCACAGGAAGTAGTCAAATACACTATCCTTATAAGTATAATTCAGAATTGAGACATTTCCTTCTTGAACAGAGACTGAGGACTTTGTTTTACCTGAAGCTGGTATTTTCTCCTTCTTTTGACCACTCAGCCCTATTTAGAAAGATAACAAAAAACCACTAGGCTCTCAAAATTGTATTTTCTTTTTACAGTTTCTGCCTGCATAATTTTGTCTTCTTTTTTTCAATTTTCTCATTCCTCTGATTTAATAATACATTTGGGGGTTTCTCCTCTACAACTCACATGCTACCTGAAGTCTTAGAATTAAAAATGATGCTCCCAGGATTGTGTCGATTCATCTTGGAGCCAGGGCTCAATGCAAATTCAAGTGGTCTCCTAGTCTCCCCCAGAAACCTGGAGCTCTGACTCTAAATTCACACCCACCTTTATTCTTTCAGCGGGCTATGCTCTTTCACAAGGGCCCATTTCATCCAAATTTAGAATTTCTTCACATATAGTCATTTGAAATTAGAAATCCTCCTTATATATGGAGATGGATCAGTTCAAAATTGCTGTCCACGAGTCCCCTAATATGCTTTCCTCACAACTCCTAAAATATGAATAATCATTTCCTATGATAGTTGGTTATATAAATAGAAACAAGTTTATTTTACAATGATGGGAGAGAGGGAATTTTATGCAGATCAAAGATCAGCATATATAGGGCCATTTCATTTTTATTACAAATATTAATAAAGATTATTGAAGACAAACTATGGACTTTAATAACCCATTCTAATCCAAGGTCATTCATCAGAACAGAGAATATAAGCATAATTGTTTTCAGGGAACTTTTTATTTCAGTCTTTTAGATGATTCCATATTTCACATGGCTCAAATGAATGACAGAATATAATTAAGCCAGTGTCGATTTATTTGCATGTCTGACAAACTACAGTACATGCAAATTAAGTATCTCTAAGAATGTACTTGGGGAAAAGAATTTAGGAAATCCTGGAATTATCTGCTCCAAAGGAGTTTGGACATTCTAATGGATAAGAAGGGAAGAAAACTTTCTGCAGACTGCGGAAGATATGAGGTTTTCACCACCCAGAAATGCAGCATTTTTGGTAGATCTCCCCCTGAGTTTTTAAAAAATTGAATGTTTCCTTGACATTTTATTCTCGTGGTGAAATATGAAAATATGAAGAATCAATTTTTATTTAGATGTTCACTCTGGAAAGGCACAGAGGCAGAAATTAATAAATTCTAAAACAACCAAAAAAGCAGGGATGGTCTGCATTTAAAACTACAGAAGTGAAAAGAACATAGAGACAAATTTTTTCTGAAGCACATAGAAGATTTTGTTACAGCTGTATTTGATGTCACCTCAAGTCCGATAAAAAACACCATCATACTCCAGCAGAGACCGTGGTTCATATTTCTCAATACATGTAATCCCATTCCGTGTTATTATCAAATGGGATGTTTTTTATTGCCTACTTAGGTTTTGATTGCTTTTCTTTTTCATTTACTCACTTATTTGGACATGCATTCAGTATAGCATATTCCTCCCTTATCTCTTTTGGATACATTCCAACTACCCCAGGGAATATCCAAAACCACAAATAGCACCAAATCATACATCTAATATATATTTCCTGTGCTTTTATACTCTGACAAACTTTCACTTTTTCACCTAAGGGAAGTGCTATATGGCTTCTTTTGGCACATCCCCCTTGCAAGCACAGCTAACCTTGCACTTTGGGGTTTTTATTAAGTAAAGTAAGGATTTCTTAAATACAGGCACTATGACATCTGGACAGTCATTCTGCTAAGCAGGCAGTAAATAATGGTGGGCTGATAGTTTATACAGTGTGGACACACTGGACAAAGTGATGATTTATGTCAGGTGGTGTGGAGCAGGATAGCAGAGTCATCATGCTGCTCTGAATGGTGTGAATTTAAAATTTGTTACTTATTTTTGAATTTTCCCTTTAATATTTTCAAATCATGCCTGGCTGGGCAGAAATGAGAATCTCTAGAAAGTGAACCTGAGGGTGCATAAGGATTGCTGCATATGTGCTGAGAGTCTACTAAATGCCTGCCAGATGGGTAATACTTAGGTCTCATTCATGAAAGACATGTTCCAAATTTTTGACCTAATCCTGGTACTCATGAGCAATAACAGGAAACTTAGCAAAGACCAGAGTGTCCAGACAAAATGACCCTTGAGAGAAAAGAGATGAACTCTACTTCTAGACCCAGTGAGAGAAGGGTTCTGAGGGAGGAAATGTTTGAACTGAGCCTTAAGGTATAAGTAGATTTCCCAGTAAAAACAACAGAGAAGGGAATTCTAGGCTCAGTTAAATCACTGTAGCTAGATACTGGGCAGTGTGTGGGTAAGGACACTGTCAACTCATTTAGAAAAGTTAATTTGGTCCTGAGTTTGAAAGATAATCTATATCTTCAGAGAGGTATTCCCTTCCAAAGTCATATATTTCCAACACTGCAAGACTAGGATAAACAGAAAGTATCAAAGTAGATGGACTGATGTATTTGTAGATACATATTTGATGCCTGAATAAACTGAACCAGGGTAGGAGAGAATATTTTAGTAGATTTTAAAAGGATAATCTCTGGTTACTTGCTGAATATACATGAGAGGCAACATTGCCTTTTTGTGGCCATGGGGGGGGGGGATACACCCAACAATTTCTTAAGGTTTCCTTTTTATTAGTGCATGCTTTCATTATAGAAAAGTGATGTTCATTTTGGGAAACTGATACAAGTATATAACATATATTGATCATTTTCCATTTTTTTCCACCTTTTTCTTTACCCCCTTCCTTCAATCCCTTCTTTAAAGCATACCACTGAAATATGTGCTTAATCTTGTGCCAATGACTACTTCAGGTGGAAGTAGTTTTGCCCTTGTTGATGTCATCTATGAAACATTTGCTACACTCTACCCAGGTGCATCTCAGGTAAAATAGAGGAATGGGTTGATACTGGATATATTGAAAAGAAGGGATGCTGAAATGTGAAAATGTACAACACATATCCAGGCTCACTTCAGAGGACAATACCAGCCCTCAGATCAAGTACTGCATGGGCTCTCCTTCCGCCCATACCCATGTTAGCTATGAGTGAATCCTCCTCTCTGAAGATAGCATGTCCTTAAATAGTCTCTAACTTAGAAAATATTTCTATCTCTTTGTCAACACTTGATATTCATCTTTATTATCTTTAGCAAACATAATGGAGATGTAGGGGTATCTTATTATGGTATTTACTTGCATTTACCTGATGAGTCAGATGTAGAATAGGGATAAATACTTTTTCCCAAGTAGGGTAGAATATTAAATCTTTTCAGTTTTGTGAGTCATTCAGTCTCTGTTGCAGCTATGCAGCCCTTGTCACAGCAGCATACACAAAGTCACTGATCATACAGAAAAAAAGTGGCATTGTTTGTTCCAGTTCAACTTTATAAAAATAGGCGAATACCTGGATTTGGCTTATGGGACACATTCTGTTGAGCCTTGAGGTAAAGAATCTTTTATTGTGCTTATTCATTATTCACATATATTGTTTTTTGAAAAATCTGCTCATTTTCCCCATTTCTAAATTAGCTAATTTGTTTTCTCTTTTAAGTCTTTACAACTCTTTACACTATCTATATTTCATGATTTTTATATTTTAAACAATATAAACTTTCAGTTTCTACTATTTGCGGGCTTGTCTTCTTGGTTTTTTTTAAGATGCCCAAGAGCTCTACTCAGGAAGTTCAAAGCCATGCTGACAAAAATTAAACTTAATAAATGAAAATACATGATATCTTCATGAATTATAAGACTGAATATCCTTAAGTTCCTCAAATTCTTCTATAACTTCAACATAGTATCACTCAAAATTTCAGCAGATTGTTTTTCAGAAGTTGATGAGCTGATTTTATAATTTATATGGAAATTCAAAGATGCTTGAATAAACGAAACAGTTTTTTAAAGGAACAACATTGCAGAACTTGCCCTACCAAGATTTATTGTAAAGAACATTAATAGAAACAATATATTGGTGAATATAAGGCATATAGATCATGAAGAAATTCTATTAATGTGGAAAACCAGATAATTCAGAAATAGATTCAGTCTAGAGTCAAAGCAGCCTGAACCTGCTCTATTTCCTTTGATCATGGAAGCTAAGCAAATAGGGGCCTGGGAAGTACTCTTATGGGATAAATAGGTCCACACATTCAGGTTGAATTAATTTTCAACAGAAGTTCAAGACAATTCAGTGGGGAAAGAAAAATATTTTTAAGAAGTGATGTTGAACCATCTAGATCTATCATTCGAGAATGTCTAATAGGTCTAGCTTTCCAGTTCTGTTAAAATCCATTCCATTCTTGCAAGCTGTGGGAGTGACAAAGAAAAAAAGTTATTTGAGACAGAGACAAAGATTTTTGAGAATAGAAGTGTTTTTTTTGTAATTCAAATTTATAAAAAACTGTTCCCATTAAATAAGTCCCCGTGTCAATAAATTTAAGTTAAAATGTGTGAAGATAGAGAATACAAAATCTTATGATTTTTGGTCATGGTGAATATTGTAGTGTGTTAGATTGCCATTACAACTTTCTGTTACTCAGATTTCCATCACTGCAACAACATACCTGATATAATCACCTTAAAAGAGGAAAGACTTATTTCATCTCACGGTTTTGTAGGGTTCACTTCATGACCAGTTAGCCCTGTTGTTTTTGGGTTTGTGGTGAGGCCATACATCATGGTGGGCATGCACAGTGATAGAAATTGCTCAGAACCTGCAGACATGAAGCAAAGAGGAAGAAATCAGCTTCCCCCAATTCCCACTGAGGACACACCCCAAATGACCTAAGCTCTCCTACTCCACCTCATTCCCTTAGAGCACCAAGTTGGGGACTAAGACATTAACATGGAGCTTTTGGAGAACATTCCATATCTAAACCATGACAAATACAAATAAGTTAAAAAGATGGAAAAAGTAGTATCATATAAACAACTAATGTAAATTGCTGGAGCTGCTATACTAGTATTTAATAAAATATAATTTAAGCCAAAATAGTCTCTAAAGGCAAAAAGAGATAATCTATTATAATAAAAATGAGTTACTCTTAGGGCTGGAGATATAGCTCAGTGATAGAGTATCTGGCTAGCACATGCAAGGCACTGTGTTGAATCTCTAACATTACCAAAAAAAGATTAAATCCATTAGTAAAACGGAATAGATATAAGCATCTATGCACTAACAACAGACTCAAAAATACACAAAACTAAAGCTGACAGAATTGCAGGAAGAAATAGATAATTGAACTACAAGAGTTGGAGACTTCAGTATTACACTTTCATAGGGCAACTGGAACATAATAGCTATAAGAAAATTGAGCAATGTTATAAAGCAAATCAACCCTATAAGCATCCCCCAACAGAGCACTCAATCTTCTCAGTATGCAGGGGACCTTCTCCAGGGAACACCAACTCCTAGACCACACAGTGAGCCTCAAGAATGTGAATGAGACTTTCTTGAATGGAGCATAAATGTTACTGATTTTTTTCCTTTCATCTGTTTATCATATATGAATGTACAGTCAATTTCTTCTTTTTTCTGCTCCCTAGTAGGATGGGTGGCAAGCAT
Organism: Heterocephalus glaber; assembly: GCF_053883595.1. Taxonomy (NCBI): domain Eukaryota; kingdom Metazoa; phylum Chordata; class Mammalia; order Rodentia; family Bathyergidae; genus Heterocephalus; species Heterocephalus glaber. The sequence continues at coordinate 2,877,508 of NW_028258403.1, read as the reverse complement.
GTTATCTGTCTTTATCCCTGGGGACATGTAGTATAAGGTAGAATTGAAAGCTCTCTAGACACCCAACTAAACTGCATCATTGTCAATAACATCTTTGTTTAAATTACTTTTTCCTTTAGTTCTTTTTACTTTGTGTTGTTTTGGAGTCCAGCATTCTGGAGATTAAATTTGCAATTTGATTCAGACTTTTTTATCCGATACTTTACCAGTCCCAAGTTCAAAAATTTTATATCAGAAGGATGTATATATTTAGAAATAAAATTAAAAACCAAAGACCCAGACCTATACAATCTAAAGTATGGGATCTTGCAACTCTGTCAATATAGGCAGGTAACAACAAATTGTACAGCTGGTGTTATAGTGGATCTGTGATGTGCTGTGGCTGGGGCAGGGCTGAGCCCAGTTGAGGGTTTGTGTGCCTGAGGAACATTGTGGGGCCACAGCACAGAAATAAGTGGCTGAGTCTATATTCTGAAAAGAAATGGACCATGGGCTCTTATGTTCATTGAAGGAATGTTGTGGCCTTTAATCTTCCATTCTGCTTTTTCCCTAAAGGAGCATAGAACAGGTTGGTGAAGTATTCCTCAGGATCTTGATGAAACTACTGCATGTTGTTCACAGTGGTAGAAAAATTGCACCATAGTGTAGAACTGGATCACTCTTGGAGGATTAGGGCTGATGGACTGTGCTCCATCTAAATCCCTCTCACACACAGAAAGGAATGAAGAAATAATCACAGATACCTACAAAGCCCTGAAAATGCTCCCAACAATCATGGTGGGATGAAAGTCTTCAAGACTGTGAGCTCCTTTCCCCACTTCCCTAGAGATGCTACAGTTGCAATGTCCTTTCAGATTACCTGAATGTGAGGAAGTTCAACTTACAAAAAAATCTGGCTGCACAAAAGCCCCAGCAGAAAGCCCAAGAGACTCTTCATGACATGTTCACTGGTTGTATCAGATAGATATATTTCACCAACTCTGGAGTGTGGGTGTCATGAGGTGGGTCTTTAACTCCTGCTGCACTTGAAGCCAATCATCTCCACTGAGAACTGACACAGCTGAGACCTCCACATCCCTCTTTGCAGGAAGCTGCTTCCCACCTAGACCTGCTGAGAATCTGGGTAGGTCTGGTTAGAGAGAGGGGGGAAAACATCATTTTACAGGAGGGACATATTCTGATAATCCTGGACTTATAAGGAGTATGAGGGGACCTGTGATGATGAAGGAGAAGGGCTCCTTTAGAGAAGAACTTCATCAACTGTGCAGAGAGCATCATGAAAAGAACATCCACATATTCAAACACAGAAAACTGGTGTGTGCTCCAACTAAAGGAACACTACTGACCTGTGAATTAATTTAGGTGAAAGTCTTTTCAGGCATAGCAAGTACCAAGTACTAAGAACTTAAATCTCATACAGTATATATTATGGAATCCTCATTATTGGAATTTTTTAAATTACATATTTCAACTCCCCTGGAATAATCTAGATGCATGACAAAAATTATTATATGAAATGATTTTATTTTTCAGTATTTGGCTGGACCAAGTGAAGAAATGACTGTGCAAGGGTTTGGAGGGTTGAGGAAAATTTGATCAATAATATTATGTTACAATTATATAGAAGAAAACTCTGGTGAGCTATTGCACAATAGGGTGTAGGTAGATAATTGTAGCACACTGTATATTTTTAAATATATATGTTAGTGTAGATTTATTTTGGTCATGGTTGATTGGAGTTCTATATGCCTCCTTTATCTGTATGTCAAATTCTTTTTCCATGCTTGCAGTTTTCTGCCATTACTTCTGTGAACAGGATTTTTATGTCCTTCATGCTGACTCCTTTTTCATTGACTCTGTTCAGTATTATATTGTTGACCTTTGAATCATCTTTCAGCTGATGGATTGTTTTTTCATAGTCTCTTGCTATTTTTAAGAGATCTTTCTTTTTGTGATTACTACCCACAGTCCTATATCCTAGGTCTGATATTCTGTCTTCACTTTCATTCATTTGGCATTGCAAACTTTCAATAGAATTTTTAATTTCCTGGATATTTGTTTGAATCTGTTTCATATATTCCATTTCTTTCCTATATTGGGCATTCATGGCTTCCATCATCTCCCTCCCCGACTTCCTTTATTATCTATATCCTCTCTAGATTTACTGAACAGGTCCTTCAGTATGACCATCATCCCTTTTTATTTTTTTACTTGAGAAATTATTTCTTCTCTGATTTTCTCTACAGCCTCATTCATCTTTTTATTTACTGTTGCTATCATTTCAGAAAATTCTGAGTGTAGGGCTGATCTTGACCTCCAGATGCGAGCACTGAGTCCATTCATTAGCCAGCAGCTTTCTGGATGGCCTACTCATGTCTCCTTATCTTGTTTGTCTCTGTGGTGCCCTCTCAATTGCTATGGCACTCTCAGAAAGAGAAAGCCTGAGGCTGCTCCCAGTTCCATGTAGAAACTGTACAGTTGCCCCTTCCTGGCCCTTGCAAGTCTCCTCTGTTCCACATCACTGTCTTCTCTCATGCTGCCTTCCTTATCTTGCCACTGCAGGAATATTAAGCACTGTATTTGAAATCATTTTGAACCTGTGAAATAAAGTTCAACTTTACCTCTTATATATGGAAATAGTAGGTAATAAAAGTTTTTTAAAATAGAATAAAGAAAAATTTGCCTTGTGTTCTTTGGAATTCTCTGTTTTCATTATAGGATTCCTTGTTTGAATTTGAAATATTTTAAGGTACACAAATAATAATCCAGGTAAGTATTGTGATAACAATGTACATTTTAAAATATGCGTTATAGTTATAACCTTTCAGGATTAAATCGGGGAAACATCTCCAACTCAGTCACTGATACCTTGTTTTAGAAGGTAGTAGAGCTGTTAACTAAAAAGGGTATTCAGTAGAAAGCAGGTTCTTACATGCTAATGATGACTTAGCTTGTCCACACACACAATACCTTTCCCCTTTTTACTGTCACTCACCCTCATTTCCATGTTCAGAAAATTTATCACAACTCTTACCTACTAGATCCCTTTGGGGAGGCTGCAGTTTAAGAATCTTTGGTGCCTCCTGGTTGGTTAACCCTTTAAGGAAGGACACTCTACAGAACCAAGCCCAATTGTTCTTTCCAGGGCTGTACTTGTGTATTAATTTAAAGGCAAGAACAGCCTTTAGGATGGACAGTAGCATAAATAGGACCATAATTTTCCCTAGTACTTTGAATGAAAATAAATGACTTTATGTAGAATACAGCACTCTTAACTATGAACTTAAAGATATATAAGCCCTCTAGTATATTTCAATCCAATTTAGTCAATGTATTCAAGAATGTTCTAGAACTGAGAAATACAAAATGAATTGCACACTGTATCTTCCTGAACATCATTTGTGATGAAATACTGAAGCACTCCACATCTGGGATAGTTATAAGAATAAACCGTCATATCTTCCTATAACTTCAACACATTTCCAATTTAAGACAGCATTAATCTAGAGTGATTGAAAGGCTAGCAATACAAAGTATTTTTAATACTGTAGCATTTGATTATGTGTGTCCATGTATAGTCCTCATTATAACTGAATGAAAGCATATCAGTTAATTTTATAGTTGCACTTTGCATGAATTTTGGTATTTTAAAATGAAGTGTATCACATTTTATATTTCAAAAACAATGTTTAGTATGAACTTATGGTAGAAAAAATATAAAAAAATAAAATGGAAAAACAAAAATTCTTAAGCCTGTTACTCAAAGGCAACTAATACTGGTGCAAATATCAAAATATTGGGAGGTGAGCTGCTCCCAGAACCCAGGAGGGGGCTTCTGGGCCACCATACCACAACCCCCCCCGCCCCCGCACAGAGGAGGTGAGCCGCTCCCAGGGCCAAGGAGGAGGTTTTCAGGCTGCCTTACCAACACCTCCCCCAGCCCAGAGGAGGTGAGCTGCACGGACACCAACAGCAACTACCCCCACCCATGTTGAAATGAGAAGACACCTAAATAAGTCTCAAAACCAGACTTCCAGACAACTCAAAGAAACCCCAAAGGGAAATGAGATAGAACACTATGATACTCAACCACCTGGACTCCCTGAACTGGCAAAAAAGGGGATCTGGAAAAAATGAAATCAGAAATAATTTCTCAGATAACAGCAGAGATTGTAGCCTTACTGCAAGACATGATTAATAAATCTAGAGCGGACACAGATAAAAAAAATAGAGAGCTGAGGGGCATGATGGAATCCCAATATAGGAAATAAATGGAATCCATAAAACAGATGTAAACAGATTTCCAGGAGATTAAAAACTCCACTGAAAGTCTATGCAACAGAATGAGCCAATGTGAGAACAGAATTTAAGGTATAGAAGACAGGATTGCAATTAGTGACCAGGAAAAGGAAAATTTCTTTAAAATTGTAAAGGACCATGAGAAATCAATCCAGCAGCTGCTAGAGGATGCAAAGAAGAATAACATAAGACAGATCAGAGTCAATGAAGAAACAGGAGAGAGTGCAGATGACATAAAAAACTGTTCACAGAAGTGTTGGCAGAAAACTTCCCAAGGAAGGGAAAAGAAATTTACATACAGATAAGTGAGGCATAGAGGACTCCAAATAGCCTTGGTCAAAAAAAACTACTCATAGGCATATAATTGTTAAGATTCCAGAAACCCAACAGAAGAACAAAATTCTATAAGCAGTTAGAGAAAAGAAGCAAATCCCATACAAAGGAAAGTCCATCAGAATCACAGCAGACTTCTCAATGCAAACCCTCAAGGCAAGAAGAGCTTGGAGTGACATATATTAAGCCCTAAAGGAAAACAACCTCCAAGCCAGACTGATGTACCCTGAAAAACTGTCTTTCAAAATTGATGGAGAAATAAGATACTTTCATGACAAAGAGCACCTTAGGAACTTCATGAATACTAAACCAGCATTCCAAAAAATTTTAGACAATATCCTAGGAAAAGAAAATGAGGATCACAACCCCAGGAAGTACAGCAGAATGAATCCATTGGGTGCAACAAGAAATTAAATGCAAAGGGGGAAGAATCCAACAAAAAGAAAAAGTTGTGACAATGATAAGTCAATACGTATCAGTTATAACCATCAATGTTAATGGTCTCAACTCACCAATCAAAAGAAATAGACTGGCAGAATGGGTCAAGAAGCAAGATCCAACAATATGCTGCATACAAGAAACACATTCAATTAAAAAAAGAAACTCATAGACTGAAAGTTAAAGGGTGGAAAACAATACTCCATGTGACAGGAACCCAAAAAAAAAGCAGGAGTAGCTTATCCTCTTTGCATATCAAGTGGATTTCAAACCAAAATCTGAAACACTTCTGGTCTGAAGAATTTCAGACAAGGGATAGTCAACTTGTATGTACAAATCTATTGTGAACATGTGTTTTCATTCCTCTTAAGTAAAATCTTAAGAACGGAACTGTTGCTTCTTAACAGTAATACAAGAAATTTCTATATTGTTTTCCAAAATGGTTTTGTCATTTTACATTCACATTAGCAGTATTAGACAGTTCTAAATGGTTCACATCTAAGGTGGCATTTGTTCTTGTAAAACTTTTAACCTCATCTCCCTAATGAGTGTATAATACGATCTTGTTATTGTACTGATTAGTATTTTTCTGATTCTAGTGTTGCACACCTTTCCTTGTGCTATACTGGCTATTTACCATCTTCTTGTGTCTACTTTTTAGTTGGGTTGTCTATTAATGAGCTGTAAGAGTTCTTTACATATTCTGATCTTAGGTTATATGTATTCTAAATATAGTCTGTTTAAGGACTATTTTTCATTTTCTTAATGATGTCATTGAAAGTTCTAAATTTTGATAGAATCTCATTTATCAATTTCTGTCTTTTATAAATCAAGTTTTTTTGTATCCTAGGTAATTCTTGCCTGCCGTAAATCCATGAACATTTTCCCTTATAATTTCTTCATAAAGTTTTATAGTTTTAGTCTTTAATATTTAGGTTGATAGATCCTTTCAAGTTATTTTTATGTATGGAAATAAAGGGTTGAGGTTAATTTTTTACCAGGTGTTCTAGTATCATTTGCTGAAAACACTATTCTTTCCTCTGTTCTTGAATTGAGTTTATGTTCTATAAAATGTTAATGTTAAATAATCTTTCAAAACTCAGTGGACCATATATGTTTGGTTCTATTTCTAGATTCTCTGTTTTATTCTAATGATCTATATGTCTTTCCTTACGCCAACACTGCCTTGATTACTGTAGCTTTAGAGGAAGTCTTAAAATTAGGTAATAAATGTCTTTCAAAACTGTTTTTTTTTCTTTTTACTTTTCTAGGTCCTTTATACTCCTACATAACTTTTAAATTTCAGTATCCAATTCTTCATTTATAGCAAGTATACATAGACCTGAATTTTTATATATACCTTGTGTCTTCTAATCCTGCTGAATTCAAATACAAGTTCTAGGGGCTCCTAGAGATTTCTTAGTATTTTCTCTGCAGATGATCATTTCATCTACATATAAAGATTTTACCTCTACCTTGCCAATCCTATCCTAATTGTGTCTTTTTATTGCCAGACTGTTTTGGTTTGGGCCTGTGTTTCAGAGTTTAATGGACAGATGAAAAGTAGGCATTTCTGCCCTTGTTCCCCACCTTAGGGAGAAAGCATTGTATTTTTTCCATTCATACAAGATGTTTTGCTGGAAGTATGGAGTACATGGCTTATCTGTTGAGAAGGTTCTGTTCTACTCCTAGTCTCCTGATAGCTTTTACCACGAACAGCTGTAGAATTTAGTCCAATACATTTTCTGCAACTACTGACAGGATCATGTGGCTTTTTCCTTTCCTCTGTTAAAATGATGACTTAAGGGGGGGGGGGGATCCTCCAATGCTGAACCAATACTGCCATCCCTATAATAAAACCACTTTCTACATACTACCAGATCTGACTTCTAAGAGTTTGTTTCGTTAAACAAATTTTTATCTATGTTCATACTTTTTTCTCTCTTATCTTTATCCAGTTTTAGTATTAGCACAATGTTGATTTCCTAAAATTAGGGGAGAAGTGTTCTTTCTTCTGCTTTAAATGTTTGATATAATTTATCAGTTAAAATGTATACGAGCCTGTTGTTGTCATATAGGTAGGTTTTCAAGCTAGGAATATACTTTCTTTAATAGGTTCTATTCAAATTTTATATTTCCTCCAGAGTTAGTTTCATTAATTTGTCTTCCAAGTTATTTCTTAGAAGTTGTCAAATTTATTTCAAAAAAGATTTTTGTAATATGCTTTCTATATCCTTTTAAATTCTGTAAAACCTGTGGAAATGTCTCCTAGATCTTGATATTGTAATTTAAAACATGTATAATTGATATTGTGTAACAGGAAGAAAAGGTCTAAAGGAGCAGGAGAAGTCGGAGGGGTGGGGGAAAGGAAAGAAGGGAAAAGAAAAAATATGAGAAAAGGAAAAAAATGAAAAGAAAGTCTTTGCAAATAGGGAAGGGTGGAGGGGGTGAAGGGAGGGCAAGGGAAGGGGAAAAAAATAAGAACCAAGATACTCATGTAATGGTACAAGATCCCAATGATGAATGTAACTGTATTTTATACCTAAAATGTACCAGTAAACTTAATGGAAAAAAATTTTAAATCAAAAAATTATGCCATTTTATTCACTCATTATTATGAGTCATTTTATTCTCATCTTAAATAAAAATTATTCCAGCAATTTTATATATTTTTATGTAATTGTAGTAACACTATAGTTTTTTTCACCAATGGTATTTAACATGGAGCATGGAGCATAGCCTTTCAGTTCAGACCTGATTACAGAGTCTGTGAAGTATTTTTCTGGGTGGGTTTGGGAGAACTTTAAACTTTCTGATCTTGTATCTTCTAATGTGTTAACTGAGAACAATGATCCACAGGAGCGCTTTACTTATTGATAGTTTAAGCTTATTAGGTTAGTGTCTTCACAGTCCAGTCATCTCTCTAAGCATCTCTTAATTAAATCAAATTAACAATCAATATTAACCATCACACATCCTAAAATTTTATAGATTGTTTTATGTGCTAAAATATGTACAATAATGTAGAAATCATCTGTTACTAGAAATTCCCAAATCTCAGGCATACATCCACATGGATTTTATGTTATTTTAGTTTTCCTAGTATTACTTTATATTATTGGACTTTATTTTTTACTGCTATTATTTTATACTCCTGGACATTTAATTTTTCTACCTCTTTTTGATGATATTTTAGCAATTTGTGTATTCCTAGGAAATTAACCACTTCATATAGACTAATATTCATTGATATAACCTCAATTATAGGGTTCTTATATTTTAACAGTATCTATGGTATAGATATATTTCCTTTCTTTGCAAAATATAGATTATTTTGCTTCTACATTTTGCCTTCATTATAATATTCAGAGATAATGCAAAGAATCACTCAAATTTACTCAAATATTCTAGATTCATTTTCTATTTTTATTAACTTCAGAACAGTCTTAGTTTGTAATTTGTTTATGTACCTCTAAAGTAGGAGGCTTGTTATACTAATTCTCACTATTTTTAAATAAAATAACCTTTCCTTGATTATGGAGACTGATAATAATCCACTAACATCCATTCCCCCTCATTCCATACTGAAGACATTGTACACTGCTACCTAGATAGACTTTAAATTGTGAACCTCCCTTGCACTTGTCCATTTCTGGTCCAGGATTACTAAGGGATAGAAATTCTCTATGCTCTATGTTTCACCTGCTGGCTATTTGGAATAGGTGTGGCCAAGCTATGACCCTGCATTTGATGACAAGTCCTCGATGAATACAGAGCCCCAAAACAGAAATAATCTCAGACACTAAAAGATAATGTAGTTCAAGATCATCTGTTAATCTAGAGTAATGGCACCATATTTTCACAAGATAAACAAGTAGACCCTGTTCTTCCAGTCTCAATATTTAGCATATGAATATAACAGTAATTTGGTTTTTCTCACTAATACACTTGTTGCAAAATACTTTTTCTTATGCTTTATTTCCTATTGTCACTTTTGTTGTAATTCAGTTCAATTGAAATATATTGAACACCTACCTCATCTCTGTAGTACCCAATGTATGCCCAAGTTAAGATAAGGAATTAGTCTAGGTGCCTTTCAACAAATGAGTGAGAAAATGTGGTATATGTACACAATTGAGCATTCTGCAGGTATAAGGAAGAATGACAGTCCTGTCATTTGCAGCAAAATGGATGGAACTGGAGGACATTACATTACATGAAATAAGTCAGGAACAGAAAGACAAATACCATGTATTCTTTCTCATACGTGGAAGATAAAAGAAGTCAGTGTGAAAGTGGAATAGTGATTACTATATATTGGAAAGAGTATGTGTTAGGAGAGGTGATAAGAGGTGATTAGCTTTATTAGTGCTGGCTATATGCATGTATGTAACTATCACTCAGGACCCCGCTAAAATGTACAATTAATACATATTAATAAAGCATTTGAAAATTGCCCTTTTAGGAATTGTTTTATCTCACAAGATTTGATAGGTGATGTCTCCATTTTCATGAATTAAAATATTTTGGGTTTCATTATAATAGTCTTAAAGTTATAATATATAATAATATTATCTTAAATATTTGACTATATGAGGAGTTTTTGTGTGTTTCTAGTTCCTGTCTAGTTCTATTTTATTATGTCCAGAGATCACATTTGAAAGATTTATTTGGTTTTGTGTTTTTCTGGGAAAAGTGCAGGATTCATTTTTCTAAATGTCTCATGAGTAACTGAAAAAAATTTCTGTCTTCTAACTTTAAGTGTAAGATTTGATTTACTCCTAATGTGATATAATGTGAAAATTCAGATATAACTTATTTTGTTTATCCATTCCTCAATGAATGGGCACTTCAGTTGTTTGCTTTTTAGGACCATGCTGCTGCGAACATTCATATTTACATTTTTGCATGAACTTATTTTCAATTCTCTTCAGTAGATAATTGAGAGTGTAATTTCTCCTAAGTCTTTGTTTAATCATTTGAAGAACTGTCACATTGTTTTCCAAAGTGAATGCGCAATTTTACATTGCTACCAGAGATGAATTAGGATTCTGATTTCCCCATATTCTCACTAAACTTATCTCTCACTTTTCTCTTCCTCCTATGCCTTTTCCTCCTTCCCTTTCTCTCTTGCTTTCTTTAAAATTATAGACATCCTAGTTGCTGTAACAATGATAACTCATTTTGGCTTTGGTTTGAGTATCTCTAATGAATGATGATTTTGAATATTTTTTCATGTTGCTTTTGGTCATTTGTATATATCCTTTAGAGCAATGACTATCCAAATACTTTGACTATTTTAAAATAGTATTTGTTTTTTAATTTTTTTTTGTTGGTTGCTTTGGGTATGTGTGTGCATGAGTGTGTGTGTGTGTGTGTGTGCATGGCGATGTGTGTGTATGTACACTCACACATGTGAGCTGATCTAAGAAACCATTTCATAGCCCAAATTCATAATATTTATCTGTATGTGTTCTTTTGATAATTTTTTAATTTAAATGCTAATGTTAGCTCTTTAATTTGTTTCAGTTAACATCAAATGTGTGAGGTAGAGATCTAATTTTATTCCTTTTCATGTGGCTGTGTAACTGATCCAGCGAAAGTTTTTTGAATTGATTATTCCTTTCCCATTTAATGGTCTTGGCACTCTTGTTGACATTATTATGAAGATATCATTTCAATTTAAATTCTATTTATTTAATTTTAAGAGAAATGTGTTACCATCATGTACTGCATATATTGCTCTATTATCCTTATAGCCTGACAAAAATAAGTAAATACACATACTATATATTTTAAAAGAAATCAGAGAGAGAAATTCATCAAGTAAAGAAATAAATTGAGTAGAGGAAGGTTTGTGGTAGTGGAATGACAGGGAGTATGGGTTGTATGACTCATTACATTGCTTGTCAAAACCTGCAAGTTTGAGTGCAGGCTGCAGGTGCTTGGGGAGCACTGTGCTCCTCAGCACAGAAGTAGGTTGCTGTATCGTCAGGCTTGGAAGCTTGCAAGCTCAGGAAACTATCCTTCCTTGTTCCGCCTAACTGAGCAGTCAATCTCCCATTTCTGCTCAATTCATCACTCTTATATAAGATTAGCAAGAGGACAAGACCTTCTCCAGGGTTCTGTTTGTACCATTGGAAGTTGCTAAATGTGCTTGATGAACTGCAGTTCATGGAGATGTCCTCTCCTTCCTGGACGGTTATAGACTGAGGACTCTGATTCAACTGTTGACCATTCACCGCTGGTTAGAAATACAAAAGAAGTAGTTAAAATATGTTTTGATCACTTTTCTCAGACCTGCTATAGACAATAATTATATCCCTGAACTTCCTTGACCTGCCTCTATGGTTTTTCCTTTTCTTCCCCCTTCTCTAGATTTTCTCTTTGTGTTTGTGGGATAAAGCCTCACCTCCCACCTTCACAGAGTTTCCATTTCTTAATGATTCTCTGAGGAAAAAAATCAGAAACCCCCAAAACAAACTTACATGATAGTTGCATCCATAGTATCATTAGTGAAATTTCAAGGAGCATCTCCATCAGCAAATAATGATTTCCTAAGTGGTTGTTTTGCTTCAAGAAGCTCCTCTGGGTTTAGAGCAGTAACACAAATACCATGGTAGTATTGCAACACCTGTTCTGTGTATCAGTCAACTTAATCTCTCACTAGATTTTTCCCAGGGCTTTGAGCTAAACTTCGAAGTTAACTATGAAGGGAGGCACTGATTCTGGTCCTTTCCTGACCTGCTTTCAAAGTCTGGTTCATAATCCTCCCATTTCTCTTAATCATTTGATGAACACACTTATCCAGTACCCACAATGTTCTTGAGAAATATAAAGACATAAACAAGGAAAATAGGAACTCTGCCCCAGTCACCTACATATCTCTGGAAAGTTAATTCAGGACATCCTTATGATTGAATGTGGTAGATTGAAGGCATATTTTTTTTCCTCTGTTCCTTTCTGAGAACAAACTGAAATGAAAATTTTTAAAAATTTAAAACAATTTAATTACAAAGATGAATCCCAAGTTTCCACTATGTAAACTCAACAGAACTCTAGGTTCCCTACCAGTGGAAATAATTAGGGCACCTGATACCTCAGAAGATTAGAACAAAGGGTGGGGGAAGGGAACATTAAACAGAGTTGGAAGAATAAAGCACAGCTGTATAAAATGCAGTTACACTCTCAGATCTCCCACTCTGACCTGGAAAGTCAGATACCCAGTGTTTCCCAACCACTTTCATGGAAGAAACTGTTTTCCTACAATAATAGGTAAAGAAACATAAGAGACTTTGGGTACCAGGCTTATTTGAGAATAAAATGGGGCAAATATTTAAAGGTAGAGGGACTGAAGCCATCTTCCTTTGCTCAAACCGCAGATTCATGTCTCATTATTTATGAATGAGCAGCCCAGGATTACTAGACTTTAAAAAAGCTCTCAACATAAATAGTAGAGATGAAAGAGGGAGAGAGAGAGAGAGAGAGGGAGAGAGAGAGAGAGAGAAGGACTTCAACAGGGTCGTGTACATAGAAATTTGTCATTGTTTTTTAACACAGTGATGTGAATATTTTGCCTTTATTTAAGTAAATGAAATAGTAGCAAAATCTCATTGTCAAAGAATGGAATTTTAGAGGGTATGTTTGTTTTTTATTTTAAGAATAAAAGTAATGGGGTGACTTAAGGATTTCCTTCCTTCCGTTTTTCCTCTTTTTGTCAGTCCTGGGGATTAAACCCAGGGCCCTGCATGCTGAGTGCCTGAGGAACAAACACCTCGTGGCTTGCATTCTTGCTGTTTCACCTTCTGCATTCAAAGAACCCTTATTTCCCTGAGAATGCTGGGAAAGTACACTAAATCCAGTGTGCTGGGACCCCAAAGTACACTGGACCAAGTAGCAGTATAAAGGGTAATATTAAGCTCTAGAATAAACATGGCATAATTTCTCAGTCATCTACTTAAGGTATTTTCTAGTATGGAAACAAATGAGGATATATTACAGAATGGATTTTGCATATTGAATATGAGAATTAAAAGAAATTTCACATATACAAGGGACTATATTGCCCGGGCCTCTGAGAATAGTCTCATTGGATGTTAGCTGTAATTTGAATGTTTTAAAACCCTGAGTCTACTAGTAAAACTCATGCATGTCTTTGTAAACTACAATGCCCTAAGCAATATAGTTGCTGTGCATTCGAAATTAATAGTTCAGATGAACATTTAATTGGACTTAAAAGGATCAAGGGTGACAGATTATTCTAGTGATCCTATTCAGAAAGAAAACCCTGCCTTAAAAATAATTATTTCCATTTGAAGTTCTAAGAGAAGAAAGATTTCTATCAAGAACCTCAATAAAAATATGAAGTAAATATGGGAGTACTTTTTTTAGTATAACTTCAAGAAAACCAAATAGTTCTAGCACTGTAACATTGTCTTGGGAAGATTTGGGAACCAAAACTTTATAAATCAGTTAGTCGGATCAACTAATACTACAGTATTAGTTTTCTAGGGTTGCCAAAACAAAATACCACAGACTAGGTGGCTTGAACAACAGAAATTTATTTTCTCACAGTTTCTCTTAGTTCTAATCTAAACCCAATATCACAATATCACATGGCCTTTCTTTGGTGTGGGAGTGTAAGAAAAGGGAGGAAGGGGAGAAAAAAGAGGAGAGAAAGGGGTACTGAAGTTTTCTGGTGTCTTTTTATAAGGACCCTTCAAACGTATTAGACTATTAGACCAGGGCCTCACCACAGTGAGCTCATTTCAACTTAATGACTTGTAAGTCCCGTCTAAAAACACAGCCACATTAGGATTAGACAGCTTCAACATATAAAATTCGGTCCATGGTGTCTACATTCCATCAGTTTCTGACATGCTGTTTTGCCAAGTTGAATGCAAAATGAGACCTGCTCAAGGCTTCAGGTGAATGACCAATAACATGAGAAAGCTTGTTCAGTGACAACTACTGAAAGAAGTGAGTAGCAGGGGTGCCCTGCCACATCCACTCTATCTGTGGAGTGGTCCTGGGCTCCAAGGTGCTGCTCCCGAATTCCAGTTCTAGCTTTCCTTAATGATATTTTTTTCTGATGACTCCAGAGATGGTGATTTTTCTTCTACAAGCAAGTGTAATTCTCTTTGTTCCCATGAATCGAGAGCTGGATTCTAATGCTTTTTTGAGAGTATTCTTGGGCTGAATTGGGGAATGGTTTTATTTGTGTCTGGAAGCCTGTCATCAGGACCAAATTGTGTTTGCATTATGTGTATTGGCATCTCTGACCAATGGTCTATATCATACAGGTTTTATTGTATTAGCAAAAGTTCCCCATGAAAAAAGAGACAAGGGAACTAGTCTGTCTTTTAGAAAGTTGATGAAAGTTAAACTATTCCTGAGGCAAAAGGTAAATATTTAGGATCGTATTTGTCACTCAAATATAAGCTCTTTTACTTCAAAACTTGATGAGTCTGGCATGTGACTTAATCTCTCTGAAATCAAATTCATCTAAAAGAGTGAATAAAATCTTTTTCTTAGGTGGTTGAGAGTAATGAGATAAACAAAACACATGATCCGCCTCATATTAACATAATATAAAATTACAAACATTTTGCAAATAACAAAGAGTGCTGAGTATATCATGGACCTGTTATGATCTTAAAAATATTTTTTGAGGTAAGTATTATTACCCTCTTTTTACTGATGAAAAAATTGAGCCTTGGAGAAGTTAAGTACCTTGTTCAAAGTCACACAATTAAGAGGTGGCAGACACATAGTATTCCTCAAATCTTAAAACTCTTCCTCACTCCCTGCCTGTTAGGGGCAGGGAAGGTGATTCTTTAAATTGTTTTCAGTTGATTTTTCTTCCTCCCCACAAAGGGAACTAAGTCATGGTAATGTAGGATCATTTGAATCATGCTAGGATCTTCCTAAGTATCCCCTGGATTTTCTTATTAGCTGGTGGTAGTACTATTATGTCCTGGTTATTTTTACTACATGTAGGATAATAGAAATCAAGAAGCCAAAAGACTGTCATGTACACATCCAACAAACCTTATCACATAACCCTTGAACTTCAGTTTTCTCATAGAAAAATGAATATGTATATTATATATATGTCATTCTATTGCTTTTTTACTATACTAAAGGTAAATATATGTGGTTTTTTTAGGTGTTAGGTATTATATACAGATTTATTGCAATGACTGTCACATAACAGACATCTATTTGATAATAGAAGCTGCACTTCATTCTGTGTAGTGTCAAACATCAGAAATCTCTTTGTACTTTCTGAATTTATAATCTTTCTGAATAAAAAGAGTTTCTAAAACTGCTCACACTCTGCTGTTTGCACCCACTCAATCCACTGGCAGCGAGACTGTCTTGTTCAGAAATGAAGAAACAGACGTTGACAGTGACGCTTCTTTTCAGTCCTACTGTCACAGTTACTGAACACACCATGTGAAGCAAATTTCTTTGGATCTCCTTCTGTAGCATCCTCTTTTCAAATAGAAAAACGTCCATGGAGAGCTAAACTAGAACATTCCACAATGATGAAAGTTATGCTACCCATCACTTCATCTTAGAAATCATCTTGGGACATGAGTATGGAATTGATACTATAGGAGAATTGAACTTACTGACTCTGGCTCTGTGTGGGCCAGAGGTGTATTTTAAGGTCACAGAGTACCACTGTGGCTCAGTGAAAGTCAGGAGCCACAGAATAGGAGGGAGGCAAAGGGGCAGGAATGGTGAAGGACTAGAGACAAATCTTGGTGTGTTCCAATTCTACTAAAAGTGGCCTAAATTTAAGCCTTTCATCTTGGATGGAAAAACAAAACAAGAGGGAATAAAAAGCTATATGCAAGATGCAGACTGTTGAATACGGTTTGCTTCTTTCTGTAGTCACACGTGAGATTTGGGGTCAGCTGGAGCATGTGCACCCATGGGCAATGAGAACAGGTTAGGACACTGCTATTGTAAGGGTGGAAAATGCTCCACTCCCTTCCTACCTGCTCCCTACCCCACCAGTACTCATAGCTCTGGAGGCATGAGAGTAGAATTATCCAGCACAATCAGGAAGATCTAAAATCAATCAGTCAATTTCTCAGATCAAGATTAGTACAGGGAAGCCCCTGGGGATTCCTCTGAGTCACTGAATATAAACAACTTCATTTTGATGCTTGTCATTGCCTTCTAAGGTACTCAAAGCTCAACATCAGCCTTTCTTAACAAATCCCTGAATTTTCATTGAACACTTCCACTTCATATTGAGCACTTCAATTAATAAACAAACACAGTGGGACTGGCAGGGAGAACCTTACCTCCATTTTGTACCTAATTTGGCTCATAAAAGGGTTGTTAGGTAAGTACAACTACATAGGTGGAATGTGGGGAATCACACATGCCCTCTCTCCTGGTCCTCCTCTCTTTTTACTTTCTCTACCTTAGAAGCTTCCCTAAAGGGGATGATTGGTAAATTGGACCTGTGAAGCTTTTCACAAAACATTCCAATCAGGGAATGACTACTAAATTCCAGCTACAGTTTTAGGTTAGAGCCGCCCAATGTGGGGAAGGTGACATGGCCCCCAAAGCAGGTGTGTAATGCAGCCTACAGGTACATGGACAATTGTGTGCCTCCTACCTTGAAGGGCATGTGTGGGTCTAAGAGCAGGGAGCTGTAAAGTGCAAGGGGTTGAGTGGTCTTTTCCTCCTCTACATTGGGGATAATTTCTCCCTCCTCTACACATGCCTGCTTACTTTAGCTAACCCTCCTGTGATAGTTAACTGTGTCAACTTGAGTAAGAAATGCCCGGTTGAGTTGGATCGGCATAGTTCTGGGTGTATCATAAATAGAGATTTACTGAAGACAGGAGATCCATCATAGGGTGGCTTGTTGCCTGAATAGAATAAAAGGGAAACAGGGAAGGAAGGCTTGCTTTTCTGTTCCTTTAGAAGAGCTCCCGTCTTCACCCTCACCTTGGATGTCGCCTCCTGGTTTCCACTGCAGATCCTTCAGTCTCCTGAAACAGATTCACACAGGACACGACAGTGAGCTCCAGGCCTTTGACTGGATCCTTCAGCTCTCCAGTGCACAGATGACCCTTTTGCATGCTTCCATATCTGACTCTGCGGGTAGCCATTGTAAGCCAATCTTGTAAATTCTAACATATGTTTATAACTTGCAGTAAATCTGTTTCACTAGTTAGCACTGACTGATACACTTCCTAAGAAGATGGTGGATCCTTCCCTGGATCCTTGCCTAAATATTATGAAGGCAGAAAAGTGCTCAAAGAATTATAGTTCAGCTTTCTATTTCCAAACAAGAGTCTTCGAGGTTCTAGTTTGGTGAGCAGCTAGCTAGTTTGTGACAGAGTTTGCTTCTCCATTTACCAAATAGCTACACTGCTTTTCCTATTATGTGTAACCCTTTGCTAAGGGAGATAACCTCACATGCCAACCCAGTCACTAAATCCACATGAATATCTCACGTGACACACAGCTCACTTCACCAGTGTGGGTTATAGTTTCTATTGGACTGGAAACTTATAAACTAAAACTATTTTCCCTCAACCCACCTCTTCAGAAAGAATGGACAGCAGTTACTAGTTCACAGACATTTTAAGATGATGGGGGACAGGGTCTATGAAAACATCCTACTCTTCTGGGTGTGGTGGCACACCTCTATAATCTCAGCACTTGAGAGGCTGAGGCAGAAGGATCACTGTGAGTTCAAGCCACCCTGTATTACATAGCAAGACCTTGTCTCAAAAACAAACAAATCCTACTCTAGAAAGTGGAAGAAAATTCCTCCATAAGCTTATAGTGGCTGCAAAGAAAGTCCTTATCCTTTGTTTTGATAAGTCCTCGAATCTGCTCCTGAAAGAGAGAACCTTTCCTGCTTGTTATCTTCTTTAGGTGTTACATGAAAAGGTCCTTGAGGAGAATGGCATTTTCAGAGCCTTATATATTTCAGAGTTCACTTCCCACTTGTGAAAGATTGAAGCCCAGGAATGGCTTTAAATTTGAAACTGAGAAAGGCTTCTTAAATTTGAGTATGTGGGTATTTATGAGTTTTAGTCATTTGTTCTAACATTCACAGAGCTATAGAATTTAAATTTCTTAGTATGATTTTAGATTTGTCTATTCTTAAAATTAGAGTGGAACCATATCATGGTCAGTTTTCCTGATTTATCCAGAGAATTTTGGTTTACTTGAGATTATTATCTGATTAACACTGAAAATACTATTTTAAATACAGTTGAGTTATAATATGGCTTACAATCAGATAGAAAATATATGTCCTCTATATCCTTGCTTCATCCTGACATGAACCATATGACTAAAATAATATGAGGGTATCCATTTTAAGATAGGACTTTGTCTTAGTTACTTTCTCATTGCTGGGACAAAAGTTAAAGGAGGAAAGGTTTAAGAGGGCAAGTAATGACTTAGAAATTTATACCTTGGCTCAACATCACATAGCTTGTAAAAACCAGAATGGGTGAGTTTCTAGAGTGTTTTAGATTCCCTAAAAACATATGTTAATTATTTCTCTTTAGCCTGTGATCTTACCAGTTCTTCAAATAATGTTCTTAAATACTTGCTGTGGGCCAGCACTATACAAGATGTAGAAGTAGAGGATGAAGGTAAAATCTTAATCATTTCATATTAGGACAAAATGGAAAAGAGTTTCAAGCTAGATTATAATTCATAGTATTCAAGGAAATAACAGAGAACAGAATATGAATGAAAGCATAATGAAAATTGGAGATCAGTCCAAGCCAGGATTAGGTATTTATTCACACTTGCCTATCTGTTTATCCATTTCCAAATTCTACATCTATAATATAAACTTAGAAAAAGAATTGCCTGTGACTTCTCCCAGTGTGCAACAGCATTGCTACTCCGGTACTAACGGCACAGTCCTAATCTGCTACAGAGAACCTATGAAGGAGTCAGAGTGCCTTTTGATGAACAAATGTGGAAAAATAGCAGTGGGAAACAGGCTTCTTGGGACAACAGAAGCACAAGATATATGCAATTATTACACAAGTTACTGAAATTCATGCCATTCGCATCCCCATCTGATGTTTTACTGATGAAGAAGTTACATAATTGACAGACAATAAAATCAAATGAAATTTATGCTTAAACATATATCTCTCCTTTTTATCTTCCCTATTTCCTTCCCTTTTTTGTTCTCAATGAGACAATTGCACTGACTTCAGGCTTCTTTTTTGGCGAGTGTCCCAGGCCAGCCCTCAGGAGCCCTGTGTCAGGAGAGCATTTGTGGCCCAGCTGCAGGTTTGGAGACAGCCCACAGCAGCCTAGAGATCACTGTGCACTTCCCGCACAGAAGTAGGTGCCCGAGTGGCTGGGCTGGGCACCTGTGATATGCAGGGAACTTTGCTGCTTTTTCTCATCCAACTTGGCAGTTATGTTTCCATGACTCTTTTCATCCCCAGCTTTCTGTAGCATCATCAAGAAGACAGGACCTCCACCATTCTGTCTATACCAGTGCAAGACATATAAAGTCCTTGATGAATTGCAATCTATGGTGAGATTTTCTCCCTCTTGGGTGACCAGAGACTGATTCTGCCACAGTTCTTGGCTGCTGACCCCTGTTCAAAAAGACAATGTAAAGGAAACATAAGAAACCCTCAGAAGATCTTCATGATCATAGTGGGGATGGTGACTCTCTTCCCCCTCCCACATTCCCCAGGCTGTAACATCATCACACCAAGACAGAATGCTATGTTTAACATGTTCTGGCTCTCAAAAGGCCCTCCCAGGACAGGAGATGACTCTGCCTGCCCTTGGGAAGCTCTCATCATCTCAGGACTCCCAGATGAAGCACAGACTCACAGGCTGCCTGCAACCCCAGCATCCCCACAAGTATTTGCAGGAGGCTCTGCATCTCTTGGCTCCTCAGTAAATACACTGAATTTGATTTTCCTGAAAGGCTTCCTCAGTAGAGTCCTTTAGCTTATTGGTCCAGGGGACTACACCAATCAGAGACCATCCTGGGTGCCTGCTTGTCACATTGCCTGACTTCACTCGAGTACTTTGTTGTTAAACACTGCCACCCTTTGGCTAGATAGAGAAATGCTGAGCAACTGATTACTTTTCTGGAGTTAGTTTATATATGAGCTACATCTATATTGCAATAAATTATTCCACTTATTGTGAAAGTAAAAACTATCCAGTTACTCTGCCAGGCTTGAGAAAGTTTCCCCTTTATAATTAAGAGAAAGCAAAGAATTCTGTTCTCTATACTGCAAACTAATTTTTCTTCATTTGGTAATGTTTTATTTGGTTTTTTGGGGTTTTTTTAAGAAAACTACTTTATTAAGGCACATTTGAAATACAATGAATTTCAAATATTTGCTAAGTAAAACTTGATCATTTTTGACATGGGCATACAAATGTGAAATCATCATCACAATCTAGATGACGAACATCTACACCATCCCCCAAAGTTCCATGGTGACCCTATCCCTTGTGCCCCTTTCTAATCCCTCCTGTTAACTCCCCTCCCACATCTTCCCAATCTCAAGACAGTTTCTGACTTGATTTCTTGGTTTTTATCAACTTTCTGCTACTTAGACAATTTATTTATCTTGGTCTATTTTCTCACATGTAAAATAAGAGTAATGAAATTCATCTGACGGATTTGTTGTGACAATTACAAGATGAGATATATCACAAGAAACCAAGAAATGTGGCATATAGAGCACATGAGAGCCACTAGACAGATGTTATAGCTGAAGCTGGACAGTTTTCCAGAAACATCTATCTATTGGTCCTATATGACCCATAGCACATCTTTAATTTTCCTCAACATGGTCCTTCAGATGTTTGAACATAACAGCAATATTCCTCAGTGTGCATGCTATATTTTGGGGGTTTTATCTATTTTCACTGTTGCCTGTTGATTGTACAAAATATTGAGTTTCAATATTTAAACTATAATTTACTCACCTCTCCATCCACTACCAACACTTACACCTGCCTCTCCTCCCCAATATTCCTTTCTCTTGTTTAATAATAGACTCCCCTCCTTCTTTCATGTCATCTTTTTACATTCCACATGTTAGGTGGAGCCTACGAGCCTTTCTAAGTTTGGCTTATTTTGCTTAACATAATGATCTCTACTTGTATCACTTTTTCTGCAAATGACTTGTCATTTTCCTCTGACTAAATAATACTCCATTGTTTGCATATATCACATTCTCTTTATCCATTCATCTGCTGATGTACACCTATGCCAATTCCATATCTCAGCTATTGGGAATTGAGCTGCAATAAACATGGGTACACACATATCCATGTAGAATGCTGACTTTAATTCATTTGGGTGTATACTAAGGAGTGATATAGCTAGATAAAATGGTAGTTCTATTTTTCAGTTTTTTGATGAATTTCCGTACTGATTTCCATAATGGCTATACTAAATTACAATCCCACTCACAGCATACAAGGGTTATTTCCCCTCACATCCTCACCAGCAATTACCATTTTTTCATATTCTTGACAATAGTCATTCTGACAAGAATGGAATGGAATTTCAGTGTAATTTTCATTTCAATTCACTTAATGGCTAAAGATATTGAATATTTTAATATATTTTTTGGCCATTTATATCTCTTCTTTTGAGAAGTGTCTATTCAATTCATTTGCTCATTTGTTGTTTGAGCTATTGCATTTTGGTGTTAAGTTTTTTGAGTGATTTATATATTCTATATATCAATCTTTGTTTGGAAAAGTAGCTGGTAAAGATTTTTTTCCCATTCTATGAGCTGTCTCTATACTTGTTTAGTTGTTTCCCTTGTTGTGCAAGAATTTTACATTTGATATAGTCCCACTTGCTGATTCTTGCTATTTTGTCCTGTGCTATTGGAATCCTTCTATGAAAGTCTTAGCCTGTATAGGTGTATTAAGTGTTTCTCCTATGTTTTCTTTCAGCAGTTTCAAAGTTTCAGGACTTATACATAGATATATGATCCATTTGAATTGAAGTTTGTACAGGGTGAGGGATTGGATTGTATTTTCAATCTTCTACATATGGACATCCAGTTTATCCCTACAACATTTGTTAAAGAGGCTGTCTTTTTTTCCAATGTGTATTTTTGTTCCTGTGTCAGGAATTAGATTGCTGTGGTTTTGTGGATTTGTTTCAGTGTCTCTTCCAATATATTGGTCTACATGCCTATTTGGGGGCCAATTCAATGCTTTTTGTTATTATGATTTCTAGTATAACTTGAAATTGAGTATTGTGATGCCTTCAGCCTTGCTCTTTTTGCCTAGGATTACTTTGGCTATTGTGGGTTGTTCATGTCCCCAGCCCTTTTTTAAAATATATTTTTTAATCAACTCAGGGTCTTCTTAGATTGCTAAGTTTCCCAGCCTGGGCTCTAACTTTTAATCCTTCTGCCTCAGCCTCTCAGCATGAAGGGATTACAGACGTGTTCCACTGAACCCACCTTATTTGTTGTTCCTTTTAAAATAAGGCTAAGAAAAATTAAATCACAGCTAAACTAGAAGGACAGAATTCCAAGGTTGATGCCTGAATTGAGTTTGGAAAACCAAGGTAAACAAAAATTTCAAATATTATTCATCAAGGGAGGAAAGAGGATAAGGGGTATAGAGTTTCCAAGAGGCATTATGCACATCCTCACAAAAAGGGCAATGCTCCAGGTATGCAGAAGAAGTGATGGAGGAAATCATTAAAAGATGGACCCTTTTTAAGTTGAGGTTCACATCCTAATGACACTTAGATTAACACAGCAAGAGAAAGCAGAACTTCGAAAGCTAATAGAGAAAATTAAGTTTCTTCATAGCAAACCTTCATTCAGGTGTTAGATATTTCACCTGAACCATAGAAACCAGGAAATGTGAACTGTGGAATGATTGGGACCAAAACCCGAAAATGTCTTCACCGCATAATGTAGACTCACTCAGTCAAGGAGAAATGAAAAAGCATGTTATGTTAAAAATCAGGTAATACAGTGGAAGAGAATATCTGCAAACACATATAACAAAAATAATTTCATAATTACCTAACATTGCTGTGTTCAGTGTGATAGAAAAAGATAAAGTTTGAACCAGGCTAAAAACTAAGTCACCTGGGGCTCAGGTCTCCCACATTGGAACCTAGAACAAACTGGTGTCTCTAGCATCTTCTAGGTGGACATTGTTGGATGTCTCTGTTCTTGAGTCAGGCAGCAATGAGTTGCATGGTACCCATTCCTACCCATACGAGAACCTTTCTAACATGTATTTTCTCATCTACAGCCCATTTCTAGGTTTGGTATATATTTAGGAGTAAGGAAAAAGGAAGAGAATGGAGAGATGAGAAAAAACTCACAAGCGCAAGGTCCTGAGTTCAATCCCTGGTACCAAAAAAAAAAAAAAAAAAAACAAACCCAAAAACAAAAAACAAATAGATAGCCATAAGTCCACAGTAAAATAAATAAATGGCTGAATAGATTAATAAATGGGAGAACCTAGAAGAAATAAATCTCTCCTGTAGAAAATTCCAACTAACTTATACAGATACTCGACCTTCAAGATGGGGCAGCATAAATCCGTACTGCATAAGCATGAATACTGGCTTTCTTCCATTGAGTACAACATGCAAACGGCTAGGGGAACCTTTACAGGGAAAATCTGGGAAAAATCTATTTTAGCCAGACAACCAACTTCAACATCAAAATCCTAAATCATTGACAACATGTACTCTTGATATGATGCTACGAAAACAGCACTCAGCTTCTGTAAAAACATAATCTCAGGCTAAACATGAAATAAAATATCAGATAAATTTCAATAAAAAGACATCCTACAATGAACCTGAGTTGTATTTTTCAATACTGTCAATGTTATCCAAAGCAAGGAAAGTGATAAACTGCTACAGCAAAAATCAGCCCAAGGAGACATGATAGCTAAAGATAATTTGGCATCCCGGATGAGACCATGGAAAAGAAAAAGGACATTAAGTGAAAATTAAGGCAAGCGCAAGGTCCCAAGTTTGATCCCTGATACAAAAAAAAAATTAAGGAAATTTCAGTGAAGTATTGATTTTATTTATAATGTATCAATATTGGTTCATTAATTCTCACAAATATGACATTTGACATGTTAACCATCAGGGAAACTATGGGAATTTATGTGAATGGAGTGAACAGGAAATCTTTGTACTTGCTTTTTATTTTATCTGTAAATATAAAATTCTTCAAAAAGGTTTACTAATTTAAAAAAAGCAGATTGACAGATAAACCAGTTATTGGAATTAGCTGACGTGATTTAAGCATTTAAGTCAGCCATTAGAAATATTTTAAACTGTTTGCAAGGAAAAGGGCAGTATGGTTAAGTAGTATTGGAAATTGCTGCAGAGAAATGGAAACTTTTTTAAACAAACAAACTTGTCTTTATCAAGTCTTTGCATTGATTTGGTACATAAGATCATGCTCTCTGCAAACTCTGACCATTTTACTTCTTTTTTAAGTTGGAATTTTTAAATTTATTTTTATTATCTAATAGTACTGTTTAAGACTTCTAGTAGTTGGATGAAAGTGGTGAAAGTGGATATCCTTCTCCTGGTCTTGGTCCAAGAAGAAAAGTTTTCAATTTTTCACCATCGAGCCTGTTAGCTAAAAGCTTTTCATATATGATCTTTCATATGTTGAGTCCTTGCCTTCTATCCCTATTTGGTAACAGTTTTATCAGAAAATAATGTGGAATTGTGTCTAATTCTCTTTCTGTATATACTGATACAAGTACATGATTTTTATTCTTTATTATTTTATTCTGGTATGTCACATTTTTTGATTGATGTATCTTAAGCCATCCATGTATCCTAGTGGTAAATCCCACTTGATCATGGTATATGATTTTCTCCAATATGATGTTAGATTTAGTTTGCTAGTGTTCTGTTGAAGATTTTTGTGTCTCCATTCATGACAGATATCAGCCTGTAGGTTTTGTTTTTCTTATGGTGTTTTAGTCTGGCTTTGACACTCTGGTGCTATTAGCTTCATAAAATAATTCAGAAGCCTTCCCTCCTCTTTAATTTCTTGGATGAATTTGAGAAGGATTAGCACATTTCTTTAAATGTTCGATAGAAATCAGTGAGGAGGCCATTTGATCCTGGGCTTTTATCTTTTTTGATGCAAAATGTAGGGCTTCTGATTGTTAATTAAATCTCAATAGTACAGTGGTGCCTCATGTCAGGAACTTAATAGTTCCACAATTCTGGTCCTGAACCGAATTGGTTGCAAATTTCCCCATAAGGTTCAATGTAAATAAGTTCAATCCGTTCTGACCCCTATAAACATGGTCTAAAAATGATTTGGGTCACAGAGCAAATCAAATTTCCCCGATAGTTTCTATGTAAATAAGGTTAACCATATGTATGTTTTTAACCACAAAAATATGAAACAAAGTATGGTACACTAAGAAGAGAGAGAACACTAATATTGCTTGAGGAGACTTCTGGCATGGAGGAGGTAGATAGAGAGGAGGTTATTGTTTGGAGGGAGAGTACCCCTCCATACGAACAAAGGGGATATCTTCTTCAGAAGTTTCCTCTCTTCTTTTTCTTAGCTGCAAGGTCAATTTTGATGAAAAATCTATCTAATGTCACTTGGTTTTTCCTATGCTGCATAACCCTCCAGAAATGAGATACCATGTTATGGTCCACCAGATTGAACACTCAGTATGTTACAGTTACAGAATAGTGGAACAAATTAAGTGTGCAGTCTGTCTGCAACCATGATCTGAACTAGAGGAAGCCATTGCCATGTGTCAGAGCAGGGAAGATGGCTGCATGCCTGTTCATGCAGGAAAGATGGCATGTCATGTTGGTCACACAATGCAGAGTTGGCAAACAGAAGCACAATTTTGCTGAATGCTTCTGTCCATAAACCAAATTATTCATGAGCTCTGTTCATGAATTGAGATGTTACTGTAGTTTGATTTGTTTATTCTTCATTTTTTTCTTCATGACTTCATTCTTTCTTTATTTGTCTCTTATTTTTCATTTTTCTTTCTTCATGACTTAGTTTTCATGGGTTGTATGTTTCTGTGGATTTATCCATTTCTCTAGGTTACCTAGTTGACTTGCATGTCATTGTTCATAGTTGTCTTTCAAGATACAAAAACCAACATACAAAAACCAGTAACATTTCTATACATGAACAAAGAGCTATCTGAAAAGGACATTATGAAAACAATCCCACTTAAAAATCTTAAGTAAGAAGGTGAAAGCCTTGTATATGAAAATTATAATGTATATATTTTTTAATTTTTTTAAATTAAAGGAGGGCTGGAGATTTAGCTCAGTGGCACCATGCCTGCCTCACAAGCACAAGGTCCTGAGTTTGATCCCCAGTACTAGAAAAAAAAAAATTAAAGGAGACACAAACAAATGGAAGGACATTCTGAGGTCATGGTTTGGAAAACAATGTTGCTGATGTTCATACTACCCAAAGTGATATGCATATTTAATACAATTTTTGTCAAAATCACAATGGTACTTGTACAGAAAAAGAAAAAAAGTATAATCATATGGAACTACAAAAACCACAATTAACCAAATCAATTTCAAGAAAAAGAACAAAGCTGAAAAATCACACTGCTTTATTTTAAAATTTATTATCAAGTTACACTAATCAAAACAGTGGTATTGGCATAGACAAATATATAATCTTTCCCCAATGAAAAAGAATAGCAAAGAGCCACCAAATAAATGTATACATTTTTAAGTTTATTAATCTATTTTTATTAGTACATGTTCTCAGTATTAATTTTTGAGGTCTTTATATATTCTATTTTTTGAAGGGGAGAGTCTTGCTGTATAGTCCAGGGGGACTTTGAACTTACTACTTAGTCCCTACTCCCATAGACCTTTTAGCAATCTTCCTGCCTCAGCCTCCCAAGTGCTGGGATTACAGGCATATTCCACCATAGCTGACTCTTTATATATTCTAGATATTAGTCTTCTCTTTGAGGAATAGCTGGCAAAAAAAAATTTCCATTCAGTAGGTTTTGTTTTCACTCTGTTGGTTGTTTTCTTTTGCCGTGAAGAAGCTTTTTAATTTGTTATGATCCCATTTTTTGATTCTTGGAACTATCATCAATTGATTTGCAACTAAGCTGCCAAAAATATACAATGGAGAAAGGACATTCTCATCAGTAAATGGTGTTTGGAAAAATATATATCCATATGAAGAAGAGTGAAATTAGACCCTGATCTCACATCATAAAAAAAAATCTCAAAATAAATGAGAGACTTAAATGCAAGATCTGAAATTCTAAAACTAATAAAAGAAAACATAAGAGCAAAGCTCTGCAGCATTGGTTTTGGAAATCATCTTATTTCCTTTTAAAAAACATAATACCCACAGCATAAACGACAAAATCAATACCGGAGAAATGAGACTACATTGAACTAAAAGCTATGCCACACCCAGGAAACAATAAAACACATGAGGATTAGTTTCATCTTAAAAGTACTAGCTTCATTAGTCCCTAAGAGGAGAGTCAACCTATTCTTTGAATCACTGGAGCCAGCCATTAGATTCTCCTCTCTAGCAATGAAAGTCTGAGATAGCATGTTCTTCCAGTATAGGATTATTGTGAACATACTGAATATTCTGTTGTTTAATGTAGCCATCTTCACCAGTTGTGTAATCTAGATTTTCTGGATGATTTGCAGCAGCTTCTGAGTCAGAACATGCTCTTAGATATTGCAATTTGATTTTATAGAGATGGCTTATCATATTAAATCTCATGAGCCAAACTCTGGTAGCTTCAATCTTTTCTTTTGAAGCTTCTGTGCCTTTTCCTCAGGCTTCATAGACTTGAGGAGTGTTCTGGCCTTGGTCTAGATTAGTATTTGGATTAGTCTATGCAAACCACTCAGACTTTCTTCATATCAGAAAAAAAAAAAAAAAAAAAACTGTTCTGCTTTAGCTTTCATCTCACTGGAGTTGCACTTTAAATTTCCTTCAACATCTTTTTCTTTACATTCACAACATGGCTAACTGATGCAAGAGGCTGACCCAGTTTTGGCCTATCGTGGCTTTGGCATGCTTCTTCAGGTAAATATTCTACCCCTGAGCTACATCCACAGCCCTTCATGCCTAGCTTTTTATTTGAGATTAGAGACCCAACTCTTTCTTTCATTTGAACAATTAGAGGCAATAAGGAGGCCAGAGAAAGAGAGAGACATAGAAGTGCTGGTCAGTAGAGCAGTTAAAGCATGCACATTTATGGATTAACTTCACCATCATATATGGCTGCAGTTCATGAATCCTCAGACAATTACAAGAGTAACATCAAAAGTTACTGATCACTCTAGAAGAGATAATAACAATGAAAATGTTGGAAATGTTGTTAGAATTATGAAAATGTGATACAGAGAAAAGAAGTGAGCATATGTTGTTGGAAAACATGGTGCTGATAAATTTGCTCAATCCAGGGTTGTCACAAAACCTTCAATTTGTTAAAAATTCAATTTTTGTAAAATGCAATAAAACAAAACATAATTTTTACTTGTCAATTACTTAAAATAATTGAACTCAAGATTTCAAAGAAATATTCACACCCCCGTGTTCATTACTTCACTAATCACAACAGCCAGGACATAGAAACAATTTAAATGTCTACCAACAGATGAATGGATAAAGAAAATGAGGTAGATGCACAAAATAGAATACAATTTAGCCTTTAAAAAGGAAATTGTCTAATATGGAGCCACATGAATGAACTTTCAGGGCATTTTGTCAAATAAAATAATCCATCCACAGGAAGACAAATACTGCATGATTCCATTCATATGAACTATCCAAAATAGTCAAATACAAACAAACTGTGGAATGGTAGTTGCCAGGAGCAGGGCTGGGAGAAACAAGCAGTTACTAATTAATGAGTATAATGTTTGGTTGGAAAAGATGAATAAGTTCTAGAGATTTGCTATACAATATTGTTCATGTAGTAGACAATTTTACCCTCAAAATCTTGAGTGTATATCTCACATTCAGATGTCTTACCACAATAAAATTATATCCTTTCAAAAAAATATTTAACAAATAAAAAGGCCAACAAAGGCAAATTCTAGAAGTGAATAATAAAGTATCTGGGCTGTACAGTAAATAGACTCGACAAAAGAAAGAATCAATGATCACAAAGATAAATAGGTCAGTAGAAATTCTTCCAACTCATACACATACACACGCATACATATGCGCGCTTGCACACACACACACACACACACACACACACACACCCCAAACAAACAGAGCATTGAGAGCTGTGGAATACAAACAACTGAATATATATTATATTTTAATTATATAATTGAAATCCCAGGGTAAAGGGCAGAGAGAACAAAAAGCAAGCCTCAGCCTGGGCATGATGCTTCCAACACATATATCTGAAAGAATTTGTATCTAAAATATCGCAAAAATCAATAAGACAACCTAATAAAAATAGGTCGAAGAGGATAAACAGTGAATAAACTTGCAAAAGAGCTACCTAATGTATTTTTCATGAAGAATATGTAAATTAAATCCACGAACAACAACATCCCATCAGAAAGACCAAAATTTCAACATTTAACAATAGCAAGCACTACAAATACAACTGTCGTATGCTAGTGAGGAAATTAATGGATCGTTACAATTACTATGGAAAATGTATAGTAGTGTGTATTAAAAGTAAATATGTGCCTCTTATGACCCAGCAATTCCACTCTTGGGCTTATATATAGAGGAAATGAGTATTCATTTCCTCTGAAGACACAGACAAAAACATTTATAACGGTTCTATTCATAGTAGTAAGAACCTGGAAGCAAACTAAGTGCCCTCCCAACAAAATTTTACCTACTATCCAAACAGAATGATTGTTACCAAAAACAAAAAAGACAAGTGTTAGTGAATATGTGAAGAAAAAAAATGACCTTTACATGTTATTGGTAGAAATGTATATTAGTACAGTTATTATGAAAAACAGAATGAAAGTTTCTCAAGAAATTGAAAATAGATCTACTATGTGGTGCACCAATACCACTATTGGGCATATATCCAAGAGAAAATGAAATCAGTGTGTCAAAGATATATGTGCAGTCCCATATTTAATGTAGCATTATCCACATTAGCCAAGAAATAGAAATGATCTATGTGTCCATTAATTGATGAATGTTTAAAGAAAATATGGTACATACACACAAAGGAAAGAAAAAATCAGAGTCAAAGGTAAATGGAGAAATGGCACTTAAAAAGGATTTTTGACAGCAGCAATACAATCCATGAAAAAATAGAATACTGTCTTCAAAGTATCTTTACACAATACTGACAAATCTGAAATTTAGTGAAATTCTCATAACAGAATGAAAGAGAATTCAAGATACTTTCATGTAAATATTATGAAAGATTACTAAAATAATGTCTAAGGATTTATTTTAAATTTAAAAGAAAGAAATAATGCCTGTGAATATGTGATTTGCAATATATTTTAACATCTTTATGAACTTAAACAAATATATATTTATAAAATATTGATAAAATATTTTCATTTTGAGGAGAGAAAAAGAAGTTGGCATGGCAACAAATTTTGTCTTTAGTAACCTAATAATGCTTAATGAAATTTTAAGTTAGCACGAGAAAACTGAATTAGTGAAATATGTCATACAATAAATAAAAATATAGATAAAATATAATAAATACAAGTATATTAATAGCAAATGTATAAGTATATCATAAAATACAACATATGTTATACTTTGTTAGATTATAATTTTACTCCATACAGACCAAACTATTGTGGCATATGCGTGTCTTTATTTATTAAAATATATTAAAGATTATTAATATAGGTACTTATATTTCATAGTAGTATCAATATGTTGCATTATTGCAAGGACAGATGGAGAAGTTTTTCAGTCCAATAGAGAAGAAATTTTTAAAATCTGAGTGAATAGAAAGCCCAAGATGATGTAAGAGAAATAAATAGATCAGAATTTACTAATCATAAAAGAGAATGTAAACACAATAAAATAATCAATTAAGAGCACAAGTGAAGCAAAAGAACAAAGAGAGTTTCAGACTTGAAGGCTGAATTATGTATCAGGCCAAACAAACCTGGCATAAGTCTAATCAGACAAAATGTAAGTTAACAAATAGGATAAGTTCTAGTTTAAGTTTTCCTACTGTACTACAAAAATGGTTGTTAAAGCACACTTCAGAATATGTTACAGGGCACTTCTAAACTAAATTACTATTACTTTCTATTAATTATAACTCAATTTCTAAATTAAAACTACTTATTACAACTAAATTAATATATTTTTCTATTAATTTGAGGGAGATAATTTTGAAATCAGTCTCACAAGTATGAAACAATCTTATCACCCATAATTATTGCTAACTTGAACTTAAAGCTGAGGAAGAGTTCTATTTGACAGTGATTACCCAAATAGAGTTTTACATTGACCTTAAGAACCTAAGTTTGGTGTATTGATTACGTGAATGGCTCTCATTTTCAAGGATTTTGCAGATTTTTTACTTAAAGAGCCCGGACTTTGTTTTGTTTGTTTGTTTTATTTTCTGGGGATTGAACTTAGGGCCTTATAAATGCTAGGCAAGTGTTCAAACAGTGTATCAAATACTCTAATATCTGCCTAGGAATAAGAGTATCCAGTAAATGATTGCCTGAAGAACACCCAGAAGTATTTAAGAGGAGAAAGAAATAAGTGTGACTCATCACATGAATACCCTCCAATACATTTAATGTAAAGTCACAGTTAGCCACAAACAATAATTGGAGTATTTTTGTACATCTCCAGCCCAGAAAATCATCTACTTACTGTTTTCTCAATTCTGAGTTAGGAATACTTTGGCCAATTTGGTATTATAATTTATGATGAAAAGATAGGCTTTCAAATTTCAGATCCTGCCCTTGTGCCTGTCTGAGTGCCATGAGAGTATGCCTGGCCTAGATTGCTGGAGGATAAGGAAGATGAATTGGGTATTTCTGGTTGTCCTAGACCAGCTACCAATCAGTTAATATACAAATGTGAGTGAGTTCAGCCAAATCCAGAACTGCTCAGCTGTGCCTACTCACACTTGTCAATACACATATTTATGAGTAAGATATATCCTTATTTTTTAAGCCTCTGAATATTGGAGTTATACACCATTGTTGTGGCCATAGCTAATTTAGTAACAGGAAATGTAGGTATTTAATTGAACATCCTATGTAGATGCTTGAAGAAGATGAGAACACACTGCACTACACTGGAGTAAGTGGGCCCTCCGAGATGTTCTTCCTTGAACCCATGGTTAGATATCTCAGCTCCAGATCTGTGTCTCTAAGTCCAACCAAAATGGAGTGACAACTGAAATAATGTCATGTGTAAATTCAGCTTATCACTTGGGCGAGACAAGTTTGTGAATAAACCTGAAGAACAGAGAAAAACAAAAATCAGTAACTGTCACCAATGAGTAGATATGAAACTCTGGAACATGCTCTCCATGGCCCAAACCTAATTAAACTCTGTTACTATTAGATACAACTCTTTCTAGTTTCCCAACTCAGGGAACTCTTTGTGTGGCCACTTGATTTTATTTTTAGCAAAGCATTAGGAAAATTTTCAGTTTTTTAGTGAAGAATAATTAGAAGAAAGTTCCTTTATAAATCTTATATGTGTACACATACATACATGTGTTCATACACCTGTGTATGTGTTTGTGGACAAGTACTCTCTTGCACTTTCAGAGAAGTTATTGTGCCTTTTTCTATTTTTCTTTTTTCTTCTGATAATTCAGGGTTTTTTCCACTTGAAATTCTATCTTTAAGGGGCAAGAATAATTTTAGGAATGAAAAGGATAAATTTTTCATATAAATGAAAGTTCATTAATATTCTATTCAGTGCATAAGTGAAAAGTGTATAACAAGAATGAGTAAATGTTTGAGATGATTGAAATCAGATAGCCACGAAGATGCGAAAAATATTTTATCTTGTTCTAAGCCACATTTAATAAAAGAAAAATGTCTTAGTGACTAATAAAATTCCCAAAAATTATACAAATTGATGGTGAAAGTTAAAATGTAAGACATCAAGACATTTTTATTAGTTAATACACTCATTTCCTTAGCACTCATTTGTAGAAAAGAGGAATCTCATGTAGATAAATTTGGCCATTTAAATCACGTAAGTTTGAAGTAGAAACTGGATGTTTGATAAACTGACTAATTACTGGAGGCCTACATTCAATAAAGTTTGAAAAATAATTCCATATCTTCTTATGATCCTAAGGATGACCTTGGCTTGTCTTCACTCCCGGGTTTGAGCCATAGTCTCTAAATGTCCAATCCCATGTAACCACCTCAACTGGGAGTCATGATGGCTATGAACAACAGAGTTTTTGCATCTGACATACTGCATCATGTGCTTATATTTATGATCCACAAAGCAAAATTTTTCCTTGATGAACAGTGTATCAAATAGTCTAATGCCTGCCTGGGGGCAAGATGTACAGTAAATGATTTCCTGAAGAAGGTCTAGAAGTATTTTAGTGAAGAAATAAATGAGCGTGTCTAATAACATGAATAACTTCCTAACATTTAGTATAAACTCACAGTTAGGCACAAACAATAATTGGGGTATTTTGTAAATTTTATACAAATCTAAGACACATGATTGTCAGCACTCCGAAAAGTGCAAAACCATGCACCACAAGAACTCGCAGTAGCGAAGGCTTTGTTTTTCCATTTCAGACGTATGTCCCCTTCTCCTTGGATGCAGGGGAGACAGGGTATCCCCATGTCAGGAATTAAAAAAAGGATTCCGAGAGATTTGTGCTTTGGCTAAACCAGCAGTCTCTTTCTGAAAGTAGAAAAGGGGAGCCGTTAGGCTGATTGACACTCTGAATGTCAGGGAACTTTCCTAACTCATTTGTAAAGCCTTCCTTTAAGCTCAACTTGTCTCATCTACTTTAAAGCATGCTCTCTCACACTGCCACGTGTAATGGAAGCAAGCTTGGTGCCTCCTCTTCTGAAATCCCAAAGTAAGGGCTGGTGTGGAGCCCAGCTGCAGGTTTGAGTACAGGCTGCAGGTCCCTGCATAGCACTGTGTACTTGCTGCACAGAAGTACGTGGCTGAGTCTTCAAGCTGGGAGGTTGCAATGTACAGGGAGAGGTGCTTGGCAGTTTTGTTGAGAAAGACTGTGAATCTTCCATTTTTACTGTTTTCCACATTCAAACGTATAGAGATCAGGAATGTGGGACCTTCATCAGGGTATTTTTTGTACCACATGAAATAATCAAACAAATTATTATTATAGTCACAATTCAGAATAGAAATTTTTCCTTCTTGAACAGTCAGGGATGGAGAATTTTGCTTAACCTGCTGGCCATCATTCTTCTGTTGACTACTTACCCCTGTTTAGAAAGAAAGTGACAGATTTAAACTTTTATTCTTAGTGTCCCTACTAAAAACCATCAGGAATTAGAACATAGAACAAAATATAACTCCCCAAAATCTTATTCCCCCTCCTGGTTGCAGCCCTTGGAGTTTTCCTTACATATTCAAATAACCCCTTCACAACTCACAGTCTGCCTGAAGCCAAAGTACCAACAGTGAGGCTCCCAGAAGCTTGACCATGCTTTCTGTGAAGTCTCAAGCAGTCTTATCTCCTGCCCAGGTGATTGCAAGCCTGACTTCAACTTCCTCTGTATTCATTTCCTTACACAGACATTTTATTTCACCAATGAAGAACCCTGTTTTCATCTAAAGTTATATATGTTTAAGAAAGGAAGCACTGCCCCCTTTAGTCGAAATGTAGAAAACTTCTGAAAAAGTTTCTGTGGTTCCTAAAGCTCAATTTGCAATGTCTAAAAGGTCAAAATAAGAAACTCACAGAAGGAAAGGTCTTCAGAGATCACGTAATTCAAATATCCCTACCTGTGTATGTGTGATTTGCTATAATAGAAAACGATATCTGACGATACAACGAATTGTGTTAGATCAAATGATTGACAAAATGTCAACTGGAAAACATAGGCAGATACCTTATTTAAAGATATTAAAGAGAAATGATGCTTATGGAGCTGTAAAGGGGTACGATGTTCAATTTAATAAAATGATTACAAATTTAGAACACAGAAAGTTTGGTCGTTTTGTCTTTAATGTAACTGAATTCTACCATGGTCTTCTGATGAGTCAATATTTTCTCTGGCGAAATAAATAGTGCAAGATAATTAAATTGGATTAAAATTATTGATGGTTTCTTAGAAACAGAAATCAACAAAAAAAAAGTATATCCTCTCTATCAAATCACTTTCTGAACTAGATTTTCTGTCTTGGTATTTGGGTGAGATCAGTCAGTATGCTTTCTATTTTCAAATGAGAAAAACAATTGCATAATCTCACAAAATCCCCCGTACAACATTACACCTCAGTCTTAAAAGCTATCAGAAGATGCTTAAGAGGTAATATATGTAGCATAATTTTATTTTTCAAATTTTATTTTGCCTCACATTTCAGAGTTCTTAATTTTTTGTTTTTGTTTTTTTTTTTTTTTGGTACCAGGGATAGACCTCAGGACCTTGCACTTGTGAGGCAGGCAACAGAACCACTGAGCTAAATCCCCAGCTCTGTAGTATAATTTTCAATAGTCTAATAATGTCAGAGATAAAAATAATAAATGAAATTTTAACAACTGATAATTGCAATGAAGGGTAAGTTGGATTAGTTTTAATAAAAATATAATAATAAAATATCTATTCATATTTTACTATAGTAATAAATAATTTGAACTTTTATTTTTATAAAGAAACTAGTATTCTTGGAAGTCACAACACCTTTATTAAAAATATATTAAGGTCACACACTAACTCCATTTCTGAAGCATCTAGTGAGTTGCTCATCTTCTGTGTTATACATTTTTAGCTCATATAATTCAGACTCCCTAGTGAGGGCATTTTCACTGATTTTTATGTATTCATTTATTCAATTAACATTAACTTAGTTTCTATAAGGTATCTTATGCTGTGCTTAGCTTAAGGTTTAAAACAAACTGTAAATTCTCATTATTACATATCCAATAATCTAAAGAAAAAGGAAGTGTGCAAATACATACATAGAATGCTGCATTATGCCTGTGTTTTTAATGAGAAAATATAATGATGATCAGTTAGTTCTGCTGAGGAATCCCTCACTGTGGAGTCAGGGAAGATCTCACAAATGTGGAGGCAGCTTGGCTTTCGAGGTGGAGGAAGACTGACGGGTTGGCTAAACAGGAAAAAATGCTTTCCAAGAAAGGTATGTGAAATTTCAGAAGTAAACAAGCAAATTATAGGACAATCATATGCAAATCATATGAAGAACACATGTATGAGGTATTAAGAATACTGATTTTCCAGGTTCAAGGGGACTTTAAAGAACTGACACCAATCTAACACTGAGGTTCCTCAAACTGTCCCATGAAATAGAAAGGGAAGGAATCCTTCCAAACTTATTTTATGAAGCCAGTTTCATCTTGATACTAAAAGTAGAAAGGACACAACAACAACAAAAAAAGAAAAATACAGACAAATATCCTTGATGAACATAATTCAAAAATCCCCAATAAGATCCTTGCAAAAAGAATTCAAAAATACATTAAAAAATTTATGCAATCCAATTGGATTCATTTCAACATGTGTAAATCAAAAAAATTGTACACCACATAAAATCAAGAATAAAAATCACATGATCATCACAATAGACAAAGAAAATTCTTGCCAGGAAATTCAGTATTGCTTCAGGATAAAAGCCCCAAACAGACTAGGTATGGAAGTATTTACCTCAACATAAAAAAAGCTGTATATGACAAAACCATAGTCAACATCATATTGAGTGGGGGAAAACTGAAAGTTCTTATTCCTTTAAAATCAGGAATAAGACAAGGGTGTTCACTCTAATCAGTTATTCATCAGTATAGTACTTGAAATTTTAGCCATAGCAATCAGCCAAGGGAAAAATAGAAATTGGATATAAATAGGAAAATAGTTAAATTTTCCCCGTTTGTACATGATATAACTCTATACTTACAAGACCCTACAAGACTACCAAATGACAGTTATGACTAATAAATTCAACAAAGTAGCATGGGATAAAATCAACATAAAAAGAAGCTTTCAGTAATAATGAGCAATCTAAGAACCAAATCAGGAAAACAATCCCATTTACAGTAACTTAAAATGCATGGGAATAACATAACCAAGGAGATGAAGACATCTATGGGAAAATTACAAAACACTGAAGAAAGAAAT
Source organism: Heterocephalus glaber (assembly GCF_053883595.1). NCBI lineage: Eukaryota > Metazoa > Chordata > Mammalia > Rodentia > Bathyergidae > Heterocephalus > Heterocephalus glaber. Next base: position 2,840,121 of record NW_028258403.1, on the reverse strand, counting down.
TAAAGAAGACACTAGATGTAAAGACCTCTCAAGTTCATAGATTGGAAGAGTCAATATTATTAAAATTTCCTTGTTACCCAAAGAGAACTGCAATGTAATTCTCATAAAAATATCAATGACATTCTTCACAGAACTAGAAAAACTAATCTTAAAATTTACAATACAGAACAAAATGAATAATACTGGAGGTATTATGATACCCAACTTCAAAATATATTACAAAGCCATCGTAACAAAAACAGCATGCTACTCATACAAGAAAAGACATGTAAACCAATGCAACAGAACAGAAGGCGCAAAAATAAATCCATGTATCTATAGCTATGTAATTCTGACAAAGGGACCTAAGACATATTGGAAAAATGATAGTACCTGTAAAAATGATGTTTAGAAAACTAGATATCTACATGTAAAGGTTTGAAAATATATTCCTATTACTCACCCTAATCAAAATATCAACTCAAAATGAGCCAAAGATATAAATGTAAGAGCCAGGGATTTAGATCAGTGGTGTCACACTTGACTTGCCAGAGGATCATCAATACCTACTTCAAGAACATATATGCCAATAAGATGGAAAACACAGAAGAAATGGACAGATTCCTAGACACATATGAATTACCAAAGTTGAATGAAGAAGACCTAAAAATTCTAAACAACCCAATATCAATCAATGAAATTGAAAACGTAACTAAAAACTTACCAACCAAGAAAAGCCCGGGTCCTGATGGCTTCACTTCTGAATTCTACAAGACATTTAGAGAGAAACTACTGCCACTACTGTTTAAACTCTTCAACAAAATTGAAAGGGAAGCAATATTCCTGAATTCATTCCAAGAAGCAAGTATCACCTTGATCCCCAAAGCAGAGAAAGACCCAACTGACAAAGAGAACTATAGGCCAATCTCACTAATGAACATAGATGCAAAAATTCTTAATAAGATACTAGCAAACAGAATGCAGAAGATCATCAAGAAGATTATACACCTTGACCAAGTGGGACTCATCCCAGGGATGCAGGGATGGTTCAACATATGCAAACCAATGTAATACACTATATCAATAGAGCCAAGGACAAAAACCATATGATCATGTCAATAGATGCAGGAAAAAGCATTGGACAAAATCCAACATTCACTTATGATACAAACCTTACAAATAATCTGAACAGAAAGTCTCTACCTCAATCTGATAAAAGCCATCTGTGAAAAACCAACAGCCAATATCATAGTAAATGGTCAAAAACTGAAATCCTTCACACTAAAATCAAGAACAAGACAAAGATGTCCACTATCACCACTCCTGTTCAATATAGTTTTGGAAACATTAGCCACAGCAATTAGACAAGAGAAAGAAATAAAAGGAATAAATAGGAAATAAAGAAGTCAAATTGTCATTGTTTGCAGATGAAATGATACTCTATATAGAAAACCCCAAGAACTTCACCAAAAGTCTTCTAGACTTAATAACCAAATTAGTAAAGTAGCTGGATACAAGGTCAACACATAAAAATGAATAGCTTTCCTCTACACGAACAATAGACTCAGTGAGAGAGAAATAGGGCAAACAATTCCTTTCACAATAGCATCCAAAAAACTGAAATGCCTAGGAATCAACCTAACAAAAGAAATCAAAGACCTCTTCTCTGAAAACTATAGCACTTTGAAAAAAGAGATTGAAGAGGATATCAGAAAATGGACAGACATCTCTTGGTCCTGGGTAGGAAGGATCAACATAGTGAATATGGCCATACTTCCAAAATTGCTATATAGATTCAATGCAATCTCAATTGAAATCCCAGCAGCATACTTTATGAACCTTGAGGAAAAAAATCCAAAAATTTATTTGGAACAAGAAGAGACCCGGAATAGCAAAAGCAATTCTAGGTAACACAGACATGGCAGGGGATATTAAAAACTCCAACTTGCAACTATACTACACAGCTACTGTGATAAAAACAGCATGGTACTGGCAAAGAAACAGAACTAAGGACCAGTGGAACAGATTAGAAGATGCAGAAACAACTCCAGACACACTCAGCCACCTCATCTTCCAAAAAGGAGCCAAACAGCCTCGCTGGAGGAAAGATAGCTTCTTTAATACATGGGGCTGGAGAAACTGGGTTTCAACTTGCCAAAGACTGAAACTAGACCTGTATCTCTCACCATGCACTAAACTAAAATCAAAATGGATTAAAGCTCTAAACATTAAAACAGAAAAGTTGAACTGGCTGGAACAGAGGTTAGGTAGAACTCTTGAAGATATTGGTTTAGAAAAAGACTTTATGAACAAAACCTCAGTGAACTAGCACAAACAGTAAACAAGTGGGAACTCTTCTTACTAAAAAGGTTCTGCACAGCAAGAGAAACCACCAGCAGTGTGAAGAGACAACCCACAATGTGGGAAAAAATTTTCACCAGCAGTCCCTCAGACAAAGGTCTATTATCTTGAATCTATAAAGAACTTAAAATAATCAGATCTCCCAAATTTAAAGACCCAATCCAAAAATGAGCATCTGAAATGAACAGACATTTCTCAGACAAAGAAGTAGAAATAGCAAATAAACATATGAAAAAATGTTCAACATCAATGGTCATTCGAGAGATGGAAAAGAAAACAACACTGAGATTCCACCTCACTCCAAAAATAATGACTGCTATCATGAAATCAACCAATAACAAATGCTGGCAGGGCTGTGGGGAAAGAGGAACCCTGCTCCACTGCTGGTGGGAGTGTACACTGGTGCAACCACTGTGGAAATCAGTATGGAGATACCTGAAAGAAGTAAGATTGGAAGTCCCATTTGATCCAGCTATTCCCCTGCTGGGTATCTTCCCCAAAGAATTAAAAGAATCATACCACAGTGATGTATGTGCACCCATGTTCATAGCAGCACAGTTTGTAATAGCTAAAACTTGGAAATAGCCCAAAATGCCCATCAACTGGAGACTGGATAAAGAAAATGTGGGGTTTTTTCATAAAATGGAGTACTAGTTAGCCATCAAAAATGAGAAACTACAGTCATTTATAGCTAAATGAATGCATACTGAAGCCATACTCTTAAGTGAAATAAATAGGACACACGTGTAAATACTGAATAGTTTCTCTAGTATGAGAAACTGAAAGTGTAAATAAGGACTAAAAGGTATAATAGATAATGCGAAGTAGGAAGAAAAGGGGCAAAGGGGAAGTGGAAGAGGCAGGGGAAAGGAAAAAAGGGAATGGAATTAATATGAGAAAATGAAAGAAAGGAAACAAAATCTTCTTAAATAGGGAGGCACGAACGTGTTGAAGGGAGGACAGGGAAAGTGGGAAACAATAATAACCAGGAGAGTATGCCAGTCTATTTCTTTTGATTGGTGAGTTGAGACCATTAACATTGATGGTTATAACTGATACGTATTGACTTATCATTGTCACAACTTTTTCTTTTTGTTTGACTCTCCCCCTTTGCTTTTAATTTCTTGTCGTGCCCAGTGGATTCATTCTGCTGAGCTTCATGGGGTTGTCATCCTCATTGTCTTTTCCTAGGATTTTGTCTAAAATTTTTTGGAATGCTGGTTTGGTATTCATGAAGTTCCTAAGGTGCTCTTTGTCATGAAATTATCTTATTTCACCATCAATTTTGAAAGATAGCTTTGCAGGGTACATCAATCTGGGTTAGAGGTTGTTTTCCTTTAGGGCTTGAAATACATCACTCCAACATCTTCTTGCCTTGAGGGTTTGCATTGAGAAGTCTGTTGTGATTCTGATGGGCTTTCCTTTGTATGTGATTTGTTTCTTTTCTCTCACTGCTTGTAGAATTTTGTTCTTCTGTTAGGTTTCTGGAATCTTAACAATTATATGGCTATGAGTAGATTTTTTCTTTGATCAAGGCTAGTTGGAGACCTATATGCCTCTCTTATCTGTATGTCAAGTTCTTTTCCCCTGCTTGGAAAGTTTTCTGCCATCACTTCTGTCAACAGGGTTTTTTTTATGTCACCTGCACTCTCTCCTGTTTCTTCATTGACTCCAATCAGTCTTCTGTTATTCTTCTTTGCATCCTCTAGCAGCTGCTGGATTGATTTCTCATGGTCCCTCACAATTTTAAAGAAATTTTCCTTTTCCTGGTCACTAATTGCAATTTTGTCTTCTATATCCGAAACTCTGTCTTCACATTGGCTCATTCTGTTGCATGGACTTTCAATGGAGTTTTTAATCTCCCGGAAACCTGTTTGCATCTGTTTCATGGATTCAGTTTGTTTCCTATGTTGGCATTCCATCATGTTCCTCAGCTTCTCTATTTTTTTTATCTCTGTCCTCTCTATATTTATTAATCATGTCTTGAACTATGAATACAATCTCTGCTGTTATGTGAGAAATTATTTCTGATTTCATTTTTTCCAGATCCTCTTTCATTGCTAGGGACTCAGGGAATCCAGGTCGTTGGGTATCAGAGTGTTCCATCTCTTTTCCCTTTGAGGTTGCTGTAGGTGATCTGGAAGTCTGGTTCTGAGTCTTGTTTACATGTTTTCTCATTTCCATGGTGTGGGAGGGTGCTGCTGGCACCCAAGCAGCTCACCTCCTCTGTGCTGGGAGCTGTGGCGTGCTGACCCAGTAGCCTCCTCCATGCTGGGATCTGCAGCACGCCTACCTGGAAGCCTCTTCCACACTGGGAGCTGTAGCACTCCAACCCAGATGCCTCCTCTGTGCTGGGAGCTGTGGCACACTGACCTGGAAGCCTCCTCCTCCTTTAAAAACTTCACTCAGTGAAGGAAACAATATCCACAACCTCCTAAAAAGGAGAAAGTCATTGTCAGGCACTCTTCTATATGAAGAGCTCAAATAATACCAGAAGAACAAGTAGTTCAATCAATAGATGAACAAATCAATTGAAGAGACATTTCTCAGAAGTACAAATGGCCAATAATTATATGAAAAAAATGCTTCACATCTTTAGCCATTAGGGAAATGAAAACAAAGACTACTTTGAGTTTCTATCTCACTTTTGTCAGAAAAGCTTTCATCAATGCAAAAACTAAGAACTGCTGGAGAGGATCCAGAGAAAGAATAACCCCAGAAAACTTTTGGTTGAGCCACTATGGAAATCAGTACAGAGTTTGCTTAAAACCTAAAAATAGAACTACAATGGCATAAGAGATACTACTCTTCAGTATATATCCAGAGAAATTAAAGTTTGTGTACTATAGACACACTTGCATTCCCATGTTTATTACAACACAATTCTAATGGTCAAACTGTGGAGTCAGCCTATGGGCCCATCAATAGATGAATAGATATGGAAAATGTGGTGTGTAGACAGCTCAGAGCATTATTCAACCACAAAGAAGAATGAAAGCATATCATTTGTAGTAAAATATTTGGAAATGGAAATCAAAACTTCAAGTAAAATAAGCCAGACTCAGAAAGACAAGTATCACACATTTTCCCTCACAGGGAATCTTGAAAAAAAAGATTCCATGAAAGTAGAAAGGAGACTATTATACAAAAGAAGAAGATTGGGAGAGGAAGGTGAGAATCAATAACAATTATAGGATAGATGGAAATGATAAAAATATATTACAAGTGTATATGAAAATGCCATGGTATTCCATATAACTAATATAGATTAATGAAAAATATATAGGATAAAATTATTTTATTTTACCTGAAACTAATAAAAGTAAATGTATCTGTATAGAGAAAGAAGAAAAGTGAATCATTTTTAAAATTCCCCCTCCAGAACACCAAGCTAAGAGCAATGAATCTATGCAATCATACAGCCAAAAAGAATTTATAATGTGGGTAGCTGGGACTCTTACTGGAGGCAAGAAAGTGCTACTTTTGTAAGATCAGATGACACTTTCTATAATTTGCATATAAAATAACATTTTTTTCTCCTTTCTTTTATGGAATCCTAAAATTTTTGTGACCTGGGAAGAATTATAGGAACATTAATACTTTCAGAAATATGGAACTTCCAGATAAAAGGAGCTCCTTTCTTTGAAAAAATAAAATTTCTTTATATATCTTTTTCTGCATTTATACAGAGAAACAAAAAACCATACAGCCATTTTCAATTAATCCTACCACAATCAGGATTGTGATTAACTATAGTAGCAAAAAATTAAACTGAAGAACAGTTTGTTGAAGTTTTTTTGCTAAAGTACATCTGGAGAGAGATTTTACTGCATAGAAAGGACTGCAGGAATGGAATTGGAGATGGAGTTATGCTTGTTCTTTCCTTTATAGTAAAGTTATCACTTCCTTGTTTCAGAAAGAAAGGAGGAGGAGGATGGGGTGGAAGAGGATGATGTGGTAATTATACCAGGAAAGTAAAAGCATTTTAGGAAATCCTTGGCTCATTTTTTATCCCTTTTCATTGATCAGAACTTTTCTGTATGGTAATCCCTACCTAGCAACAGAATATGAAATAAGGTGTTGGTTTTTTTCTAATCTGGAAAATCAAGGCATATAGTAGTTTAAATCAAAAGTGAAAGTTCTATTAATAAGGAAGCATAAAAGAATGGCATATAGGTGGGCAAATTCCTGTGTCTACTTTCCTCTCTACTGTCAGAGAGTCCCAGAAAATTAGGCAGAAAATGAATTCATGCATAACCAGTGAAAATTTTATGATAGGGATCACATTTACTTGGGGATATTAATAATATTATTTATTGAGACATTTATTGAGTACACAGATTGTGACCACGTAATTTTATGTATTTTATATCATATATATAAAATATATTTTTTTCTCATTCATATTTATTAATAAGGAAATTCAGATATCGATGAATAATTACTGAAGAATATACAGTAGGAAAATTGCAAAGTAAGGCTTGAACTTACATATCATTATCTCAAAACTCATGTGTTTTCTAGTATATCATCTTGCCTTGCAGAATAAGTAGGAATTCTTCAAGCGTAAAAACAGGACAGTGGAAGGCTTGTCATGTACAGTAATTTCTCAACATCTATTTTCTTCAGCCCAGCCTTGGAAACTTGAAATTACTGAAAGCTGCCTTTCAAAGTTGAATCCACAAACAAGTTCTATGCAAATTTGGGCCACTACAATTAATGTTTAGGTGGTGTCAGAGCCACCAGTGGGGGAAATCACTTTGTAATCACAGTTGGATGTCACTGAGGTACATTATGGGTGTCTTTCTACCAGAAAAAGGTACATTTCTTCCAATTATTTTTATTGTACTTTATTGCTACATTTTAGCTGATTTTTGCTGTAGCTTAACAGGTTGGGAACATATTTCATCATCTCAGAGTATTAGAATAAATTTGTAAAATCAATCTTTTCTGTCCCTTTGTACTAACCACTCCTGGGTGGCCTTTAGGAAAATGAAATGACCAATCAGAATCATGATTCTCTGCCTGGTATCTTACACTTGTCCATATGGACTCCATCTCTACCCCAAGTTGCTCTATGTCCATATTGCTACTGACACTAATAAGAGGCCACGTCTCCACAGATTTGTCTTATAGTTGTCTCGTATGTGGGCAAAGTTTTCTGGAAATTCAATAGAAAAGGCTTTATGAAGGGACATAGTTGTTATCACATATGCCAAGAAGAGCGTGAGGAGGAACTAGAGGACAAAAGAGCAGTGTGCCTGGGGCCTTCAGTGGTTTGAGTGTAGGCATCAGGTGCCTCCAGAGCACTGTGCACCTGCACAGATGTAGGTCCCTGAATCCCCAGGCTGGGCCGTGGTGATGCGCAGGGAGCTGCTCTTTCTTTCTTCACCAAACTGAGCAGTCAGGCTCTTCTGTTCCTTCACTTCTCCACCCTTGACCAAGGCCATCAAGAAGACAGGGCCTCCCCCAGGCTTCTGTCTGTACCACTGAATCTTGGGGAAAACGCTTGAGGAGTTGCAGTGCATAGTGACATCTTTTCCCTCTTCGATGCTTAGAAACCCAGGACTCTGCTGCAGCTGCTCTGTGCTCGGCCCTGTTTACAAACAAAGCACAAAGAAATAGGAAAGAGTATTAGGGATTCTTCAATATGATTTTTCCTCCCTCTTTTCTCCTTATTTTCTGTTGTTCTCTCTTTCCTTCCTCCTTTTTTAATTCTTCCTCATACTTTTCCATAAAATAACTTGCCCTTAGTAGTGGTCTGTCTCCTTGGGACTTTCTGTTGATTAAAATCCCAATCGTTTGAACTCACAGGCCAATTGGATCCAAAGGAACCACGGGGAGATTTTCAGGAACATCTTTTCTTTCCGTCACGTGAAGGCCAAGGTCACTGTCTTTAGCTGCTTCTAAACGAGGCTTTTCTGAGCTATAACATTTGGGGCCACCCAATTCCACTTCAGTCAAGCAGAGGAATATGAGCATCAGCCAATAAAATCATTCACCCTCCACTGTACCCTTCCTCCTACACCAAGCCTTGCTAGGACGCTGGGATTTTTGCCTTGGAAATACTGCCCTCCTGTGGAGAAATTAAAAAGTGATTTATTTTCAATAATGCTTCTGTTTCTCCTCATTTCATCTGGTAAACCTACATATCAAGATTTAAGTAGAAAAAGTCCAGTGACCTTGTTCAGGATGGAAAATATGTCATTTTATAAACTGATCATCTTAAAGCCAGAAGAATAGAATAACAGACTATAATTGAAAAATCAGTTTATCATTTTTGGTAATCTCAACAAGCATGTTAAACAGTATAATGTAGAAGTGCATGTGTGTGTGTGTGTTTGTGTGACATATGAAGCTATATTATATTTTCAGGGTCATGTAATTGGGGAAAATTACCCTGTGATGGACCTATTTTTACCAAATTATAGATGAATATTCCTCTTGTACATTCTAAATTTTTTAAATGTCTGCAATGTGAAGTGCTACAGCTTAATTTTGACATCCCAGGCTTAGTTTCCTTTGTTGATAAACTCTATAAATTAATTATTTTGTCTGTGTTCCTGGTTAATTTATCAAAGCAACTATCATTCATTCAGTTTCATATAAATAACTACTTCTTTAGTGATTTAGATCCCTCACCAGTTGTAACTAATACACAATCCATTTCATAAATAGCCTCCATTTTACTTCTTGCAGGGGCTTAGTACATTTTTCATACAATTCTTTAGTAGTTTTTTATTATTAAATAAATAATAGATAGATTGCTTTATTTTAAAAGATAGTTTAGAATGATCCTGTGAGAGGTATAGTAGGCAAAATTGTCCCCATGTAGTAGAGGAGGAAGCCTATCCTAGCTAACCACAGAGTAGGTGTGAATAGATAAGAGTTGAAAATCAGTTTCCTCTTGCCTGGTCCTCTCAGGAAAACAGAGAGTCAGAAAGGGGAATTGGTGAAAAGGACAAATAATAAACTGTGCACGTTAATGAAATAGGAGAAACTGAAACAAAAGTAACCATACAAACAGATCGGTTCTGCATTCATTAGTAGTGGGATTGAGATGTAATATAAATGTGTGTGGAGAAAGCTCCTATTTCAGGATCCATTTCTGCAAGAAATAGGGTAATATAACTAGTGATTAGTAGTAGTAAGGTATGAAAAGCTATTGTTATAGTCCAGTGTTTAGATTGGGCTAAACTGGAGTTTTATATTATATAATGTCCAAAAAATGAGGGCAGAACTGAGTGTTGTCATGGCTAATACAGAGGAAGTTGATGACAGTCCATATTGTTTATGAATAATACTTATTGAATGTTATGTATTTGCATTTTTGTACCCTTTTAAGAATACTAAAAATATTTGATTGACTGAGTTTGTGTTTCTCAGCACAACTGTTAAGAGCAAGTTCGCTGCCTTGACATTGGTTGTCACTATCTCAGCAGCAGAACTGGGGACAGGGAGCAGGTGCCAAAAGAATACAGAGCCCAGAAGTACACGGCTGAGACTCAGGCCAAGAGACTGAAATTTGGAGGATGCTCTGCCTTCCTGTTAGTAAAGGCAGCTCTCCACCTTCTCTCTTCTCTTTTACTCCAATTTAAATTCATTATAGGCAAACTGGCAATCCTTGACATTGTGCTCATACCTGATAAAACAAAACAAAGAGAAATAGAATTTTGATCTCTGTACTCTCTTTGGCATGCAGACATCAAGAACCCTACTCCTTGTTGACGGGTAAGACAGCAAGTCACAAGTTGGGGACTTCTAAAGAATTTATATCCTTTTTATACTTTTTTTCCCAGAGAACTCAAGTAATCTCAAGTGAACATACCTGTGTCCCATGTCCTAAGGCCTGTTAGGAAAAGACTTTGCTGGCCTCTGTGCACCCACCCAAAATGAGGTCACAGACCTGAGCTGAAGGACAAGATCCTCTCCATTGTCCTGCCCAAGTAACTGTATGTAAGACATTCCAAAGTGCGAAATTGTGAAGACATTGTGCTTCCTGAAACAGAATTGTGTGTGTGATTATAAAGACAATCTGAGATGATCTTCACTCTTTGTCCTATAACAGGTCATACAAACCAATTAAACTATAGTGTCATTAAGGTTTGAGGGTAGAAAAACAAACATAACTCTCTTGGGCGATGCATAAATGTTAAAATATTATCTAATGTTCACAGTCACCTTTTTCTGTTAGATGTGTAAGAGAAATACACATCTCTAAGTAGAACACACAGCACATAACAGAAATACACATTTGTAAGTAGAAAGAATCTGTTTTTAAGGTTTATGAAGCCCCAGTAGTGTTTTGCAAGCTTAGGAAGCTTTTCTAATTGTCAGTCATCCCACTCTCCAGGTTTTACTAATTCTTAGAGAGCTAACAAGATACCATGACCTGCTCACTTCTACTTAGAACACAGATACTCTTTTGTCCTGGAAAAGCTGCATTCTCCTTCCTATTTCTTACTACAAACCCTCTTCCACCTTTTAGTACTTCCATAAGCTCTCCACACTTCTGATCGAAATTAGGCTTTGAAAAAACGAAAACAGACAATTTTGAATGGAGCCTTTTGCTTTGTTTGGTTTTTACCCATGCTGGGAATTGAATTCAGAGATTCACACATGCTAGGCAAGTTCTCTCCTACTGAGGTAGAGCCCCAGACCACAGCCTTCTGTCTTGCCAGGCATCATCTCCTACATGCTGAAGAACAAGAGCATCACCTCATTGAAAAGATATGAAAAAAGAGAAATACATGCAGAAATAAAACATAAATTAATATATCAAATTAATAACAAATTACATGTACATGCATAGTTATGCAATATATACATCTATATTAATATATATACTTTTCATTATATATTTTTTTCATTAGAGCAACTTTTAAGCACTTGGAAGACTGAGGCAAGAGGATTGCTCTGAGTTCGAGGCAAGTATGGGCTACATGGTGAGTTCAAGACTAGCCTGAACTTCATAGTGAGATTCTGTCTCAAAAAGCAAACAAAACAAAACAAAAAAGATTTTCTTTTCACCAATATTTTTCATTTTTATTTAACCTTTTAACTTGTGTCTTCTTTTATTTTTGATCAACTATTTTAGTGAGTTCATCTAACTTTTTCATGAACCAAATTTTTGAACATTTGGGGGTTTTTATTAATTAATGTGATAGTAAATTATATACTTTAACATCATTACCTTTATCAATACTAGTTTGTCACTAGACCAAAGAAGCACGTCTCTGATGTGTTTTCTTCTCAAACAGAGTCAGCAATCTGAAGTTGGGGTTGTGTTTTTGTGCATATTTTCTGCCTTCCCGGGTTGCCATCCATTTTTGCCCAGGGAGATGACACAAGCCCAGCCTCATCAGTCACTCTCTGGGCCTCTCAGAGCACATCACATAGAGCTGCTTCCTGCTGGTTCATGCTGGGCAGGGTTAGCCTGCTGGACTTTCTGTCTGTAGCAATTGACAAGTGATTCATGTCATTTGTCACAATAATCTTGGATCTTATAATTTGCTTTTTGGAAGGGAAGTGATCTGTCCTAGACTATGTTCTGGTGAGCTGCTGAACTATGGCTTAGGATCTGGGGTCACAGCTGAGACTGAAGGATCCGAGTGCTCACTCCAGGAAAAGAAAGGACCATGGTTTGGTACCAACAAAGCTATGAATGTTCATGCCCATGGGGATTGGAGGAGTACATTAGAGGAGCACAGCAGATTCCAGCTTCCCTCACATCCTAGAATGTAGGTAACATTGAGACAGTAGGATTTATCTTCAATGGGATCTGTGATTTCAGATGACACATACCTTAAACTTTGGCATGGATTAGGGGAAGGATAAGATAGAAAGAACTTTAGGCATTTATGGATATTCAGGCTCTATCACCTTTTGTTGCCTAGTATCTCCTACCTCAGCCTTACATCCTGTTCAGATTTTTGCTTTTACATGTCTCAGCTTTTTTAGAGGATTCTTTTTGTCTTGACTTCATCAATCTGTCTGTAGTATTATATGTTGCACATTAATTCTATTCCAATTCTCATACTAACATCTGCTAGGAAAGATCCTGCTGTTACAGAAGGTGATGGGGAAAAAGAAGAGTCATAAGGGCAGGGGATTTAGCTCAGTGGCACCATGCTTGCCTCGCAAGCATAAGGTCCTGAGTTCGATCCCCAGTACCAAAAAAAGGGTCATGAGAAGCTGTTATTGACTGAATTTTAATGGAAGGGAGTCCACAAAGTGTAGGAATAAGGTGACAGTGTTACTTTTATTTATATAGCACTTCACCTGCTGAATAATGGAGAGATCTAGCTAGCCATCCTGAAGGCAGCTATGGACTGGAATGTGAGCCAAAATAAATCTCTCCTTCTTTGTTTTGCAGATATCAGGCATTTTGTCTCAGTGACAAGGAAAATAACTAAAGTATGTCTTCATTTCCTATCTTACCAATTGCCTTAATTAACAGTCTTTGAGAATAAAGAGAAATCGCTCCACCTAGTTGATGTAGCCATAGAAGGAAAGATGTGACTGCACTGAATAATCAGTTAGGGGTTAGAACAGAAAAAAAAGTTCTAATACTCATCCCATATAGCCACTCACAGAAAAAGATATTGATTGTTACACTCTATCAGATGAAATGGAAAAGTTGATGTTTTTCATCTAATGGTTCTGGCTTTTAACTGAGATGGTAGTATGGACTTGTATTATTATATTGGGATGGACTCAACACAAAGTAAAGAGAAAAATTGGCACATTATCGTAGAGAAGGCTCTACACTCCTCAAATGCACTGAATTCTGCATTCAGGGGATTGTCACATGCTAGTTCCAGCTAACTCACAGCTTGCCTTCAGTCATACTTCAAGTTCAGGCTCACCATTTGTTCTTAAGCTTGACCCACTGTGTGACTTGAGAGTCTTATGCTTGTTCTCTCAAAGGCTTGTGTGCAGCTTAACAGCATGGATCAAATTAGCAAATTAATGAGGTCTCATCTTGTGAGACAACATGTAGATGTATGGCAATGCACCCTACATTACATGCCTATGTAATTCATCATGTAAATAGAAACATGCATTTCTTGCCAGATAATCTCCATAACTGGTAACTGATAAAAAAGATTAAAAATCAAAGTTCTCCTGCACCCTCTCTGAAATATCAGCTCATGGACCTGATCCAAAATTGTGGCTCTTGATGAGAGTTGAACTGATCTCAGTTTAATCTTTGAACATGGAAGAACAGTGGAAGTTACCACCAACACAACATTTTTAGCTGGCTGCCTGGTGCAGTAACAGTAAAAAATTCTCATTTCTCTGTACTCACCATAGACTAGATTTTTTTAGATTGCTGGTATTTTCTTTTCTATGTAGGACATCACTACTGAACACACTTTCAAACAGAGGTGAGATTATAGATTTGAAAATTAAGTTTTTCTAATGTAAACATTGACTGTCATCAATTTTCTACACATTTTTTTATATTCTTTCTGCAGTTGTTCAGTGGAGTGCTCTTTAAGGCCAAGTGAGTTGATAGTGTCAAGCAGTTCTGCTGTATCTTTGTTGATTTTCTGACTACTTACTTTATTATTTACTAATAACGAAAGGTCAAGTCTCCAAATGTAATTGTGATTTGTCTATTTTCCTTTTAGTTTTAAGAGTTTTAAATACCTTGATGATCTACTGTTAGCTGCACACATAATTATGCATATTTACTTTATTTCTGTAACATTGTTTCTGAAGTCTAATTTATAACACATTAACATAGACTTTCTGGATTTCTTTGCTTAGTCTTTCTATGAATAACTTTTTCCAGTTACTTACTTTTAATATATGTCACTATATTGAAAATGGATTTCATAATCCAAAAATGGGCATCTTAAATAAACAGACATTTCTCAGACAAAGAAGTAGAAATACCAAATAAACATATGAAAAAATGTTCAACATTATGGTCATTCAAGAGATGCAAATGAGAACAACACTGAGATTCCACCTCACCCCAGAAAGGATGGCTGCTACCATGAAATCAATCAACAACAAATGCTTCCAGGGCTGTGGAGAAAAAGGAACTCTTCTCCATTGTTGGTGGGAGTGTAGACTGGTGCAACCACTGTGGAAATCAGTATGGAGACACCTCAAAGAACTACGACTGGAAGTCCCATTTGACCCAGCTATTCCCCTGCTAGGTACCTTCCCCAAAGAATTAAAAGCATCACACCACAGCGATATATGTGCACCCATGTTCATAGCTGCACAGTTTGTAATAGCAAAAGCTTGGAAACAGCCCAACTGCCCATCAACTGGAGACTAGATAAAGAAAATGTGATTTTTTTACAAAATGGAGTACTACTCAGCTATAAAGAATGTGAAATTAGAGACATTTATAGCTAAGTGGATGCACATTGAGGCAATACTCTTAAATGAAATAAATAGGAGACACGTATGTAAATACTGAATAGTTTCTCTGGTGTAAGAAACTGAAAGTGTGAATAAGGATCAAAAGGTATAATAGATAATGTGAAATAGGAAGAAAAGGTCCAAAGGGGAAGGGGAAGTTGGAGGGGTAGGGGAAAAGAAAGAAGGGAATGGAATTAATATGAGAAAATGAAAACATGAAAACAAAATCTTTGTAAACAGAGAGGGGTGGAGGGGTTGTAGGGAGGCCAGGGGAATGGGGAAAAATAAGAATCAAGATATATTATGTAAAGGTACAAATTTCCAATGATGAATGTCATTATATTGTATACCTAAAATGTACCAATAAAATTAATTTTAAAAAAAGAAAATGGATTTCATGTTGATAGTATATACTTTTTTTAATTAATACTGACATTCTCTGTTTTTAAATTTATGTGTTTAAACTGGGCATGGTGGTGCAGGCCTGTAATCCCAGCACTCAGGAGGCTGAGGCAGGAAGATTGCCAAAAGTTGGAGGCCAGCCCAGACTACATAATGAATTCAAAGCCAGCCTGAGCTACAGAGTGAGACACTGTCTCAACCACACAATAATAATAATAATAATAAATCGGTGTGATTCAACCACTTACATTTACTGTACTTATTGATATAAATAGATTTAGGTTCATCATTTTATTCCTGATTTTTTATTTGTACATGTGTTTTTGTTTCTCAGTACTATATTAAAATATATTCATTTGCTCTATTTTTTATTTTCTCTTCAAATTATGTTTGTGGCATGGATTTTTAGATAACTATTCAAAACAGTCCTTTAAAATAACAAAATTATATATCAAGAAAACAATCTTGCTTTAGGTGAAAGTAATTTGACAAGTATTATTATAGGAAAGTAATTTGTCATTTTGCCTTTGCAGATACTGATAACAAAATTTTTCTTTCTTTTCCAAGACTTTTTGTTCTGTCATATTAAAACTATCAGTATCACCACATGGATTAGTTTGTGATAGTTCTTCATTGTGCTTAATTTATACAAAAATAATGTTGATAGTGTGGTTTTTTGTTCTACTCAAGCTATAAAAAGCCTATCTTATAAACATATAATTGTCAGAGAATTAAATATATTATGGTAATAAATGCCTTTATTTTAAAAGCTTTTAATGGACATATAGTACAGTGAACCCTTGACTTATGAACTCAGTTTGTTCTTGAAGGCTGGTTGTAACTCAAGTTGGTCAGGCTCCTCTACACAGCCTTCAAAGTCTCTCTCCTGTATAATTTTAGGCCACACTTCCTTCCAGGAAGATCTTAGCATCCTTAGAGAGACATTGGCCCAGGATTTCTCAATTAACCCCACACAGGAAAGGATGTCATAATGTTCCTTCCAGAATTCTTTAAGGGTTAGGGCTGTATCTGAGACCATCTGGGAGCACAAGCAGCCAGCATTTGGATCATAACTCAAGACTTTGGTCCTAAGTTAAAATTAAAATTCTGGTTATAACCCAGCTGTTCATATGTCAGGGGGTCATAACTCAGGGGTCCATTATATAATAGCCATCACAACAAGTAAAGTGATATCCTATTGTAAATTTTTTTTCTGGTACAGGGGATCGAACTCAGGACCTTGCACTTGTGAGGCAGACAAGGTGCCACTGAGCTGAATCCCCAGCTCTAATCCTATTGTAATCTTGATTTCCATTTCCCTGGTGATTAGTGATATCGAACACCTTTTCATACACTTGTTGGCTATTGAATGTATCTTCTTTGGAAAAAAATGTCTATCCAGGTTATTTGGCCATTTTTTAGTCAGGTTAATTTTTTTGCTATTGTATTATAGGAGTTTCTTACGTATTTTGGACTCTGATATCCTGTAAGATTTGCAGTTTGCAAATATTTTTCCACATTCCATAAGTTACTATGTAGAGGCTTTTTAGCGTGATACAATTACACTTGAATATTTTTGCTTTTGTTGCTCGTACCTTTTTGTCATACAAAAAAAAATTATTTCCAAGATCAATTTCCTGAAGATTTTCCTCCACATGTTTTTTCTAGTGGTTTTATAGTTTCAGGTTTTATGTTTTAAAGCTTCAATCCATTTTGAGATGATCTTTCTGTATGGTGTGTCATTTCATTGTCTTGCATATTACTCTAAATAACCAAAATACAGAAACAATCTAAAAGTATTCTGACAGATGAATGAGTAAAAAATGTAGTGTTCTGATACTGGATATTATTCAGACTTGAGAAAGGACATCGTATGATTCATGATGACATATGTGAACCTGGAGGACATTGTTCTAAATGAAATAAGCCAGTCACATAAAGACAAATACTGCATGGTTCCACTTATATAAATATCTGAAATTATTCAAAAACATACAAACAGAGGATACAATTTTGGTTTCCAGGGACTGGAATGGAAAGGAACAAAAGGTGAATTATTGTCCAATAAATATAAAGTTCATTTTTGCAATACTTCTAGAGTTCTCCACAACACAGTGCTTACAAGAAAGGACACAGTATTGTACCTTTAAAAATTTAAGAGAATAGATCTAGTGTTGAGTGATGCTCCAGAAGCAGCAGCAACAACCAAAACAAAGAAGCACAGAGGGTTGGATATGTCTAATTCCTTGATTGTGATGCTGTTCTCAAGGGTGTATACAAATGTCCAAACTCATCAAATTGTACACATCAAATATGTGTAGTTTTTGTATAGTATTTCTACCCCAATAAAGCTTTTTAAAAAGAGAATGAAAATCATTTCATGTATGGTAGCATATGTTTATTATTTTTGTTGCTCTTCATTCTTGGAGTTCCAAATGTTCCTCTAGTATCATTTCCCTTCAGCCTGAAGAACTTCATTCTCTATTTTTTTTTTAGAATAAGTCTGTTCCTGATGAATTCTCTCCATTTCCCTTTATTTGAAAATTTCTTTATTTTACTATAATCTCAATAAGATATTTTCACAAGCTGTGGAAATCATGGTTGACAGAATTTATTTTTTTCTCTCAGCTTTTAAAAATGTAATGGGAGGCAGACCCTGTCCTATAGGACATTACAAGGACTTTGATTTTACTCTGAGAGAAATAGGAAGCTATTTGAGGATTTTATTAGGGGGTGACATGATCTATGATTTAAAGGAAATCACTGGTACCTCATGCCTGCTGTATTAGGAATGCAGTGCCAGAGGAGAGGCAGGAAGATCATGTAGAAGGCTATCACTGTTTGACCAAGGATGTAGCAGTAGCTACTTTATGGGCTAATTTTAAAGTAAGAAAACTGGATTGCTTGATGGGTGCAATGTGACAAGTTAGAGAAAAAAATAATAAAAGCCAAAAATAACTCTGAATGAATGGAGTTGCTATGAGCTGAAAGCAAAAGGTAGTAGA
Organism: Heterocephalus glaber; assembly: GCF_053883595.1. Classification (NCBI taxonomy): domain Eukaryota; kingdom Metazoa; phylum Chordata; class Mammalia; order Rodentia; family Bathyergidae; genus Heterocephalus; species Heterocephalus glaber. The sequence continues at coordinate 2,821,990 of NW_028258403.1, read as the reverse complement.
AGGAGCATTTTAGAGGTGAGAACAGAAAGATCAAAATTTCAGCACTGGTTACACTAAATCAGAATGCCAACCCTGTAGAATTCAGTATTTTTATCCAAAAGGAGAACATCCACGACAGTGTCTCTCCTACATGTTGTCTGACATGACCCCAGTAGTGCAAGAAAGAATTGCAGATGTCCCTATTTCTTTTCAGGAGTCCAACAGATCCCATGTCTCTGCTCTTCATTCCTGCTCACTTTTCACTTGAGAGACCTTGCTACAAACAGATCAGCGGAGCCCTGCAGTCACAGGAAGTCTCGGGAGGTTTGTGCTCAGCTCCCCCTGCAGCCCCAGGCACTGTGCCACTCACAGCACAGTAGTACGTGGCTGTGTCACTCCAGTGGGCTGACGATTTCTCCAGGTGGAATGAGGTTTCACTCTTCTTAAATTCAGCCTTGAAGTCTCTGATGCCTGTGACCACGGGAGCACCGGACATGTATCTGAGGAGAAACTGGGGGCCTTGGCCAGGATACTGGACGTACCAAAAGAGATAAGGTGCTCCGCTATAGGTATAGTTGCACCTCAGCAGCAGAGGGTCCCCTTCCCAGACGGCAACGTGGCGGTCAGGCTGGGCCACTGACTGCGCTCCGCTTCCTCCTGCAACATCAACACTTGATCAGTGAGATCAGGACCGACCTACCTGTAGTGAGCGATGGGGCTCTCCTCAGATTCTGATTGGGAAGATGTTTCCCCCTTGGAGGCAGGAGCAGAGATTCAGCATTACTTACTCAGAGTGAAGGGCATTCCAAGCAGGAGGAGGGTCACTGAGAGCATGGCTAGTCAGCAGAGAGGCTGAGAGCACTATTCTGGAAGATCTCCTGGTGCAGAAAGATTGCGTTATAGTCCTTGCAAGAGAAAAATGGGGGGGTTCAAGAGTTTCCTCTTTAGGCAAGCCCTAAAGGCTGGCACTGAGAGATGCTTCCTTTAACAACTGCTCTGATACTGATCGTACTCAGAATGTTCACTCCTTGTGCTATTAGGTAAAAAAAGCTAAGTGACTGACGCTGAACTTTTTGTTTGCACAAATTCTAGTCTAGGTAACATCTCCCCCTGGCGGTCAAGTAGAGCAACAAATTGAGTCTTTAGGTTTTTGTACTCCATTTCTTAGTATGTAGTACAATCTGGTGAAACGTTTTCAAGAGTCTCCTTATTAAGAGGCTATATTAATCTAATGAATAAATAGTATTATTCAATCATATGAGGTAAATAATATTATAGTCCTCATTTTTTTTCTTTTTTTTTTGGTGCTGGGGATCAAACTCAGGTCCTTGTGCTTTCGAGGCAGGTGGCAGAACCATTGAGCTAAATCCCCGACCCTATAGTCCTCATTTTTAAAACTAGGAAACAAAGTAGAAGAAAAGATGCAATTTTTTTCAAGATCACAGCAAGTGGCAAAGCTAGTTGTTCCCACTAATGTGAGTCCAGAATCCACAGTATTAATCAAAGGTAACTACTGAACATTTCTCACTGTAGCCTTTTAGAGTATTATTTATAAATTACTTATGATGTTAAATAATTTGCCCCAGGATACATGTGGGTTAGATCCTAACACTTGCCCACTCCAAGGCCAGTTCCTCTCCAAGTTTTCTTGGCAGATTGCTACTCTAAAAAAGTAGGTGAAACTTCAAAAAGATAAATGCTCAAAGAAAACTCAGAATAAAAGTGGTGCTAGAAAAAAACCTTAAGGGACCCAAACACTCCAAGGATGAATAGGAGAGGAAATAAAATCCTGGAGGGGAGTCCAGAGAGTGAAGTAGCAATTCAGAAGTGGCTGGTAGCAGATGGGAGAAGTTTTAGGAAGAAATGCTAATTTGTATCATTTATACTACTAGTTTCTCTTATTTCATTGAGAAGAAAGTTTTGTGCTAATCTCTGTTTCTTTTTTGTAGAAGAGAATCTTTTTGTGGCTGTCTTATACTCTGAGTAACTACTTTGAAGCTAACAATACACGGTGTGTTAACTGTTGTTATTCTCTCATTATTTTGCTGTGAAATTTTATTGTTTCATAAAATAAAAAAAGAAATGTGGACCCAACAGAGCAAATCCTAAAGAAATTTCTAAAAGGAAGATGACTTTTCAGTGTCTATTGATTTTAACAACACAAAGATCATGATCTGGGTCTTTTTAGACAAAGATAAACTATTGAAATAAGAAAAGGAAATGAGACAAGGAAAAAAAAGTTGAATATAGAAAGCTCTTTGTTGGAATTTCGAGTCATCTGAAGTCACTGTGCAAACCAGATGGAGGTTTTGAAGTAGTAATGGCAGGATATTTTAAAAATTGTAGTGGATTTACATGCATTCAAAAAGAATTTTTGAAATATAATCAGAGGTCACAGGACCACATTTCTGTTAGACAGTCATTTCAGGTTTTATTGAAATAAAAGAAGAAAGGACATGTTTGGTTTTAAGTAATTCTGTGGGGTATGAGGGTAGAAGTTTGAAATATCTATTAGTTTCTAATGAATTTTTCCTTATAAATAAAAATTAACTGTCTCCCAAAAGATTGAATAGAGTTTATTTGGAATAGCAATTCTGAGGTATGTGAAAAGTTTTGAAAGAGCTTCTGTCATGAATGGCAGGGGGAGAAGATTATAGAGTAAATGATTACTTTTCTGGCAACACCATGGGCCTAGTTAGTATTGATAGTAACATGTTTCAGTGGCACCAATATTCATTATAAAGAAGAAACTGATCCATCCTTGGGAATTAGTATGATCACTGCGATGGTAGAGAATTAGAATAAGAATGATGGGGTTAATGACAAAAGACTGAAAGTAACAGGTCATGGAGTTCAGTTCTAAGTAAGACAATAAAAGAACAAATAAGATAACACTAAAGGGATCTAAGGACCAAGTGATCAAATACATTCAAATAACAAGTGCAGCAGGAGGATCTGAATGTGAGAAGGTAAGCATGGGTGGTTTTAGACTAGATGTGAGAGTTTAGGTGAGCAGCAGCTGTCTGGAGAATTATCGCAAGATCTTTCTAGAGTGTGGCTATGGCCATTAATGGCAGGAGGATTCTAATTAATGGTCTTTAAAGTTGCTGATTTCAGCAATGGCCCAGGAGGAGATTTAAGTTTTATGGAATTAAGGTTACAGTTTAAACAACTGTGCTGTGTCAAACCCTTCAATATGTTTGTTATTTATGATGATGATAGTAACAAAAGGATAGTGGAAAGTAAGGCAAAGACCTCAAAGCTGCAGGAATAATGCCTGGATTTTACTGGTGACAAGGAGTATGCAGGTGCTACCTACATACCTGAGTTGGGTTGGATTGGGCTGGGTTGAGTTTGGTTTTAGCTAAAGGAGAATAAAGACCACAAGGGAAAGAACACAACCCTGAAGAAAGAAATGCATTTCAGTTGAGGTATATTGAAGGACTTTTCACAAAGGCTATAAACTGTGTTTTCCTTTTCAGTGCTAGTGATCAAATCCAGGACCCCATTCCTGTTAAGAAAGTAATCGACAGTGAACTATACCTCCAGCCCCAAATTTTTATTTTTGATAAAATGGGAGTTTGGAGGCCAAGAGGAAAGATTTTCATGGGAAGACAAAAGGCAGGTCAGTTTTGCAAAGAAAAGGACAGAGTCAAATCCCCTGATGAACAGTTCCTCTCTGAAAAGAGTTAGTCATGTAAAATTAAATGTGCTTCCCAGGGGTCCCAATATGGAGGAACAGGGCTCCATTAAGGTCATTGGTTCTCAGAGTTCCCTGAAGGTGCTGTAAATATCAACAAGTTCTGGGCTTTCCGGAAGGGGTCAGCTCTCATCCAGTACATTAGAAAGGCTGCAAAGTTTTTATTGGAAGATAGAAGCACTAGAGAAAAATATTTCTACCTTACATTGCAGAGGGCACACCTGGAAAACCATCCCTGGAACCAGGGTATCACTGCACTCACTGCTTACAAGTTATTCCGTGAGTTCCTGCAATGGAGGCATTAGGATGTTTATTTAGGCTGCCTGTGAATCTTCTTTCTGGTTCTCCTATCTCATGATAATTTACTATTAATCTTTCCACTTTTTCTCCTAAAGATCAGCTCTCTTGTCTCCTCCTACTTTATCTAATATAATCCCCGAAGTCAGTCATTCCAAAGTTGTTTTATGAATCCCTTCAATCCTCACCCTTCTCTTTCTCTCTTCCTTGTTAACAGCCTTCCTTGTTAAATCCAAAGACGGGATGAATATGCCTCACCCACTATTAGGCCTCAGGGGTAATGGATCCCAGACTCTAGTGTTACATCAGTATTGCAAAGATGTTGGTTCGCAAATCATATTCACATACTATGCTTCACTGCTATGGGAGCCCTTTAATATAGAAGCTATACCAAAGATTTTTCCATACAAATAGTGAATTTCTTCTTTCTTAATAACAGAATCCTGATTTCTTTTACTTAATTATGTTCTTACATAAAATACATTTTCTCCAGAATTTAGCAGCTTTGGATTGCCATCTACCCTGTTCTGAATAAGATGTAAGTGTCATGAGCTATTTATCATCATATCTTATTCAAGAGATTCAACTTTTCTAATAATTTAAAACATCCATAGTGAACTGAAATTTCCCCCTCTTATGAAAGCTGCATGAATTATTCACTTGTAGTCATTCAGAACACAGAACTGAGTGCCCTTACGTCTCAATGAAGTCTGTTACAGTTTAAATCTAGAATGTCCCCAAAATTCTCATGCATTTAGTCGTGTCTCCTGGTATAAGTTACCCTGGCTAAGCAAGCCCCTCGGCTGCTGCACCCTGTGGGATAGAAGCACCATAACTTGCATTGTGTCGGAACCCAGACTTCCAGACTCAACTGTCCTCTCTGGAATCCCACACAGTTTATACTCAGCTCCCTAATAAAACAGAATTTCACATTATTTGTAGTGACTGAGAGGCTAACCTTGAGCATGTAATGGGAAGTTTATTGACCACGGTTCAGCAATGGCAGCTTCTTCTGCAACTAGGCTTCGCCACAATTTAGCCCATGAACACTAGAGGGCAGCAAGGAAGCCAGCGTGAAAGTCACAAAATACTATTGGACACCAGGCGGCAGCCCTTCAGCCAAGCACTGCATCAGTTCTCAAGAAAGGAAAATACATTATATTTAGGCACAGATTTTACAAGGTGGCGATAAAGGACAGAGAAAATGAAGAAAAGAACCACAGAGATATTCAGGGGAAAGCACTACAAGCAGAGAGGCAAAGGCAATGCCAAAGGTCCTGATATGGAAACATGCACAAAAGTGCTTCAGCGATATCTGCTCTTCTAGTCCTTAACACTTCCCAACACTGCTGTAGAACAGATCCGCCAAGGAATTCCGCACTGCTAACTACTTAGTTAATGACTTTTAAATCCACTGATCCTTGGGCAATCTGTACCTAGGTTTACCATCCCCCCCCCCCATTTCCCTTTGGAATCAGTTGAACTCAATAACATCACCATCACTGAGACATCACCTACTCTGTTCTGGAGCTGCTGCTTCTCCATAGCTAAAAACCTTCCCTTTTTAGGACTCTCTCAGAACTGTACCCTAGCTAACAATACAAGACCGAGATGCTCTTCAAAATTAGAGAAAGTTATAACTCATGTTCCAAATTTTTAAAATGGAATCAATAAAACCTGTGTTTTTATTGATTTTGCTGTTTAAATTAGATGATTCTCCAGTCTATTAACACTGTATCTCATATATACTGAGCCCAATAAATATCAACTTCCAATTTACAGGTAAACCTGCCTTTCCTTCAATGCCCAGGTCTTTGGTTTATTACTGGTTTTGGTTCTCTCCACAAGGATTCAATGATAGAACTTTCTATAACCACCACTTTTACTGAATGTGGTCATTGTTTATTCCAGTGCTCTTGGGATCATTTAGCATAGGGAAAAATAATGACCACTAAGTATTATTGTGCTCAGGGTGCTGAAAGAACATAGATGGAACACTGAGATTTTATTTTGATTTCCCTAATGGGTAATACTATTAAGTGAATTTTTGTAGCTTATTTGCTATTCACTATCATACTTTTGAAGCACTTGTTTTAAACATTTTACTAATTACTTCTTTTCTTACTTTATATGGTATGTATATATTCTGAATTTGAATCTTTTTTTTCAGAAATATACATTGCAGAGCCATGTTTTCTGGGACGTACTGTAGTCCCAGCTATTCAATAGACTGAGATGGGAAGATCGCTTGAACCCAGGAGTTCAAGGCCAGCCTGGGCAACATGGTGGGAACTTGTCCCTTTAAAAACTACAGAAAAAAATACAGATAGCAAATGTTTAATCTCTGCATGGACATTCCACCTCTTTAAGAGTGTTTTGTTTTGTTCTGAGCATGGTATGGCTGGCTATGTTTTCTGGGCTGTGGCCTCAATTCCTCAGTCCTGTCATTTTAGCCTGCTGAATAGATATGACTACAGCCATCTGCCACTATGCCTGGCTTAATGGTGATCTTTAACATGGACAATTTAAAATTTCATGTTTATAAGAAAGCTTGAATGTTTTATTTATTTTATGTTAAAGACTAAAAAATCTCTTATCTTTTTTTACCTCTGTTGCTTCTCATGAAAAGAAGTTGGGCATTATTCTTAATGTTGTTTCTCAGAGCAAAGTGCATGAATTGTCTCTGATTGTTGATAAGATCATGGTACTGTTTTTGTTTGTTTATCTCAGTTGTACTCAAATATGGATTTGCCTACATTTGTTACCTGTAACTCTCCTGCTAAAAGCAGATGGTGGACTTAGAGTTCCCTATCCAACTTGGTGCCTTTCTCTACAGCACTGCTCCTGACTGAGGAGCTTGTTTCATAGGAAGTCAAGTGCACTAGTGAGTGCACTTTGTTATGACCAAAGAAGTTATGGAATGGGTAAGCAATCAGGCAGTTATGAAAACCAACTTCAATCATGTAACTGTGAGACAAAGACTAAAAGTTATGAAATTTCCTTTTTATTTTGATATGGTTTAATTTCTTCCCATTAGCTTGCATCTGGTAGTATAAGACATGCTAATGAGAGGCAATCTTATACATCAGTGTTTAAGCTTCAGGATATCAATGGGTGATTGTGACTTGTCTAGAAAAGGCATAGTCATCACACACAGGCAGGTACATAAACTTTGTATACTTTGGGGGACTGAGGTCGCATGTGTTTAGTTAAGTGAAGAATAGTTGCATTATATGGGTAGAAAGTTTGATTGCTTTATTGCCTTTATTTGAGATTTTAAGTATTTTTGAAGGAGGGCCATGTGCAAAGTTGGTCTTTTACAGTCTCAATTTAACTCTGGAAATATATTCTCCAGAATTCATTTCCCTGTCTTGTTCTGGTGCAGGGTTGACCAGGAAAGATGCGGAAGGTGGTATAATGCAGCAGCCACTTATATACTCTGCATTTTCAGGCCACCAGGCCCTGGGCAGGTCGTACATGCTGCTGCTGATCTATCTGCCAGCTCATCTTATTACTGACACAACTCTTCCACCTCCCACCCATTTTCTCCTTCAGCTTCTTTTTCTTTACCCAAGTCTATAAATAGCATAGTCTGTAAATAGCAAATAACATTGCTTCTCTTGAAGGTCATCTGCCAAGTGAGATTGTACGTGAGGCACAGGCCAGTTTTAATTTGTCCTTGTAGCTTCTAACTGTCTTCCCACTGTATCTTTATAAGTTGCAGTTCCTCCAAGTGCTTGCTCTATCCAAGTTCCTTTCCTAAATGTGAGTCTGCCTGGCTGTGGGTCAATTCAGACTCAATACCAGTTTAAAAACTCCCCCATTGGCTTCACCAATTGCATGAGGCCTAATTTGTGTAATTTCTCTCTTGCTCTAAACTACTCTTAGTGATTCTGATTCTCTGTCCCTAACTGACATAACTCTAAGGGAAAAGGACTATGGAAATGATTTTCATTGCTATGCCAGATAACCAGTTCCATATTTGTACTGTGGGCATCTTTAAGTGAAACTGACATTTAAAATAGTGAGACAGGTTTTTCAACTTTGGACAACTTTATACGTGTCCAGTATGATCTATTTTTAACCAGAAAATTCAAGACAGAATGTATTAGGAGAAGTTTGCTCAGAACACCTGTTTTCAAATGAGATGGAACAGGTTTTACTTAGAATTTAATCTTCTGATCCAAACCACAGATGAAGCAACCACCGTATCCTTTTCTGGTCTGGGACCTGCAGACCTGTTTTTCAGCTGGGCTCCTGCAGCAGGGCCCATCTCTTATAGAGCTCCTGAGTTTTTGTTCAGTTTTTTTTTTCCTGGTACCAGGGGTCGACCTTGGGACCTTGCACTTTCAAGGCAGGTGCTGGAACCACTGAGCTAAATCCTCGGCCCCTGTTCAGCTTTTGCTATCACTTTAAACACTGTGAGTTCCCCAAGAACACAAAAATACTTTGCAGAATCTTCCATCAGTAAAGGTAAAATGATAAGGCTGATACAATTAGCTGCTTTTTGGAATCTAACAGAACAGCGACCACTTCTGGCATTCCCACTGTTGGATCTCTGATGAATCAGAAAAATCATCTTTCCACTGGGAAGTTGCTTGTACCAAAAAACATCATAGAAGCTCCAGATTGTCTCATAGGAACAGTCCAGGGCAACTCCTTCCCACACAAGCTTTGATATGGATGGTTGGACTTGAGTCACCTCCCTGGATCCTGTAGGAACAAAGAGAAAACCATCCTCTGATGTACTGAATAAAGTATTGTAAGAATTAGACTAATTTAAGACCCAAAGACAAACCAAACTGAAGTCACAGTTTGCTTGCTTTTCACTCATTCCCCTTTCTTCCTCTAGACCTTTGCCAGTGTGCTATCATTTCATCCTTAACAATCTTGACCAAGTTTGGGCCATCCATACTATAACAGATGGAAGTTACTGACACCCACAGCAGGTATGAGAGCATTCATGTCACACATATCCCTCCACACAGTGTGTTTTGTTCTGCCTCAGGCTCAAAGTTCAGGGTCTCTGAGTGCTTTTCCATGCTTATTTGTACATAAGTACTTCCTGGGTTTTTATGCTGCTTCTCAAACAGGAAATGCAGTTTCTTATGTTCAAAAGCCACAAAGTCTCTGCGCAGATGAGAAAAGGTATGATTTGCTTCAAACTTAGTCTATTTACTTGTCTCTCCTTGGTAGATACGTTAGAAGGCGCCTAAAAATTGAGCCTGAGAAACACACTTATTTTACATGTTCTAGCTGAGGAGAACTAAAGACTGAGCTAACAAACATTGATGTTACAGAGTAGAATAATTTCGAGGACCCATTTATCACAGATATCTGTATGAGCCATAGACTCTCCTTGTAATCTACTCAGTGGTCACTAATTTAGCATCCATTGATTCTTCTCCAGAATTTTGTCCAGTATACAGCATATCTTCCTTATTACTCAATTCTAGGACCTATCTAAATTTTACGATCAGTAAAGGGACTTCTAAATCAATTGATAAAAACCAATTCTGAAATTCAGAAGCTGTTCTGTTATTTAAGGTTTTGAAACTATAGTAGGATTATATATGCAGTCTCTAGCATTTAAGGCAGGTCAACAACCAAAAAATTGGTAGTTCGGTGTTTTGTATGCTGCTTTAAGATTGTGTGAAATATAGCTGTTTTTGTCTCTTTTCTTTCATTATTTTAATGGATGAATTGATATGAACTTAGGAAAAGACAAAAAGGCAACTAGAAGAGAACGTATAAAGACTATAAAATAGTTCTAGTTCTAAATACAGATACAGATCTAGTTCTTAATACAGATAATTGAGTGCCGTAGGGAACAGCTTATAAGTATGTGAGATACCCGCTCTGTCCCACTTCATCTCTTAACGCTGAGGGAGCTGATGCTCTAGCTTGCAATTATTTATACTTAACCAGATGGAGACTGTGGATGCCCACAGAAGCCTGGTGACAGGGCTTTCTTCCTGTTGAATTGGCTGCCTGTGCTCCTGACAGTCCAGGTGCAGGGTCCCATGCAGCAGGGAGCAGCTGCCCCTGAGATGTGGTTTCCTGCCGGGTCATGTTTGAATGTGCTATGACACCTAAGTTGGGGAGTCTATTGGATTCTAAATATTGTTTTGGCCTTTCTTGTGATTTAATTGAAAATTATTATACCTGGTAAAAAGACAAAGCTTGATATTTGAGGAAGGATTCAAAGTATATTGGTCATTTAAAAATTCCAAAGTTTACTAAATTAATCTATGGTAAAATCTGAGGTGCTCATCTGAAACAAAATATTATGAATTCTGGCTGTGATTGCAAATACTCTTTCACATTTGAATCCCTTATGCCAAACCACAGGACACAACCCATTGATGTAACCACTTATTTCACCATATATTAGAATGCATATTTTAGAATTTCACATAAATGTGACCAGTTTGTACCATTTTAGCTCTAGAAGATTTGTTACACATAATATGCTTGAGGTTTATTCATAGTAGTATGTATTATTGGTTTCAGTTTATTTTATAGCTGAATAATATTCCAGTGAGACTCAGAAAGTAACTCAAGTCCAACCAGCCATGTCCACGCATGTGTGGGAAGGAGTCGCCCTGGACTGTACATATGGGACAAGCCGGAACTTATACAAAACTGCCTTTGAATACACTCTTCCCTCCCATAACTCCTAGAAATTTTCTACATCTCTATTATGAAGTGGAATTGTGCATTATATAATCTTCCATATTGGTATTTTTCATTTAACACAATGCCCTTAGGTGTAATCCAAGCTGTTGTTTCTGTCATAGTCTATTCTTTCTCATTGCTCAATAATTTTCCACCGCATGGGTGTGCAACAGTATACTTATCTACTTACCCAATGAAACATAAAGCTTTTAGATCACTCATGTGTTATATCACCATTTTAAATAATTGTATTTGCTGTATAATGCTATACTGTAGGCATATGCCACCTTTCATTTTCATATTCACCAGCTAGTGGACATTTAGATTATTTCCTGTTTGAGTGAGTGGGGCTATTATGAATAAGACTGCTATAAACAAAAGTCCTCTGTAGATATATATTTTCATTTCTCTTGAATAAATATCTAGGAATTGAATTTGGGGTCATCAGATAAAATCATTGTACAAGAAACTTCCCAGTGACTTTCTAATTGTGGTCCCACCAATCTGCAATTCCACCAATAATGTATAAAAGTCCCAATCCAGAAATGGGAATCTCAAATGAACAGACATTTCTCAGACAAAGAAATAGAAATAGCAAATAAACATATGAAAAAGTGTTCAACATCACTGGTCATTCAAGAGATGCAAATGAAAGCAACACTGAGATTTCACTTCACCCCAGAAAGAATGGCTGCTATCAAGAAATCAACCAATAACAAATGCTGGTGGGGCTGTGGGGAAAGAGGAACTCTTCTCCACTGTTGGTGGGAGTGTAGACTGGTGAACCACTGTGATATCAGTATGGAGATACCTCAAGAAATATGATTAGAGGTCTCATTCGACCCAGATATTTCCCTGGCTGGTTATCTTCCCAAAAGATTTAAAAGCATCATATCACAGTGATATATGCCCACCCATGTTTAGAGTGGCAGGATTTATAATAACTAAAACTTGGAAACAGCCCAGTTGCCCATCAACTGGAGACTGGATAAAGAAAATGTGATTTTTTTTTACAAAATGGAGTGCTACTCAGCCATAAAGAATGAGAAACTAGAGACATTTATACCTAAATGGATGCACATTGAGGCCATACTCTTAAGTGAAATAAACATAACACACATATGCAGATACTGAATAGTTTTTTCTGGTGTGAGAAACTGAAAGTGTAAATGAGGATCACAGTGTATAATAGATAATGTAAAATCGGAAGAAAAGGTCCAAAGGGAAAGGAGAAGGGGAAAGGGGGCGGGTAGAGGAAAAGAAAGAAGGGAAAGGAATAAATATGAGAAAAGGAAAAAACAGAAAAATGTCTTTGTAAATAGGGAGGGTGGAGGGGTTGAAAGTAGGGCAGGGGGAAAAAAATAAGACCCAAGAAATATCATGTAAAGGTGCACATTCCCAATGATGAGTGTCATTATATTGTATACCAAAAATGTACCAATAGAGTTAATGAATTTTTTAAAATAAATAAAGTCTCAGTTGCAAGCAAGAATTCTGACTACATCAAGCTTCGTAAGATTTGGGCAGCCCAGAACATTTCCAAGACTATCGCTACTTCACAGAACCTCCTCTTTCTCATGACTGACAACCTTATGCTTAACCCCCAGGATGAATGCTGCACCTGGGGAAGTGACAGTCTCCTCAAGGGTAAGAAATGAGTCTGGCACTCAAGAACTCCACCCCAGAGAGGACATGGCTATTTATCCTCTGGTTTTTGAGGAGCATCTAAGGGTCCAGCACACCCTACCCTATCTCAGTATTGTGATGGTCTCCTCCGCACCTGTTGTCTTGAGCCCTCTTGGATTAAAGAAAACTGAAGACCAACCTCTGTGGTAATGCTTTCCTCCTCGCTGTGTTGGCCAGGGGATTGGGACAATGTGTGATTTCTCGGTGATTTCCATCATCCCAGAATTCTCAATAAACTTTTATTACCTTAAAAAAGTCTCAGTTGCCCCACAAATAATTGAGTGTTTATGACACTCTCTACTCCTTTGACTATTATGAAAACTTTGTTCAGTTTGGTCATTCATTAAACTAAGTTTATTTATTACATTAATAATCACATTCTCATACTACCATACTAGTAATTCTATACACTTAATTCATTAAAACCTCTGCAAATGAAAACTAGTATACATCTCTGCCAGTCTAAGCCCTCAGCAGTTTTTGCAGGAGCCTCAGCTGCAGTTTCAAATATACTCTGCAGGTCCCTGGGAAGAAGGAGGCTCTCACAGAATCAGGTGGCTGAGTCTCACAGGCTAGAAGCTGTGATGTGCAAAGGAGAGTTCTGAAGACCATGAATCTTCCATATTTATGTTTATTCTCAAGTGAATGTAAACTATTGATAATGAAGGGAATTGTTGGTACCACAGGAAGTAGTCAAATCCACTGCCCTCATGAGTAGAGCTCACAGCAGAAATCCCTACTTCCTGGACTATCAGAGACTGGTCTTCTAGTCTCCCCAGACAGCTCTGATTAAATTCACATCTACTTTAATTCTTTTCACAAGCACTTTCACTTGAAGCTATTTCTGCCAAAGGAAGCACTTCTCTATTTCATCCAAATTTAGAATTGCTGAAAATATAGTCATTTGGAATTAGAAATCCCCTCCTTACACAGGTAGATGGATCAATTCAAAATTGCCTTCTATAAATCCTCTTCTACCCTTTCCTCATGACTACTAATAATCATGTGCTGTGACAATTGGTTATGTCAATAGAAATCTCCTTTATTACAGTAGTGTAAGAAAAGAAATCTCATGAAGCCAAAAGAGTGTCACACATAGGGACACTTCATTTTTATTACAAATATTAATAATATTTATTTAGGACACACAATTGGTATAATATCCCATTATAATCTAAGGTCATGGATCAGAGGAAAGAGAATACAAAGACCTGAGAATATAAAGAGAATATACAGGACAAATCCTTGGCAAACTTCAATTTTATTTCAGTCTTTCAGATGTGTCCACACTTTAATGACCTTAAGAAATGATAAAAGGTAGTTAAGTCAAAAGCAATTCCTTTGTATTTCTTATAACCTATAGATTAGGTAAATTAAACATCTCTAAGACTATATATAGGGAAAAGAATTTAGGAAATCCTGGAATTATCTGTTCTCACAGAGCTTTGATGGTCTAATAAGCAAGAGAGAAAGCAATCATTCTGCGGACCTTGCTGATAAGAGATTTGGACATCCAGAATTGCAACATGTTTGGTAGTTCTTGTCCTGAGTGTGAATAAATCTTGAATGTTGTCTTCACATTTTATTTTTGTGGACACAATATGAAAATAGAAAAATTAATTTGGTTTTAGATATTCAAGTTGGTAGGGCACAGAGGCAAAAATTGGTAAACTCAAAAGCAACCCAAAAAGTAAGAATGGTCTGCATTAATAAACTATAAAAGAGAAAAGAACACAAACAGGATGTTTTTTCTGAAACACAAGGAAGATTTTGTGGTATCTATATTTGATATTGTCTCAAGTCTATTCAAAAACAAACACCATCATCCTCCAACACACGATCTTGGCTCACATTCCTTAATCTGTCCAGTCCCATTCAGTATTAAAGCAGATAATTTTTAATGCTTGTTAATGTTTTGGTATGTTCTCTTTCCCATGCACTCATTCATTTGGACATCCATTTAATATAGTGTGTGATCCCCTTATCTCTGCTGGATGAATTCCAAGACACCCAGTCAATGTCTGAAACCACAAATCGTAACAAACCCTACCTACTATGTTTTTTCCTATACATATACACTATGATAAAATTTCACTTTTTTAACTCAAAGAAAGCACTTTCTGACTGCTTTTTGGCATTTCCACATTGCCAATTCCACTACTCTTGCACTTTTGGCCCTTTACTAAGTAAAATAAGGATTGCTTGAACACAACTGCTTTGACAGCTGGACATGCATTCTGATAACAACATGTGTGCTAAGTAACAGATGAGCAGATGGCACCCACAGCATGGATATACTGGACACAGTGACAATGCATGTCCCAGGTGGGGTGCAGCAGGATGACAGGGGACTTCATCATGCAAATCAGAACACTATGCAATTTTAAATTTGTGAATTAGTTTCTGAATTTTCCATTTATTATTTTTTGACCATGACTGGTGAGAGAAACCTGAATCCCTAGAAGTGAAACCCTAAGGACTCCAGAATATGTACTGAATGCCCATTGTTACCTGACCAATGGGCAGTACTTGGACTTCATTCATGAAAGACACAGTACCAATCTCCAACCTAGTCACCAATACTTGTGGACAGCAAGTCGAAACCTAGCAGAGACCTATGTGTCTAGAACACTGATCAAAGGAGACAGATATATGCATAGATGTATGTTTGATACCTAAATAAGTTGAAACAGGGTAGGAGAGGACAATTTATTAGATTTTAAAAGGATACTCTTTGGTCACTTGGTGCATATGTGTAAGAGTCAGCATTGCTTCTTTATAGTCATGAAGGGGGATTGCACTGAATAATTTCCTAAGGCTTTTTTTAAGGGCCTGTCTGCAATACAGAATAGTAATGTTTATTTTGTGGAATTGGTCATTTATACTTATAACAATTTATATTTATACCAACGTACTTTGGTCATTTATACCTTATACCCTTACACCCTCCTCTGCTCTTGTTTAATGCCACAGAAATAAATAGTTGAGTCTGTCTTTTGTGCCAATGGCTGCTTCAGGTGGAAGTAGTTTTGCCTTTGTGCAGTCATCTATGAAACACTTGCTGCCCTCTACTCAAAGATGCCTCACATGATGGAGGAATTGGTTAGGATGCTGGACAGACTGAAAAAAGGGGGCTTCTAAAATGTGAAATATCCATAATACAGGCAATTGGGTCTCTTCAAAGGTGGATGCTGACCTTCAGGCTAAGTCATTGCACATTTTCCTTCCTCCTATATCCAGGTCCAGTCAGGATGAGGCCTTCACACTGAAGAGAATATGTCCTTAAACAGACTCTAAATTAACACTTCTACAACTTTGTCAACATTCGATAGTCATCTTTATTTTTAGCAAACATAATAAGTTATCATGGTATCTTACTGTAGTGTTTACTTGCATCTTACTGATGATTGTGATGTAGAACAAGGATCAATAAACTTTTCCCACTGAATGTCAAATATTAAATCTTTGCAGCTTTGTGGATAATTCAGGCTTCTTTGCTGCTTCTCAGTTCTGTCACTGCACCGTGAATTAAGCCATTGATAAAATAAATGACATTGTTTTGTGCCAAACAACTTTATAAAAATGGGCAAATAGCCAGAATTGGCTCCTAGGCTATATTCTGTTAGCCCCTATGGAAATTATCTTTTCTTGTGTTTATTTATCATATATTTATATTATATATATATTCTTTTATAAAGTCTTCTCAAATATTTGATCCATTTTTAAATTGTCTTTTTTCTCTTCTATTAAGTTCCTAGAGTTCTTTATATATTTTATATGAAAATCTTTTGAATAGTTTTGTTAGTTTTTCAATTGAACAATTGTCAGTTGAACAATTTGTCAGTTTTTTTTTAGTTACTAGCTTATCTTCTTTTTTTCTTAAATGTCTAAGATCTCTCCCCAGGACTAAATGGAAATATATGTCATGCTCATGAATTACAAAATTCAATCTTTAAGTTCCCCAAATTCTTCTAATTTCAATACAATGTTTCCCAAAATTCTAGCAGAATGTTTTGGAGTAATTGATGAGGAGATTTTATAATTTATATGGGAATACAAAATGCTTGAATAAACAAAATATTTTTTAAAAGAAAGAAACAATTTTGGCTAACTCATCACACTGTGACTGATTGTAAAGAACAATCATCCAAATGGTTTGATATTGGTGAAATAAGACATGTAGATATTATGCAGATATTCCATCAGTGTAGAAAAAGAGGTATTACAGAACAAGAATCACATGTACATATTCAATTAATTTTCAACAGAGCAAAATAATTCAATGGGGGGGGGTGTTTCTTAGAAATGATGAAGAATCAACCAGATCTATCAGTTGAGACTGCCTAATACATCCAGCTTTTCAATGCTGTTAACAGCCATTCTATTGTACTATACTGTGGGAGTGACAAAGAAAGACATTGTGAAAGGAGCAAGTGTTTTTGATAATGGAGGGTTTTTACTTTTGCATAATTCAAATTCATGAAAAATTGTTCCTATTAAAAATATACTTGTGTCTATAAACTAAAATCAAAATGTATGAATGTAGAGAATACAAAAGCTCATGATTTTTTGACATTATGAGAGTGGCGGCTTATTAGTTTTCCATCCCAATTTTCTGTTAGTGAGATTTCCCGTGCTGTAACAAAATGCCTGACATAATCACCTTAAAAAGAGGAAAGATGTACTTTGTCTCAGTTTCGTGGGACTCAGTTCATGACCAGTTAGCCTGTTGTGTGTGGTTTGTGGTAAGGCTATACATCATGCTGGCGACACTTACTGGAGGAAGCTGCTTGTCTCCTGGCAGCCATGAAGCAAACACAGAAAGAAGAAAAGGCCAACTTCTCCACTCCCCTTCCAGAGCACAGCCAAATGGCCCCAGACCTTCCACCAGGCCTCACCTCCCTAGAGCACCAAGCTAGGGAACAAGACTTTAACACATGGGCCGTAGGAGAACATTCCAAATCCAAACTGTAGCAAGCAGATACAAATAAGTTCAAAAGTAGAAAAAAATGCACCATGTAAGCAACTCATATAAAAAACAACTCCATAAGAGAGCTAGAGTTGCTGTGATATTATTACACAAAATACAATTTAAACCAAAAAAGTTTCTAATGACAAAGAAGGACTATTTATAATAATAAAAGTGAATCAATCTTAGGGCTGGGGATGTAGCTCAGTGGTACAGTGTTTGCCTAGCACATGCAAGGCACTGGATTGGATCCCCAGAACTACAAAAAAGAATAAATCCTTTAAAAATAACAGTTATAAATATATGTGCTAAACAACAGGCTCCAAAATACATGAAACTAAAACTGATAGACTTTCAAGGAGAAACACAATTCATCAGTAATAGACACTTCAGTAAGTCGTCTCCAATAATAGGACAGCAAGGAAACAGACTTGATCAACACTATAAAGAAAGTTGATATTACAGACATCCTCTAACAGAATACACATCCTTCTCAAGAATCAGGGACCCCCCTCAGGATAGACCAGGTCCTAGGCCACAAGGTAAGTTTTAAGAACATGAAGGAGACTTAGACAAATGAAACGTATTTGTTAACATTCTTCCTTGCATCTATTTATTATATATGAACATTCAGTAAATTTCCTCTTTTCTCTGCTCCCTGCAGGATGAACAGCAAGCACAATCTCTGTCCTTTGCCTGCAGGGACATAAGGTGGTGAGGCAGAACTGAAAATGCTTGAGACACCAAGCTTAGCTACACAATCATCAAAAACATCTTTAGCTGAATGACTTTCTTTCTATTAGTTCCTTTTACTCTATGTTGTTGCAGAGTTCAGCATTCTGGAGCTTAAATATGTAATTTGATTTAATCTTCTTAAATCATCAAATCAATTCTACCAGTTGCAAGTTGGAAAATTATATTTCAGAAGAAATGGAGTTAAAGGCCAAAGTCTTACACCGGTGTGGTACAAAATTATCTGTAGGCACAGCTCTGCAAATGTAGATAAGTAACACTAAGCTGTGAAGAGGCTGCTGCAGTGGCCCTCTGATCTTGTGGCTGGCACCGGGCTGAGCCCAGCTAAGGGTTTATGTACCAGCTGCAGGCTGCTGGGGAGCACTGTGGGCTGCAGCACAGAAATAAGTGGCTGAGTCTGTGGGCTGAGAAGAGGAGATGGACAATGAGCTGTGGCGTTCTTTAGGGACTGTCGTGGCCTCTAATCTTCCATTCTGCTTTGTCCCTAAAGGAATGGAGAGCAGGTTGACGAGGCGTCCCCCAGGATCTTGGCGAAACCACTGTACATTGGTCACTGAGTCAGAAAAACTGCATGACAGAGTGGAATTGGCTCCCTCCTGGAGGATGAGGGCTGGAGGACTCTGCTCCACCTGCATCCCTCTCACACCTGAGTAAAAATAGAGAAACAGTCATAGGTGATGTCATTGAAAATGCCCCCAAGCTTCATGATAAAAATCTGCAAGATTTGTGAGCTCCTTTCCCCATCCCTCTACTGCAACTGCAAAAATCCTTTTAAATTCCCTGAATTTGAGACACCTCAACTCACAGAAAATGTGGGTGCACAAAAGCCCCAGCAGAGAGCTCAAGATCCTCTTCATGACCCTTCTTGGCCTGGTTGCATCAGTAAGATGCATTTACTCAACTCAAGGCACTGGTGTCAGGACCTGCTTCTGGAACTCCTCCTGCTCCTACAGCCAAACAGCGCCACTGAAGAACTTGCCCAGGCCCAGGCACTGTGGGTCTCCACAGCCTCTGTACAGGAAGCCCCTCCCTCACTCAGACCTTTGAGGATCTGGGTGGAGCCTAGTGAAGAGAGAGGGAAGAGATGTCGTTTTACAAAAGGAAAATTTTCTTTTTTTTTTTTTGCTTTCTAATAATCTTGGAGTTGTAATGAGTGTGAGGAGAAAGAGGATGGGCTCCTCCAAAGGAGAACTGGCTCGAAGTACTAATCAGAGCCTAATAGAAAGAATATCCACATATATATAAATCCGAAAAAGAAATGTGTGTTCTCACTAAAGGATCTTCACTGGCATATGAATTACTTTAGGTGAAAGTCATTTCAGTCTTGCCAAGTAATAAGAACATGATGCTACAAACTATATACTTAAGGTTTTCCTATTATCAGAATTTATAAAATATGTACTTTTAATCTCCTGGAAGAACCAAAATTGAGGCAAATGTTCTTATATGTAAGTAATTACCCCATGGAGGAAGGGAAAGGCTAATCAATGTGTACTAATCAATTTGTACTATGTTATACTTAGACAAAGTAGCTCTGGTGTGGGATTGCACTTTAAGGTACTACAGTTAATAATAACACATTATACATTTCTGAAAGCTAGAAGAAAGGACTTAAAAGTTTCCAACATAAAGAAATGAGAAATGTTCAGCTTGGTGTGGTGGCACATGTCACCTGGGCCGCATAGTAAGACACTGACACAAAAAAATTAAAGCATAAAAAGGAAAAGATAGACCTCCAATCTGACTTTGACATAACACAAAATATACATGTTTCTAAACATGGTACACCATTAATATGTATAATTGTATATTTTTACATATCAGTTAAAATAATTATATGTTCTATGAAAGAAATAAACCTAATAAGAAAGTAAATTGTGAGGGGAAAATAAGATCAATTCAGACATCATTTCTATGTATTGTCTCAACTGGGCAACATGTTTTGCTTTCTTTTTCTGATTCTTATCTTGTAAAAACTTTCTTTATCTCATGTTTGCAGTTCAGTAAGTCCCTTTTCTTTATCATTCCTCTGTCTTCCTCTTTTCCTTTCCAGTTTTCCTTCTCATTACATTGCTGGTTCTATATTCCCCTTTTACTTCTTCCTTCTCTCTCTTGTAGCTACCAGAAAGAGTAGAAAGGGTATTAAAGAAAAGATAACATTACATGTTTTTGAAATCATGTGAAAAGTTCAAATTTTTCTCTAGTATCCAAAATTCTAAGCAATATAAATTTAAAATCAGAAAATTAAAAGAAAATTAGCTTTCTATTCTTTATAATTCTCTCTTCCTTTCACTTTCATATGATTCTATGTTTGATTCAAGAATATTTTGTAAGAGATACAGATATTGGTTCAGATAAATGTTATGATAGTAATGTATTTAAATGCATACATTATAGCTGAAAATTTTGAGGACTTAAACCAGGTAAAATATATCATCAATCCAGTTCATTGATCTCATTTTAGAAGGCAGAGCTGTTAATTGAAAGACATATGCAGCTTAAATCAGTTTCTTAGGTGCTAATAATGACTTACTTTGTCTTCACACAATCATTCTCTCTTCTTTATTATAGTCCTCATCTCCATGTTCAAAGAAATTTCTCAGCTATAGAGAGGAAAATTTTTTGTGAGTTTTTTGTTGTTGTTGTTTTTGTTTTTTGTAATCTACAAAAAACTCAGTTCCAGTTTATGTCACAGCACCCTCCAGTGGTCAAATAGAGTGCTAAGGAGAAGGTTGGTGAACTATTCACATCTCCAGCCCTGAGTTAAATTTCAAAGCATTGTGATCATATGCAAAGGAAGATGTATAATTTAGAGGTCTTAAACTTATAAGATATGCTTTTGAAAAAGAATACAAAATTGTGACAAATATAAATACAAATGAATTTTTTAGAATTAAAAATAAGATCAAAAGAAATTTAAAATTTTGAAAAACAAATACCACAAACATCAGAGATTCAGAAAGTTCCATATTGTATTGCTTATTTTCTTGAAATCTTCCTATGTTAGTTTTTCTTTCTGTACTTTCTGGCTCCCTACTTTTTCCTAGGGCTAGGAATTGAATTAATAATTCTTAATTGACTCTCCATTTGACCATACATTTGTAATATTTCTTAGGAGAAGAAAAATGTGATGTAGTTTTACTACTAACACCATCGATCAATTTTGTATTCACATTGCGTTAAGGTAATGTCATGTAAATATTTTATGAATATAGTGTTATTGGAGAAAACTCTATCAAGCTATTATGAGTGAAAGATTTCATTTTAAATTTTCTTATGCTGTAACACATAGTATTATGAAAATACATTGACCAGTATTTTTAAGTCTGTATTAGCTTCTCATTGCTGTGTAACAAATTATCAAAAATTTTCCATCTTAGAACAACATTTCATTTATTACAACAGCAAATACTAGCATGGATGTGAGGAAATTTGGTCACTGAAATATCACTGGTGGGAATGCAAAACAATGCAGTAATCTAGAAAACAGACTAAGTTTCTGATAAAACTAACAATTTACTTCCCAAGTAACCCAGTACTTGCATATCTGGGCATTTGTCTCAGGGAATGAAGACTTTAAAAACTCTGTGGCTGATGATTATAGTATCTTTAATCATAATAGCTCCAAACTGAAAGAAACTCAGCTAAATGAACAATTAAAGAAATTGGTAAATTGGGCCGGGGATTTAGCTCAGTGGTTCCACCGCCTGCCTCGCAAGCTAAGGACCCAAGTTCAATCCCTGGTACCAAAAAAAAAAAAAAAAAAAAAAGAGAAAAAGAAATTGGTAAATCTATACTAGGAAATCCTACTCAGCAACAAGTGAGGAATGGACTGTGTAGAGGAATACACAATTCTCTCCACAAATCTCTAGAAATTATGTGGAGTAAAAATACCATCTCATTGCATGATATGTTGAATAACTTCATTTATAGAATAGTCTTGAAATGACAACTACATAGGTACACAAAGTAGTGGTTGTCAGGGGTTAAAGGCAGTTGGAGACAAGCCATAGGCCCACCCAAATTCCATCAGTAAGTGCACACAGATCCAAGAGAAGCCGCTATGGACCAGAGAAGTAAGGTTGCAGGCAGGATCTAGCCAGGTCCACACCCCAACCCCAGCAGCTTGGGCCTACAGGTCCCAGCCAAAGATCGACCTGGAAAAGAGCTGCAAAGGTACACAAGCAAAAGCCAGAGGCCTGCCCAGATTCGATCCATGGGGGTGTGCAGACCCCAGCCAGAAGCCCACTCAGACACCAGCAACTCAGGTATACAGCACCCAGTGAAAGGCCATCCCACACAACACTTAAGTAGGAGGCAGACCCCAGACAGAGGCACACCCAAACTCCATCCCAAGTGTGCACAGGCCCCAGGCAGGACCCTGTCCAGACAACAGGGCAGCTCACAGATCCGAAAGGCAAGCATTCTGAAGCCAGGAATTGATGAAGTGGTGAGCAGCAGAGAAAAGGTCACTCAGTGGCTTTCTGAAAATTGAAGACCACTGGGTGAGCAAAAAGTCACCTCAACAAACACACAGCAGGCTGCATCTGTTGAAATGAGAAGACACATAAACAAAACTCAAAACCAGACTTCAAGATCTCCTAAGGAAACCCCAAAGGGAAACAAGATGGGACAATCTGATACTCAATTGCCTGGACTCCCTGAACTGGCAACGAAAGAAGATCTGTAAAAAAATGAAATCAGAAATAAATTTTCAGATAACAACAGAAATTGTGTCCATAGTGCAAGAAATGATTAATAAATCTAGAGCAGACACAGATAAAAAGAAACAGAGGAACTAAGTAAAATGATGAAATCCCAGCATAGGAAACAAACAGATACCATAAAACAGATGCAGACAGATTTCCAGGAGATTAAAAATTCCACTGAAAGTTTACGAAGCAGAGTGAGCCACTGCGAGGACAGCATGTCAGATATAGAAGACAGGATTGCAATTAATGACCAGGAAAGGAAAATTTCTTAAAAGTAGTAAGGGACCATGAGAAATCAATTCAGCAGATGCTAGATGATGCAAAGAAGAATAACATAAGACTGATTGGAGTCAATGAAGAAACAGGAGACAGCGCAGATGACATAAAAATAAAAGATCACAGAAGTAATGGCAAAAAACTTCCCAAGCAGGGGAAAAGAACTTGACATACAGATAAGTGAGGCATATGGGAC
Source organism: Heterocephalus glaber (assembly GCF_053883595.1). Classification (NCBI taxonomy): domain Eukaryota; kingdom Metazoa; phylum Chordata; class Mammalia; order Rodentia; family Bathyergidae; genus Heterocephalus; species Heterocephalus glaber. The sequence continues at coordinate 2,798,744 of NW_028258403.1, read as the reverse complement.
ACCAACTAGCCATGATAAAAAAATCTACACCTAGGCATATAATAGTTAAGATTTTAGAAACCCAACAGAAGAAAAAAAAACTACAAGCAGTTAGAGAAAAGAAACAAATCACATACAAAGCAAACAGGAGACTTCTCAAACCAAACCCTCAAGGCAAGATGAGCTTGGAGTGATGTATTCTGAGCCCTAAAGGAAAACAGCCTCCAACACAGATTGATGTACCCTGCAAAACTATCTTTCAAAATTGATGGAGAAATAAGATACTTTCATGACAAAGAACACCTTAGGAAATTCATGAATAAAAAACAGCACTCCAAAAAATTTTAGACAATATCTTAGGAAAAGGCAATGAGGATCACAACCCCAGGAAGCCCAGCAGAATGAATCCAGTGGCCACAAGAAGAAATTAAATGCAAAGGAGGAGAATCCAACAAAAAGAAAAAGTCATGACAAGGGTAAGTCAATACATATCAGTTATAACTATCAATGTTAATGGTCTCAATTCACCAATCAAAAGAAATAGACTGGCAGAATGGGCCAAGAAGCAAGATCTAACAATATGCTACATACAAGAAACACACTTAATTCAAAAAGAAACTCATAGACTGAAAGTTAAAGGGTGGAAAACAATACTCCATGTGATAGGATACTTGAAAAAAAGCAGGAGCAGCTATCCTCTTTTCAGATCAAACGGATTTCAAACCAACACAGATTAAGAGAGACAAAGAAGGACACTACATCCTTATAAAGGGAACAATCCAAGAGGAAGAGATGGCAATTGTAAATATATATGCACCAAATATTAGTGCACCCAACTATATAAAACAAATATTAACAGACATGAAAAATCAAATAAGCACTAATACAGTAGTAGTTGGGGACCTCAATACCCTGATGTCACAAATAGATAAATCAAATAGATTAAAAAATAAACAACAAAATACCAGAACATAGTCAAACTCTTGAACAAATGGACTTAAAAGATGTTTACAGACTGTTTCAACCCACAAAATCAGAATACACATTCTTTTCAGCTGCACAGGGGTAATTCTCCAAAATAGACCACATACTTACCCATAGAACTTGTTTAAGTAAGGGCAAAGGAATTGAAGTTATCCTCTGTATATTATCAGACCATAGTGTGATGAAATTGGATATCAATAGCAAAAGAAGCCACAACAATTTTTTAAACACATGGAAATTGAACAACACACTTCTGAATAACCAGTGGGTCACAGAGGAAATTAAAGAAATTAGAAAGTTTTTATAATTAAATGACAATGCCAGTACAACATATCGAAATCTATGGGACACAATGAAAGCAGAATTATGAGGGAAATTCATAGCAATGGATGGTCAAATTAGAAAAACAGAGCAAGCTCAAATGAATAACCTGATACTGAACTTCCAGCTTCTAGAAAAAGAAGAGCAGGACAAACCCAAAGCTCATATAAGGGAAGAAATTATAAAGATTACAGCAGAAATAAATGCAGTGGAGACTAAGGGAAGAATACAACAAAAAAAAAAATCAATGAACCAAAGACTTGGTTCTTCAAAAGAATAAACAAAATTGGCAAACCCTTAGCCAAACTTATCAAGAAAAGGAAAGAAGACCCAAATCAATGCAATTAGGAATGAAAAGGCTGAAATTACAATGGACCCAACAGAAATCCAGAGAATCATCAATACCTACTTAGACAACATATATGCCAATAAGTTGGAAAACACAGAAGAAATGGACAGATACCTAGGTATGTATGAATTAACAAAGTTGAACAAAGAAGACCTAAAAATTCTAAACAACCCAATACTAATCAACAAAATTGAAAATTCAATTAAAAACTTACCAACTAAGAAAAGCCTGGGTCCTGATGGCTTCAGTTCTGAAATATACAAGATATTTAGAGAAGTACTATTGCCACTACTGCTTAAACTCTTCAGTGAAATTGAAAGGTAAACAATAGTCCCAAATTTATTCCTGGAAGCAAGCATCACTTTGATCCCAAAAGAAGAGAAAGACCTAGCTGAAAAAAGAGAAATATAGGCCAATCTCACTAATGAACATAGATGCAAAAATCCTTAATCAGATACTGGCAAACAGAATACAGAAGATCATCAAGAAGATCATACACCCTGGCCAAGTGGGATTCATCCCAGGGATGGTTCAATGTATGCAAATCAATAAATGTAATACACTATTATCAATAAAGCCAAGGACAAAAACCATGTGATCATCTCAATAGATGCAGAAAAATCATTTGACAAAATCCAACATGCATTCATGATAAAAACTCTACAAAAAATTGAAATAGATGGTCTCTACCTCAATCTGATAGAAGCCATCTATGAAAAACCAACAGCCAATATCATACTAAATGGTCCATAATTGAAATCCTTCACACTAAAATCAGAAACAAGACAAGGATGTCCACTATCACCACTCCTGTTCAATATAGTTTTGGAAACATTAGCCACACCAATTAGACAAGAGAAAGAAATAAAAGGAATAAAGATAGGAAATGAAGAAGTTAAATTGTCATTATTTGCAGATGACATGATACTCTATATAGAAGACCCTAAGAACTCCACCAAAAGTCTTCTAGACTTAATAACCAAATTCAGTAAAGTAGCTGGATACAAGGTTAACACACAAAAATAAATAGCTTTCTTGTACAGGAACAACAGAGTCACTGAAAGAGGAACTGGTGAAACAACTCCCTTCACAATTGCATCCAAAAAACTGAAATACCTAGGAATCAACCTAAAGAAAGAAATCAAAGATCTCTACTCTGAAAACTATAGCACTCTGAAAAAAGAGATCAAAGAGTATATCAGAAAGTGGAAAGACATCCCTTGCTTCTGGGCAGGAAGAACCAATATAGGGAAAATGACCATATATCCAAAACTGCTATATAGATTCAATGTAAACCCAATTGAAATTCCAGCAGCATACTTCACACACCTTGAGAAAACAACCCAAAAATTCATTTGGAACAAGAAGAGATCTAGGATAAAAAAGCAATTCTAGGCAACAAAAACAAGGTAGAGGGTATCAAAATCCCCAGTTTGAAACTATACTACAAAGCTACTGTGATAAAAAAAAAACAGCATGGTACTGGCAAAGAAACAGACCTGAGAACCAGTGGAACAGATTAGAAGATGCAGAAACAACTCCACACCTACTCAGCCATCTCATCTTTGACAAAGGAACCAAACACCATCTTTAATAAATGGTTCTAGTGGAAGCTGAGCTGGTTCCAGCACCAGGAAGGAAGCTCCGCTGCTGCCATCCCAAGCTCCTATGGGAGAGAAGGTGAGCCGGTCCCAGAACCCGGAAGGAAGCTCACCCACTGCCATCTCAAGCTTCTAGGGCAGAGAAGCTGAGCTGGTGCCAGCACCTGGAAGGAAGCTCCCCCACTTCCATCCCAAGCTCCTATGGCAGAGAAGGTGAGCCAGTCCCAGAACCCAGAAGGAAGCTCACCCACTGCCATCTCAAGCTCCTAGGGCAGAGAACCTGAGCTGGTTCCAGCACCTGGAAGGAAGCTCCCCTGCTGCCATCCCAAGCTCTTAGGGCAGAGAAGCTAAGCCAGTCCCAGCACCTGGAAGGAAGCTCCCCTGTTGCCATCCCAAGCTCCTAGGTCAGAGAAGCTGAGCAGGTCCTAGAGCCCAGAAGGAAGCTCCCCCACCGCCATCCCAGTCTCCTAAGGCAGAGAAGCTGAGCTGATCCCAGAACTTGGAAGGAAGCACGCTTGCCGCCATCCCAAGCTCCTAGGGCAGAGAAGGTGAGCCGTGGGTGCCAGAAGCACCCCTCCCCCTTGGAAATGAGAAGACACATAAACAAGTCTCAAAAACAGACTTCTGGATCACCTACAGCAACCCCAAAGGGAAATGAGATGGAACAATCTAATACTCAACCACCTGGACTCTCTGAACTGGCAACAAAAGAGGATCTGGGAAAAATGAAATAAGAAATAATTACTCAGATAACAGCAAAAATTTTGCTCATGGTACAAGACATGATTAATAAATCTAGAGAGGACACAGATAAAAAAAGAAGAGGATCTGAGGAACATGATGGAATCCCAACATAGGAAACAAATGGAATCCATAAAACAGATACAAACAGATTTCCAGGAGATTAAAAACTCCATTGAAAGTCTGCATAGCAGAATGAACCAATGTGAGGATAGAATTTCAGATACAGAAGAAAAGATTGCAATTAATGACCAGGAAAAGAACAGTTGCTTTAAAATTGTAAAGCAACACGAGAAATGAATCCAGCAGCTTCTAGACAATGCAAAGAAGAATAACATAAGACTGATTGGAGTCAATGAAGAAAGAGGAGAGAGTGAAGATGACATAAAAAAACTATTCACAGAAGTAATGGCAGAAAACTTCCCAAGGAGGGGAAAAGAACCTGACATACAGATAAGTGAGGCATACAGGACTCCAAATAGCCTTGATTAAAAAAAATCTACACATTGGCATATTATAGTTAGGATTCCAGAAATCCAACAGAAGAACAAAATTCTACAAGCAGTGAGAGAAAAGAAACAAATCACATACAAAGGAAAGCCCATCAGAATCACAGCAGACTTCTCAATGCAAACCCTCAAGGCAAGAAGAGCTTGGAGTGGTGTATTTCAAGCCCTAAAGGAAAACAGCCTCCAACCCAGATTGATGTACCCTGCAAAACTATCTTTCAAAATTCATGGAGAAATAAGATACTTTCATGATAAAGAGCACCTCAGAAACTTCATGAATATCAAACCGGCACTCCAAACAATTTTAGACAATACCCTAGGAAAAGACAATGAGGATCACAACCCCAGGAAACCCAGCAGAATGAATCCATTGGGCATGACAAATTAAACGCAAAGGGGAAGAATCCAATAAAAAGAAAAAGTCATGACAAGGCATTTAAAACTTTGAACTTCATCTCCCTAATGAGTGTATAATTCAATCTTGTTATTGTACTGATTAGTATTTTTCTGATTCTAGAGTTGCACACCTTTCCTTGTGCTGTACTGGCTACTTATCATCTGCTTATGTCTACTTTTTAATTGGGTTGTCTATTAATGAGCTCTAAGAATTCTTTATATTTTCTGGTCATAGGTTACATGCATTGAAAATATGGTCTGTTTAAGGACTACTTTCCATTTTAATGATGTCATTTAAAGTTCTAAATTTTGATGGAATCTCATTTATCAATTTTTTTCTTTTATACATCATGTTTTTTGTATACTAGGTAGTTCTTGCCTACCCTGAATTCATAAACGTTTTCCCTTATAATTTCTTCTTAAAGTTTTATACTTTTAGGCTTTCTTATTTAGGTTCATAGATCCCTTCAAGTTATTTTCATGCATGGAAATAAAGGGTTGAGGTTAATTTTTATATACGGATACCAGGTGTTCTAGTGCCATTTGCTGAAAACACTATCTCTTCCTTGGCTCTTGAATTGAGTTTATATTCTATAAAATGCTAATGTTAAATAATCTTTCAAAACTCAGTGGACCATATATGTGTGATTCTATTTCTAGATTCTCTGTTTTATTCAAATGATCTATATGTCTTTCCTTACACCAACACTGCCTTGATTACTGTAGTTTTAGAAGAAGTCTTAAAACTAGGCACTAAATGTCTTCCAACACTGTTTTTTTTTAACTTTTCTAGGTCCTTTGTACTCCTACACAACTTTCAAATTTTAATATCCAATTCTTTATTTATAGCAAGTATACACAGACCTGAATTTTTATATATACCTTGTGTTTTCTAATCCTGCTGAATTCAAATACAAGTTCTAGGGGCTCCTAGAGATTTCTCAGTATTTTCTCTGTAGATGATCATTTCATCTACATATAAAAATTTTGCTTCTACCTTGCCAATCCTATCCTAATTGTGTCATTTTATTGCCAGACTATTTTGGTGGGGCCTAGGTTTCAAAGTTTAATGGACAGATGACGAGTAACCATATCTGCCCTTGTTCCCCACCTTAAGGAGAAAGCATTGTATCTTCTCCATTCATATAAGGCATTCTCACTGGAAGTATGGAGTACATGTCTTTAATCTGTTGAGAAGGTTCTGTTCTTCTTCTAGTCTCCTGATAGCTTTTACCATGAACAGATGTATAATTTAGTCTAATACTTTTTCTCCAACTAATAACAGGATCATATGGCTTTTTCCTTTCCTCTGTTAAAATGATGACTTTTGGAGATGGATCTTCCAATGCTGAACCAACACTGCCATCCCTATAACAAAACCACTTTCTACATCCTGCCAGATCTGACTTCTAATAGTTTGTTTTGTTAAACAAATTTCTATCTATGTTCATACTTTTTTCTTCTATTATCTTTATCCAGTTTTAGGATTAGCACAATGTTGAGTTCCTAAAATGAGGGGAGTAGTGTTCCTTCTTTGTTCTGCTTTAATTGTTTGATATAATTTATCAGTTAAAATGTATATGAGCCTGCTGTTGTCATATAGGTAGGTTTCCAAGCTAGGAATATATTTTCTTTAATAGGTGCTATTCAGATTTTATATTTCCTCCAGAGTTAGTTTCATTAATTTGTCTTCTAAGGTACTTCTTAGAAGTTGTCAAATTTATTTCAAAACAGATTTTTGAAATATGCTTTCTATATCCTTTTAAACTCCGTAAAACAGATGCCTGTCTTTCCAACATCTCAGTGGGATTTCTCAGAGAACTTTTCTGATTACTAGGCATTTATACCCAACCACTCTAAAACAAAACAGCTCCCAATGTTATAATCATTTATTATCTCCATTTAAAATTTATTATCCTCATCATATGTTGAAGTTATATTTACTTAAATTGTATATTGTCTGTTAATCACCCTTATGACATTTTTATTGTTCACTCATATGGTCAACAGCACAGTGTTTGCTCACCTAAGATGCTGCCATCACATGTGCAAGAGAAATTGTTTTCACAAATAAATATTTTCCTATACTGATTTAAAGTGATTAATTTACTTTCACTAACAACAAAAGTTCATTTAGACCATGGCACATAATTACTAGTAATGTACTGCTTATTGAATTCCTTTCTATCTCACATACCTGAATGGTTGTCTCACTCAGAACTTAATTTGGGAAAACATGAAAAAAATCATGTGTGGTCCTAACAGAGGAGATATTTTGAGTGCAAACTCTTTGTACCTGTTAAAATGAAGTTTCAACTTGATCAGCTTTGAAATCTGCCCAAGGTGATTGGTAGAGTACATCTCTGGAGGTATCATGAGTAGGTCAAAGGGGCATGAACTTTTGCCTATGTCTGGCTCCTTGCCCCTTCTTCTTTAGCATTATTTTTCTGCTCTGCTTCCCAGCCACCATGACCTGAAAACCTTTGCTCCACTAGGCCCTTCTGCCATGATGTTTCTGGCTTGGAGCCAGCTAACCATAGACTGAATCCCCTTAAAATATGAGCCAAATTAAAACTTTCCTCCTTTAAGTTTTATGTGCCAAGCTTTTTGCCTAGCAATGGGAGAGCTGACTAATGGACTTCTCATTACATTATAGAGCTTGAATATTTAGTAGAAGTAGATGGAAAAAAGCAATTTCAGGCAAGAAAATCCAGCAGGAAGGCCAATGTATATGTTTGAAAATTCCAAATTATATTAAGGATACAATTTGAGACATGAATGGTGAGAACAGCTTTATATTAAAGCTGCTCTCCGACATATCTTGGTAGTACTTCTGATTGCCAAGCTGCATGATCCATCTGAATGAAGGCCTCCAGCTTTAATATTCCTTGATAAAACATTCCATGATAAAATCTTTCATTCTACTATGATTCTTTGATTTTCTATTTGCAAAGCATGATTCTAATGGCAAAGTGATAACTTGTGAGGGAAGAAAAATCCAGTGCCTTTAGATAGGTATAAATATGTGAAGACCACTGACATGAGGCTATTTGCTCAGAGCCTGCTATAGCAATAGAGTCAGTCACCATTGCATCTGGCAGAGATTCAAAGACAGGTAGAGGATGTAAGGAGCAAGAAAGCTTTACACCAGGAGAAAAGAGAGCAGAGGGGGAGAGAGATGGAAGAAGGGAAGGGGGAAGGAAGTAGGGAGGGAAGAGAGGAAAATGGGAAAGGAGGAAAGAAAAAAGGGACAAAGGGAAGGAGGAAGGGAGGTTTGGGTATTAGGTGTGTCTAATGGATGGTCATTGCATGAGGAAAATAGATGCAGGCTAACTCAAAGTGAGGCATCCTATGACTAGAGCTGCATGTTTGGCTTTCTGTAGTTTGTTCTGAGTTGGATAAACCTCCAAGCCTTTTGCTATGTGAAAGAAGCCATACACAAAAGGCTATATATTGTATTCCATTTACATGACATATACAGAAAAATAATTATCTGTAGAGATAAAAAATAGGTTGGTAGTTGGCAGGGACTGGCATATAGAGATGCTGAGTTACTACTGGGTAGATATATGGTTTCCTTTTAGGGTGATAAGAAGGTTTGGAAAGTAATCAGAGGTGATGCACAAAAGTTTAAATGCTCTAAACGTGATTTGTTTGCTTTAAAAGGTCAATTTTAGGGCTGGAGAGGTTGCTCAATGGTAGAGCATTTGCCTAGCATGCACAAGGCCCTAGATTCTAGTGCTCAGCACCACAAAACAAAAAGAAAGAAAAAAGGGGTGAAGCCTGTGGAATATTATTTAATCTCCATAAAACTCGTGTGGATTAAGGTAAAAAATCAAAGAATTAACAGTTGTACTTCAAACTAGTTATATAAGCATTTTCATATTTAACTGCTTTTATTTGCAGAGTCAATTCTGAAAATCAGAAGTGTGAAAACACTTTCCCTATCTCCAACATCCAGCTGGAGTTTATGTGCAGCTCAGCAGTGGAATGTGGGCTATGGTTGAAGGTACTTGTGGTTGCCTGTCTCACAGCAGAGAGTTAGGTGGCTGAAACACTGGGGTGAAAAGCTGCAATGCAAAGAGTACTAAGCCTTCTCAATTTGTCCAGGGATTCCTTAAGTCTTCCGCTCCTTTGCTCCCTCTAAGTTGGCCCAGGTAGCAGAAAAGCTGCAAGACCTTCCCAAAAGATTCTGTCTGAATCACTGCAGGGAGTAAATGCCAGTATTTGTGTAACTGCAGTTGAGAAGCAAGCTGACTCCTTCTCAGACACACATAGCTGCAGGACTCTGCTTTTATCCCTGTTTCAAAAGAGATGCACAGAGAGAGGATTGGTTAGTGGAAATAATTCATTCGAGAGAAATTAAACTTAAATTTATTTCTATAGTGTCTACAGAAACTCCCAGAAAACCTTGCAGGTACAACTCCCTATCTCTCTCTTCTGTGGGAAAAATATCTCCTGGTTGACCAACCCTTTAGATCCTTCTGACTCACAGTCTAGTTGTAGCCAAAACCAGAGCAGGTCCAGGGATGACTAGATTCTTGAAGTCACTCTTCAGACACACTGACAATTGAATGCTCAAAAATAAAGCATCTGTTTTCACACTTGTTCAAACAGGAAACACAGACCTGGCCCAGCCAATCAGAAACATCCAAAAGGAACACAGAGAGGGTGGGGGGTGGGGGGTGGGGTCTGCAGATGTGGGAGTTGAAAAGGAAAGCATCATTATTTCAGCACAAAGTCCAGCTTTGTTACAGAGATGCTTCTCTCTTCTTCCCCTGCTTCTGGATGGAAAAAAAAATTAAATTTGTAGAATGCAGCCAAATCACTGCATAGAGAGAAATTTGTAGCCTTAAATGATTGTCTTAAAAAAGAAGAAATCCGTCATGCAGTTACAATCACCCTCTCTAGATTTCTATCACTGGGCCCTATCCTGCCTCATCAGTCTGTAAAATCAATTTTTCAATAATTCACACTCCCATGACTTGGATCTTTCTACAATCTTTCACCAATTGAACTGCAAAACAAAACAAAACAAAAAACCTGAGAATAACATTAATATTCATTGGTTTTGACAGTCTCGAAATGTGCATGCTCATATTCTTATTTCTGTAGTATAATCTAAGAAATATTTAAGGGTTTATATGTCAGTGAATGAGGAAATTCGACATGGCTGGGAATTTTTCTTAAGGAATATTCTTTACTCTCTTTTTTTTTTGGTACTGGGGATTGAACTCTGGACCTTGCTCTTGCGAGGCAGGTGGTGGAACCACTGAGCTAAATCCCTGGCCCTAAGGAATATTCTTATAAAAACATATATAAAATTGTACATCATATGCGCAATAGTTTAAAAAGTGGAAAAATAATTAAATGTCCTTTATTACAAATAGTCAATACAGGGCCGGGGATTTAGCTCAGTGGTTCTGAGGCCTGCATTGCAAGTGCAAGGTCCCAAGTACAATCCCCAGTACCAAAAAAAAATAAAATAGTCAATACATTACAATACTTCTACATATATTATGATATACTATACAGTTGCAAAAAAGAAGGAAGTATGATAAATTTTCTGAACTGCAAAAGTTTCTCTGACTTAATCAAATTACAGAGCTTTTCCCTAGGACCATCTCCTCTCCTGTCTCGCTCTCTCTCTCTCTCTCTCTCCTTACTCATGCCCAAATACCTCAACTACCAGACTTCACCATGTACTTTCCTAGCCTTTCATTCCACTGAGAAAGCACGATTCACCTCTCTGTCATGTATACACATGGAAATGAAGGGCAGAATAACCAGCATGCTGGCTGTGATCACAAAGTGAGGCAAACTGTCACTAAAACCTGACATGTCTCTCTGACTCCCCTAAACTCCAAGGCACTTATGTCGAACTTTCTCAGACAATTCCTTGGTTTTTCCCAAACTGGGCTTGAGGAAGCATGCAAATGCCATAGCACTACAGATTCCCTCCTGTCCTCTGCAACTCTTTGGTAAATTCTCAGTATTTTCATATATTTTAAGGTAGGGAAGAAAGTTTAAAAACGTATGTTACATGTAGCATTCTCCTTAGGATAATATTTCTATCTCTGATGACAGCCCCTGACTTCTCCTGTTCTGAGGTTTTATAGGGCTCCATGTCACTGTGGCCTTGCTCAGAGCACAAGAATACCCTCCAAAGTCCCAAAGCTGTGAGGTCAGGATGTGAGGCAGAAAGAACCGGCTCGGTTTGGGAGGTTCAGAGAATACTGACCCTCTGATAAATTTTGTTCACTGTAAGATGCCAGATCAGTAAGGAAAATCATTTCCCCACTGAATGGTTGTTTGTACCAGAATAAATAATAACTGCAACTAGTGGCTTTATACATACAATACAGTACAAGGTCACAGTCTCCTTTTCTAGCATAGGAATTTCAGCCTGGGCTTGAGTTATTGTGGTAAGGCCCCTCCAAATGTGTCCAGAAGAAAACTTTACAATGTAGCAATATCAGGTTCTGTGTGCATGTATAGTTCTGATGTAACTCTGTAACATAAATCATACCCAACCAGACTGTAAAATGTTAACAAATGCCCATATACAGGAGACAAACCCACAAATATTGTATAAAAGGGTGCAACTACTCAATGATGGACACTCAGCCTTTGGATACAAATCTGCTGAGTGAGTTCCAGTATGAATAAAACTGCTTCCTGGGAAAAGGACCTTGGTGTTCTGTCTCTCTACAGAAAAGTATCGCCACATTATAGTCTGGAATATATTTGATCCAGGGGATGGAGGTTAGACTGATTTTCCTAGTGGCACCCATGGGTAGTGAGGAACTAATCTAATACAAGATTGAGAGCTCTGCTTCTTCACTCATTCTTTTGCTCTCCTAAACCTCATCCAACAACAGCAGTTGCATCTACACCCAACTTTGAGGGCTCAAACGAACCTAGTGCTGAGCCTGTGGCCATCCTTGCCTCTATTGCCAAGGCAGGTGGAGGCTATGACTGGCCTCAGCAGGCAGGGAAGCTGCATGCTGGAGGTCTTTTCTCTAAGTAACACATGCTCTGCGCTGTCTCAAATCCAGGTCTCCCCAAACCTTCTCCTGAAGGCAGGTGTACAGTGCTGAGCAGTCAGGTCCTTCTGCCTTAGTGTAGGAAGTGAAGAAAGACTTAAATAAAAACAGGTTCTTCCCAACCTTTGGCAGTGCCCTCCCCCCATAGCTGAAACTCCTTGTTCTGGTACAGATAGGACTGACAACTATGTCCTGTAAACAAAGTTCATGGTGCCCTGTTCTCAAAAGATTCACAAGAAACAAAACAGTCATCATGTGAGATGTGACTAGTTTGCTTTTTGTTTGCTTCTATAACCTCGCTTGTCCACCACACACACACACACACACACACACACACACACACACATGCTTTCACATCACTAGTGTCATGCCTGACCCAGGTGAGATTCCTCTCAGCAAACATGAAGGCCTCAACAAACGACAGGAGACCATTAAAGAGCCATGCTGCCCTCAGCAAACAGAACAGAAGCCAATAAGAAAATTTCGGACAGGACAAAAATCTCGCAGATGCTGAGATGTTCAAGGTTATCTGCACCCCTGTATTGACTATCCTTGGAAATTTGGCCCCAACCATTACATCCCCATTTCCTTAGGATTATAACTCCATCCTCAAACCCTATAAAAACTTAACTGTTCTCCAGCCAGCTGCTGAAATCATTTGCAATCTCAGCCCTGTCTGCACTCAGACAGAGTAAATCCAGCGTTTGTACATAAAGCCTATGTCTGGGTAGTCTCTCATGCATTGTTTGTAACAACTAGAAAGACCACCCCTCTTCTGACCAAATGTATAAAACTGAAACTTTTCTGTTGTCCTGGGCTCTTCCTCAATAGACAAGAGTCTATTGATCCAGTGTTCACCTAAAACCAGAAATAAATCCTCCTGATTCCCATTGGTCTCTCCTTTTTCTTGGAATTTTGCAATAGTATTGGTGCCACTTTGCCTGTGTGATGCTTTGGCATTTTGACATGGTTTGAGATTCTACCCTGCCTATTTGAACTTATTGAATTTACTTGATAACAATTATATCTGAGCATGTACATGAATTAAGTTAATCTGAAAGACATTGATGATTCTACCACTTCCTATATTCAGCCAATGGACCTCATAACAACCCCTAATTTTAATATGAAACATAATTTATTATAGGCTATTGTGAATACTGAAAACAAATATCATCCATCTTTTCATATAATTCATATACTTCTTTATGTCTCCAGCTAAAATCACAGATTCTTGTAGCAGATAGGATGACAAAACTGTTTACTGTCAGTCGTCCTGTTTCCTCCTACAATCCAAGCCATAGGATTCTGAGAACTTTGAATTTGGATAAAGTTTCTTGTCTACTTGTTGATATTTTAATAAGTTTCCTGGTGGACAAAATTTGTCCAATTGCATATAATCAACAGCAAATCTATGCTAGAAAAAACTGTGGCTTTAACACACTGCAGACTGCAATCAAAATGAGAGTAGCCAAACTCAACAGACATGCATTGTTTTTCTTTTACTTAAAAAATTAAGCAATTCAGAAATCACAAACGGCTCTGTCAGCTACTGCTGCAGCAGGTGTGGCTCAAAGCCTCTTTTCTATTTTATTAGTATATATTTGCTATACATGAAGTTTATTTCACATTCATCTTGAGGAGTAGGTATGTGTACATAACACAACTTGTTTCTTTTTTTAATCCCCTTCCCACCCACCTCCTTTCCTTCATCTCTAAATCTCCTTTCCCCATTTTCATTATTATTGTTATTATTATTAGCAGCTCATATTTATGACATGTAATGTTTATGCTCATTGGGTTATTAGGTTCCTGATATGAAATATCTTAATTCTTCCTACTTCTCCTTTTCTTCTCCCTTTGCCCTTAGTCTCCTGGAACCCTTTTCATTTGCAAAAGATCTACCCCCTTGTTTTCTTTTCTGAAGCCTTTATTTAACTCTTTGTTTATACTTTGGCTTACTCAAATGAGAGATATCGTGTGGTATTTAATCTTGTGTGCCTGATTTATTTCACTCAACATTATATTTTCCAGGTGTATCCATTTTCCTACAAACATCATTGGTGAGCATATATTACTGTAATATGATGTCCTTAACTGTTTGGGGAAGATACCTAGAAGGGGAAATGGCTTTATGCTTCATCATGAAATTTGGTGACTGATTTGCTTGGCATTAATATCTAATTTATGAGTGTTATTAAGTTGATTGGAGCAGTTAATTGTCTATTTATGCTCTCTTCCTTGATATATACACTCAATGCTATCGGCAGTTCTCATAATATTATGAGAAAATTGATTTTTAAGGTGCAGGATGATTCAATTAAGGATACTAGTAACAGAAAATGGTTGTCTATAAGAGTGATTGACTGGACAGGGGACAAAGGGCAATTCTGCTAGGAAGGACATGTCCTGCATGTGGCTATATGGGTATATATGCTTCTCAAACACATTAAACTAAACAAATGAGTTCATTTGTACAGAAAAATTATACCTCAATTAAAAAGTGGACAAAAATAAAATATACACAAAGAAAAATAATTTTCTGACTTTCTGTATTTTTTTCTTATCATTACTGAAATGCTGTGGTCTGCCATGATTAGAATGTGCTGACAGAATCCAGGACAAATGTTGTAGACTTGACAATCAACAAAGATTAGCAGGCTATTAATATTCCCCAGGAGTCGAAATATACACAAACATAATATTTAAAGATTATGAAATACTAGAAAGCTCTGAGAATAGTGGCTACAAATGATACCATGAATAAATTTCATACAGTGAAGATCAAGAGCACATACTAAATTATTCCATTTAAGTAAAATACAAAACCAACCTATGCCACTAGATATCAGAGCAGAGGTTTCTTAGAGTGGCAGACAAAAGCAGGCACAAGAGGCCTGATCTTAATTATAGGTACTGGTCACTTGGGCTTTTCCAGTCTATGAAAAATATACCTGGTTCCATAATTATAGTGGTGCTTATGATAGGTATAGGTTATTTTATTTTGGTTTATTTTAATTAAATATAATTTAATTCATAAAATAGATCCTATATATTAATTTCAGTGAGTTTGAGAATTTTACACACTTCTGTAACTACCACCTAAAATGATGCACAGACTATTTTCTGATCCCAGAAAATACCCTTGTGCTTTTACAGTCAAACGGGAAACCATGTTTTTACTTCTAGCACTATCATTTAGGTTTATTTATCTGGGACTACGTATAAATAGAATTAAATAAGATTTAAGGGCAAGAGTCTGGTTTCTATTGCTCAGCATAAAGTTGACCCATTCATACCTTTAAGGGGTAAGATCTTTAGGTTAAGATTCATTTATAGACTGTGTTTATCAGTGGATTTTTCCTTTTCATTGTTGAGTAATACTCTTTTGTATGGATTGTGTGCCACATAATTGTGCCAAGTATGATACACTCATTCTCTTATTGATGAACATTTGTATAGTTTCCAATTTTTGACAAGTATGAATAAGACTTCTAGAAACATTTTTGCATGGGCCATTTACAATCCTGTTTTTATTTCTCTTTGTTAAATGCCTATGAGTGGACTTTCTGGGCCATTTCCCATTACCAAAGTGACTGTGCCATTTTACATTTTTACCAGCACTGTATGAAACATCCACTTGCTGCACATATATGTCAATTTTGAGGTTGTCATATGGTTTACTTTTAATCCTTCTAGTAAAAATAAATAACATCTTAATGTGGATTTAATGTACATTTCCCAAGGAATAATGATATCTAGAACGCTTTATAGTCTTGTCTTAATCCTTTGAATTTGCTATAACAAAATACCATACACTGGATACAATATAAACAACAGAATTTATATCTCACAGCTCTGGAAGCTGGGAAATTCCGTTGCTGGGACATGCAGGGTCTAGTGAAGGTGAGCTTATCGGTTTACAGACACTCATCTTCTTGCTGTGTGGTATGAGGGCACCATTCTCATCACCCAATCACTTCTCAAAGGCCCCACCTCCAAATACCATCACATTGGAGATTAGGTTCTGACCTAAACTTGCTTAATGTAGGTGCAGCCTTGGTATCAGATTTTAGGGCTGACAAATGCTGTCGGAAACAAAGCTCTGCTTCATTACCCGGGCCTAGTGAAAATGTCCCCTCCACCTGTGGATACTCTTCATCTCACTGACACACAACCTCACATGTCACAATGCTGACAAAATAAAACACGGTAAGTAATCCCTTCATAGTGTAAATCAGTAACCCTCTTTGTTCATATTTTCTTTGACCTAATCAAGGCACTACCCCTGTGGAAAACGCCAGGGCATAATGCACATTCGGTCTTAATAAAGAAACAGTCCCACAGACCCTATCTCTGCCTCTGTCTTTGTCTCTACATCTTTCCACCTTCTGGTTGAGTTCCCCGCCTCCAAATTTCCAGTCAGCGTCCAATAAGTACCTCTAACATCTCTGGAATCCGTGAATGATAAATGTCTTCTATTTCTATACATTTTAGTTTCAAATCCCTACATTGTCTCCCCTGACACGTGGACCCAAACTTAGTTTCCCCCAGTTAGACAGTGGACAGCTTGGTCTATGAGAAGGAGGGAGGGAGGAAAGGAAAGAGAGAGAGAGAGAGAGAGAGAGAGAGAGAGAGAGAGAGAGTTCTAAAAACAATTTGTAAAGAAAACATAAATTAAAATCACAATACTACGGAGGGAACTAAAGCATTCTTCAGTAGAAGTGCTTATCAGTGATTCCATTTACGTGTTTTTGTATTGTGTCATATTTTTTGTTTATTTCTAGGAGTTCTTTTTATAATATGGAAAATGGCTTTTTCTAGCTACTGTATATCTTTCAGGAATATTGTTTCAGAATTTGATTGCTTATTCATTTTCCTAATATTGTTTTGTGTTTGATGGCCACAAATTTTAAATGTTTTAATGTCATACTTATCAATCTTTCCTTTCTGGATAGTATTTTTACCAGCACACAAATGTATAATATACATATTAGTGTGTTCTTTTATATGTTTCCTTCTTGCTTCAAGAATTATATATTTTAACATACATATTATCCACATCTATTATCCCCACTGGAATTTTTATTACAATTAGTTTAAAGCTTGTCTCCTAAATCCAATGTCTATCATCCAGATGAGTCTGCTTCTGTTAACTCTTTGCTCTGTTGCCCATTGGTCACATTTTTGTTCTTTGTATGTTTAGTTTTTGTTTCTTTGAGTGTCTTACAATTTTTGTATACTTTATAATTCGTAACAAAGAACAATGGAATCTCAACTAAATCAAATTGGCTTACAAAAAATTTCAAGCCCTTACTTCACTGTTACTAAGAACAGAGTTTCAGTGAATCTGATTCACAGTTGGGTTGTGTGTCTTCAAAGGAACGAGAGTCTGAATCATACTCAAACATTTTCATAGCTTCAGGTCTGGGATTCATTACAGCCTTACTTTCACCTAGAGTGGGAATCAGTTTTCCTGCAGCAGAACTTAGGATTGGAGCCATTAAAAATTTTTGGAGACCTATTCATGCTTTACATTAGAGTTATCACTCCAAATGGAGGAGGCATTTCTCATTTTGCAGTCTGACTGCCAGCTTTCCTATCACTAAGGAGTGCACCTGAGCAAACTCTTTCCTGCTACCTTGTTCCAGGATTCAGAGAGTGCATGTTTTACGCTCTGCAAAAGCCAAAATGTCTCAGAGGGTTTTCTCCCCACTCTCCAACTCTTTCCAAGGCCTGTGTACCACCTGTGCCATGGCAGCCACACTTGAGAAGCCTGGATGGGTGGTCTAGACTTGCTCAGTAGCTGCAGCTCCTCACTTTCCTAATTTATCATGCCAGCCTACATGTGGCCCTTAAAAGTACTTTACAGCCTTCACTCCTTATCTCTCTCTATGGAATTTTCCATCTCTTTTCACTATTTCACAAATGACAAAAGCAGCCACTTTACAGAATTCAGTTATGTGCATTTCTTTCCAATCTCTGCACTCTGACAGTTTGTTTTGTTTTTAAATGATTTTGTATCTTATGAGGCTTTTACTGATAGTGAAAGTGAGAGTGATGGTTTCTTTTATTTTCTACGTCCATTTGAACATAGATCAAATATAGATTTTACATTAATAAAAAGTCCAAAATTCTAGTCTCAAATTAATCATCAATGACTTCTCAAAATCTCAGTTTTCTTAGGGAATAAAGAAGTACTAGGGGAATCCATCATTCCAGAATCTTCTGCCCCTCTTCAGGGCAGCTTTCTGTCTTCTGATGTTTCTGCCTTACAAATAAAGAGTCTTTCTGTCTTAAAAAAAAATACTTACCAGAGTGCAGAATTACAATAGTCAAATATTGGCACGTGTTTATACTAGCGTCTAGACATTTTAACCAATAAATTGTGATTATTAATATTCAATAAAACAGTTCATATTCTTTAGGGCAAATGATGATGCTAGGAAGGTAAAATAATACATTTTTTAGCTATTGTTCATATTTTTTTCCTGGATTTGACCAACCTCTGAGAATGTGACATTTAATTTTATGTGTCAACTTGACTTTGCTAAGGGAAGCTTAGACCACTAGTAAACACTATTTCCGGGTGGGTCATTGAGGAAGTTTCAGGAGGAGATTAGCATATGAACCTATAGACTCAATAGAGAAAATTCACCTTCCCCAATTTGGTCACCTTCACCTAATCCATGGAGAAACTTTGCTGGAGCTAGGACATCTGTCTTCTACTGCCCTCAAACATCAGCACTCCCAATTCTTCGGTCTTTGGATAACTTATCCTACCAACTTTCCTGGCCCCCTAACCCATGGCAGATCATGGGCCTTCTCATAATCATGTAGGAGATCCATAAATCCAGCTCTCCTTTGTTCTGATTTCCTGGAGAATCCTCACTAATAGTATATTTTTAAAGTCTCTGAGATAAGCAAGTTACTCACCGTCTCATGTATGTTATAATATTCCCTAGCGAGCTGACTGTCTATAGTATTTCTTAAATGCTTCCAATTATGAATGAAAATATTAACATTAACATGATTCATTATTGTTTAATCATTTATTCTTGTAATTAATTTGTTTGTTGCGTAAATTGAACTTCTTTATATATACCATATATTTATTAGAATATACATTCATATGTAGTCTAATAATATATTCTAATATATGTATATGTTATTTTATAATATATTATAATATGTATACTGTGTACTGTAAAAAATGTACACATGGGCCAGCGATTTAGCTCAGTGACACAGTCCTGCCTCACAAGTGCAAGGTCCTAAGTTCAATCCCTGGTACCAGAAAAAAAAAAAAAAGGAAAAAAAAACGTACACATAACAAATTGGAAAAGTTCAAGCTAATAACGAAAAGTTCAGTTTCTGTAATTGTCAATAGAGAATAGAGAAAAGTTACTACTATGAGAAAAAGTTAAGAACAGTAAGATACACTCACCTATAAACCCAACTATTTGTAAAATATCTTAAGAATGCATTTGGAAACCATCTAAAGTACACATGAGCCAGACAAGGGCTGCAGAATTCCACAGCATAAGGAATGTTGTATCACAGTGGAAAATCTACCACAGTCAAGTAGGTAAGCAGAATAAGAGTCAGGATCATAGAAAAAACAAAATCCAAATCAAACTCAAGAGTCTTAAGAAAATGGATGTGGAGGGACTTGTTGAGAAGAAACAGCAAGTCACTTCCACTTGTGTCATTCAGGATGTAGACAAAAAGACAGAAGCATGCTCAGTCTGGTGTATGAGGAGAATGCTGTGAAAAATGTATACAGAGTGGTGTGAGTGGGGCTAGGGAATTAGCCAAGGATGCTCAGGCACCCACGCACTGACTAATGACAGTTGGGAGTCATTATGACCCTCAGTCTGAAGGAACAAGAGGTAAAGACATTGTCATGGGGAACTAGAGCTAAGGAAGACAGGTTCCCCACAGATCCATAATCTAAAAGGGACTCAGCCAGTGTCAGAACCACCACATCTGAGCAAGCAAGGACCAAAGAAGACTCAACTGTTCTCTTTCCATGCACAAATTTCTTACCATGACCTATGCAGAGACTCTCTCCAGTAAGATGTCAAAGAACAACTGAAGCCTGGCTAATTCAGCTCACAGGGGCTGAATGACTACAGGCTGGAATAAGATGGAGAAGGATTCAGAATGGGTTTGGAGAAAGGTTTTTATGAAAGAAAAAAGAGAGAGAGAGACAGAGACAGAGACAGATAGGAGGAGGAGGCAATCTGGTGAATAAACCATAGTATCCTTGTTCCTATCATGGTGAACTCCTTAACTTGTAGTGGTACTGAAGTCATGAGATCAGTGAAAGGAACTCAAGAGAAATCTCCTTAGTTTCTCATTAGAACTGAGAGTTCATTGTAGGGTCTGAAATCTGACCAAGATTCAAGTGAAGAATACTTGTTTTCCCTGTAGTACTCTTAGGGCTCAATTTTGGAGTTCAAAAACATGAAATTAGTCTTCCCATTTTGACTCCTTACTAGGTAAGACAAAATGTGCATCTTTTGTTCTTTATACACACAGGAAAACATGGATCTTGCTTGAAAAGTCATCCACGGTCTTTTATTAAGATCCTTCTCCCCCTTTACAAAGAAATATATTAGAATACTGATATATTTTATTTTAAGCTAATCTTTTGCTTAGAGAAATGAGATGGTTAAATTCCTAACATCCTTTCTCCTATTTCAAATGAATAATCAAAAAACCTAAAGATCAACACTAGATGAGAGGCTGCATCACTTACTTGTCCTTTAAAAGTCAGAGTGATAACAGAGGAGACTTCACATGAAAAGGGGGGACTCCCCGGACACAGCTTTCCTGACCAGGCTGTCTCCTACCATGTAGTGAGGGCCTGGAAAGGAGCTGCCCCTTGATGTGTGGTCTTGAAACCCTTCCAACATGGTTTCTCCTGAGCATTTTCATGAACTGAAGGGTTGGGAGGGAGTTGGATTGAAATTTTCCACCTATGGGACCAAGAAGAGGTAGGGCCTAACTTAGCTGTAGAGACTAAGAGAGAATAAGAAGACAATTTCTATGTCCCTCTCTTGGTTTATAAATGTTTTCATGAAGAACATATGATCCCAGGAGATTTTAAATAAAAATATATAAGAAATATTAGTAGAAATTAATCATATGTTAAGGCTTTCCTAGAAATGTCTGCAATGAGGACTATACATTGAAGAACAGAGGAATCTTTCTGGCTGAACACTGGCACTTCTGGGGAGCAAAACTATGTTCTCTTTAATCTTACATCTACCTCATCATACATCAGAGTAACTCATGATCTCTGAGGTTTCTAGGATTTCAATTTGAGACTGGGTCCTGTTCTTTGGGAAACTGAATGAACATTGCCTATCAAGGGAGAGACACACCCTCCCTTGCCTGGGCTGCTCCCCTCAGCCTCCTGTGCCCTGTCCTGGGTTTGTCCTACAGCTTCACTTACTATTTCTCCAGAGCACAATAGTACAAGGCTGAGAGATGTCAAGTATTTCCTACAAAAAGGCCAGGAAAGTAAAATACATATGCTGTCAGTGTAAGTGGTACATGTGTATGGAATGTGCTGTTGTCATGTGTGAAGACTGCCTAAGTTGTAATAATTGAAGTAAAGATTATTTTTGTATAGTATATTGGTATTTTCATTGTAGTTCATATAGGAATTTATTTCCATCGCTATTTTTTGGACTTTGTACACCAAAAAACAATTGATGTTGAAAATTTTTGATGCTCTTTTATGAAAACTCAATAAATATTAAAAATTCAAAAAATAGTACAAGGCTGAGTCTGACAGCTGGAATGAGGGTTTCTGCGGGTGGAAGGAGTCCTCAAAACCATGGTTCTCTGTCTGCTAGATTTTTCCAGCACTCTTCAGGAGTAGCTGAGGTGCTTTATCCAGACACTGGACATAGTAGAAATGCAGGGGGTCTCAGTAAGTGGTCTGGTAAACGCAGTTAAGGATCAGAGGGGCCCCTCTGTCAGAGTAACTGGGGCTTTTGTCTGAGTCACTGAGTCTCCAAGGCTTCTCCCTAAAAATAAGACAAAATAAAATAAAAATAAGTTGTTCTATGAAGAGAAAGCCAATGATTGTCATGATTATAGGGAAATGAAATATCATTAATGTTTAGGAGGAAATGTTACTGAACATCAAAAGGATCACAAGAACTGAGCAGGTGGCAGGAAACATGTTAGTAAAAATGATTCTCACTGCATGCAATGGAACAACTCTTACAGGGCTTCTTTCCTGTTAGATCTTCTAAAAGCACATCTGTCAGAAGCAAGAGAGCCACTTTCTCCACAACAGCAGTCAGTCTTGTGACTACAAAGATAATGAATCTGTTGAACCAACATCCAACAACAACTGTGAACCACATCTGAAAAGGCATCACCACCTGGTGGTTTCCCTAAAATTTGCACCACAGACTCTAACCATAATTTATTTTGTTTTGGTTTGGTTTTGGTTTTTGGAGATAGTGTCTCACTATGTAGGTCAGGATAGCCTTGAATTCACTATTAGCCTGGGCTAGCCTAGAACTTGCTGCAATTCTCCTGCCTCTGCCTCCTGAGTGCTGTGATTTCAGGTGTGAACTACGGGCCCTGGAAGTATTGTTTTGTTTTGTTTTGTTTTGTTTTGCTTTGTTTTGCTTTGTTTGTTTTGTTTGTTTGTTTGTTAGGGATCAAACACAGGACTTTTGCACTGAACTAATATCAACAAATCTTTTTCTCTATTTTTTTTAAGTTTTGAAACAAAGTCTCGCTAAGCTGCTGAATTGACCTCGTCAGGGCTGGAACTTGCAATCCTCCTGCCTCAGCCACCCAGGTGGCTGGGATTACAGGTCTGAACCAACACACTTGACTCTCACTTTGAGTCTAATAATACAAAACACCACCTTTTATCCACAGTCATTCATTTTTATAACCCCAGTGTGTGTCTAGTACAAATAGCACTTAATTGGACACAGTGTTTTTCCTATACATACCTATGATAAAATCTGCTAATAAATTGGGCACAATGCTTTCTGGTGCAACCCATTTCTGTCAACTGGAATGTGTTTTCTGTGCATGTCTTTTACTCTCAATATTTTCATCTTAATTAAGCACTTATGAATTATGGCTGTTATTTTGGTAGTGTGAGGTGTAACAGCAGAACCATTACAATTTCCCTGAAAAAGAGACTAAGGAACATGTAAATATACAGCTAGAATATGTTGGACAAAGGATGACTCACATCATAGGTAAGATGTAGCACAAGAGCAGCAGCCCCACTGGAACCAGAACTGTCACACAGGCCATGCCCCACCAGAGCACGCCCTGCAGGCTGAGCCCCGCTTTAGCACACTGTGCTGCAGAGGCTCTGGAGAGGCCATAAAGGCCATGGTTATGAGCTCCAGAAGACAGAGCAGAAGTGAACAACAGAGAGAACCTCTCTGAGGTTCCTCAATGAAAATTGAAGCCCACTTGGAAAGTGAAGAAAATCTCTTCAATAAAGGTACACTGCACCACCATGATTGGTGGAATCAGCACCTCCCATAGAAACCTGGACTCACTTAGCAGGGAGAATAGCTGGAACCTGCAGTAGAACTTTTCAGAGTTCAATTCTGCAAGAGGTCAAGGACCTCCTTGGACCTTGCAGCCAGAAATCAGACAGAATCTCAGTAGACTACAGCAGGCTTGATGAGATTAATTGACTTAGTCCTGCACACTGTTGCCCACATTGTCCCAGGACAGAAGAGACATAACCTGAGGGAGGCCCTTTTCTCTCTCTCTCTCTCTCTCTCTCTCTCTCTCTCTCTCTCTCTCATTCTGCATTTCTCTCCCTCTTTGTTCCTGTTCCTGTCCCATTTTGAATTGTTTCTCCCTCTCTGTCCTTCTCTTGACTGACACTATTCTTACAGGAAGGTGAATACAGTTTCTAGCTTCCCTATTGCTGTTAGATTTTTCTGTTCTTGTCTCTGTTCTTTTGCTTTTTTTTCTCCTGTCTTCAACAGTTTCCCACAATTTTCATGATCTTCCCACGTCTTCTACCCTCACTTCCAACCTTTTCCTCTATCTCTAACCTTTCTTCTTCTCTCTATCCCTCCCTCCCCAGCATCTTCTATATTCTTGTCCTGAAGAGTAAATTTGCTATATTGAAGGCTTCATTTACTATAAACATATTCTGAGCTGGCCATAGATTTTGATCTAGCTCACATGTTTAAAGGTGACAGATTAACTGCTACTACAAATTGTTATTTTCTAAAGCTGTGTTTGATGCTATTGTTGATGCTGATTGTGTCAATTGGGCAAAGGTGTCATGATTGATTTAATCAATTGTCCTCCCTAGTATGCTGAAAACGAGATTGCCTAAGAATCATTAGAGACTCAAAGCCTAAAGAGACCAGTTATACCTGGAAGATATCTCTGAGAAGCAATCACTCCATAAGGGCTCTTAACACAAGTAATTAAGACACACGTTAAGCAATATTGAAGTATCAGCACAGGAATTAAACCAAAAAACAGCACCAACAACAAAATTAGAAATGGGAAGACACTTAAGCAAAGTGAAAACCCAGACTTCCAGCTTAGCAAGGGAAAATTCTAGGGGAAATGAGGTGGAAAAATCTGATAATCAACCACCTGGACACCCTGAACTGATACCACAGGAAGTAAAAAAACCAGATGAATGCAACTCTAGAAAAATTCAAAACAGAAATAATTTCCCAGATAACTACAGAGATGGTGAGCAGGATGAAAGACATGATTAGAGACTCTAAAATAGAAACAGATTTTAAAAAAGAGATGAGCTCAGGACCATGCTGGAAGCCATTAATGCCCAGCATAGGAAAGAAATGCAAACCATGAATGCACAACATAGGAAAGAAATGGAATCCTTGAAACAATTAAAACAAATATTCAGAAGATTACAAACTCCACTGAAAGTATACACAGCAGATTGAGCGAATGTGAAGATAGAATATCAGATATAGAAGACAGGATTGCAGTTAGTAACCATGAAAAGAGAAACTTCTTAAAAATAGTAAAGGACCATGAGAAATCAATCCAGCAGCTGCTAGATGATGAAAAGAATAAAATAAGACTGATAAGAGTCCACAAAACAAACAGTAAAAAGTACAAATGACATAAAAAAACTGTTCACAGAAGTAATAGCAGAAAACTTCCAAAAGAAAGGAAAAGAATTTGACATACAGATAAGTGAGGTATATAGAACTCCAACTAGCCATGATCAAAAAAATCAATACCTAGATGTATAATAGTCAAGATCCCAGAAACCCAACAGAAGAACAAAATATTACACACAGTTACACAAAAGAAACAAATCACATACAAAGGAAAGTCCATCAGAATCACAGCAGACTTCTTAAAACAAACCCTCAAGTCAACAAGAGCCTGGAGGGAAGTATTTCAAGGCCTAAAAGAAAATAACTTTCAATCTAGACTGCTGTATCCTGCAAAATTATCTTTCAAAATCAATGGGGAAGCTAGATACGTTGATGAAAAAGAACACCTGAGAAATTTCATGAATACCAAACCAGCACTCCAATTACTTCTAAACAATATCCTAGAAAAAGACAATGAGGGTCACAACTCCATGAGGGCCAACAGAACAAAGCCATAAGGTGAGGCAAGAAACTAAAGGGAAAAGGAGAAAAATAAGAGTCAACAACAGTAAAATATGACAAGGATGAATCAATATGTATCAATTATAACCATCAATGTTAATGGCCTCAAATCACCAATCAAAAGGAATAGACTGGCAGAATAGATTAAGAAGAAAAATCTAACAATGTGCTGTATGAAAGAAACACACCTAATTCAAAAAGAAATCTATAAGGCTGGGGATTTAGCTCAGTGGTTCTGCCTCCTGCCTTGCAAGCGGAAGGACCCAAGTTTGATCCCTGGTACCAAAAAACAGAAAGAAAAAGAAAAAGAAATTGATAGACTGAAAGTAAAAGGATGGGCCCACCTGCAACCAGTGAGACAGTGAGGACCCCTCGACACAGCCACCAGCAAGCAGCTTCCCGTGTGGGCACCTGAAACCTACACCTCAACACCTCCCCACCTCTGGCGTCCTGGCTGTGCTGCTACCTGGTTCCACATGACAGAGGCACAGGGGGACATAAAGGCCATTGTCCTGAGATGCAGAAGTGAACAATAGAAAGAGGGCCTCTCTCAGGCTACTTGATGAAAACTGAAGCCCACTGGAAAAGTGAAGAGAATCTCTGCAATAAAGGCACACCAGACCACCGTACTTGGTAAGTTGGAGAGATCATGACCTCCCATTGGAACCTGGACTATTGTCAGGGGAAGGGCAACTGGAACCTGCACTAGAGCCTTGCAGAGTTCAACCCTACAGGAGGACAGGAAGCTCAACTTGGGACTTGCAGCCAGAAATCTGCCTGAATTTCACAGGTCTACAACTGATTGCTGAGACTCATTGACTTATCTGCACATTGCTGCCCACATGTCTATTGAGACAGCAGAGACATACCTTGAAGGAGGCCCTTTATTTTTATCTTTTATTTGTTATTTTCAAAATTATTAGTAGTATGTTTTGCTTTTATATTTAATTTTAATTTTTTTCTACTCTTCTCAAATTTTTATTTTTCTCTTTTTTCTTCCTCTTCTCTTTTCTTTCTCTCTTTTTCACTCGCTCCCTTGCTGTCCCACATTGTTCTTCATCTCCCTTTGTGTTACCATTCTGGCCCAAATTCATATTTCTTCTTTATTTTTCTTTTCTTCTCTTTTTCCCTCTCTCACCAGTGGCCTCTGACCTCACTGCTAACCTTCCCCTATCCATCTACCTACTTATCCCTCCCTCCCCAACTCCTTCTAACTCCCCATCCTGAAGGGTAAAGTTGCTATATTGAAGAGTTTATTCATTATAAACATATGTTGGGTTGGTCGACGATTTTGATTTAATTTACACAGTTAAAGGTGATAGATTAATAACTACCACAAACTGTTATTTTCTA
Organism: Heterocephalus glaber; assembly: GCF_053883595.1. Lineage (NCBI taxonomy): Eukaryota > Metazoa > Chordata > Mammalia > Rodentia > Bathyergidae > Heterocephalus > Heterocephalus glaber. The sequence continues at coordinate 2,771,831 of NW_028258403.1, read as the reverse complement.
TGATGAATTTGATGCTATGGTGTTGTTGATTGTATCACATGGGCCAAGGTGTTGTGATTGCTCTAATCAATTGCCCTTCCAGGTATAATGAAAATGAGATAGCCTCAGAAACATTAGAGATTCAAAATCTAAAGACCACCTATATCTGGAAGACACTTCTGAAAAGCAATCATTCCATAAGGGTTTTAAATAGACCAACAATGATACTTACAATAAACAACTTCATAATATCAACCCAGGAACTAAACCAGGAACAGTACCAAAAACAAAAATAAGAAGGCACTTAAGCAAATCACAAACCCAGACTTCCACCCCACAAAAGGCAAATTCTGGGGGAAATGAGGTGCAAAAGTCTGATAATCAACCACCTGGACACCCTGAACTGATACCACAGCAAGTAACAAAACAGATGAATGAGGCTCTAGAAAAATTCAAAGCAGAAATAATCTCCCAGATAACTACAGAGATGGTGAGCAGAGTGAAAGACATGACTAGAGGCTCCAGAACAGAAACAGATAAAAAAATAGATGAGCTCAGAAACATCCTGGAAGCCATGAATGCCCAGCATAAGAAGGAAATGGAAACCATGATCTCCCAACATAAGAAATAAAAGGAATCCATGAAACAGATTAAAACAGATGTCCAGGAGATTAAAAACTCCATTGAAAATATAAACATCAGATTAAGGGAATGTGAAGATAGACTATCAGATATAGAAGATAGAATTGTGGTTAATGACCATGAAAACAGAGATTTCTTAAAAATACTAAGAAACCATGAGAAATCAGTCCAGCAGCTGCTAGATGATGCAAAGAATAATGTGAGACTGATAGGAGTTCAGGAAAAAACAGGAGAAAGCACAATTGACATAAAAAAACTGTTCAGAGAAGTAATAGTAGAAGACTTCCCAGACAGAGGTAGAGAAATGGACATACAGATAAGTGAGGCATATAGAACTCCAACTAGCCACAATCAAAAAAATCTATACCTAGATATATGGTAGTCAAGATCCCAGAAACCCAAAAGAAGCACAAGATCCTACAAACAGAGAAAAGAAACAAATCACTTACAAAGGAAAGCCAATCAGGATCACAGCAGACTTCTCAACACAAACCCTCAAATCAAGGAGATCCTGGAGTGAAGTATTTCAAGCCCTGAAAGAAAATAACTTCCAACCTAGATTGTTGTATCCTGGAAAATTATCTTTCAAAATTGATGAGGAAATTAGATACTTCCATGACAAAGAATACCTGAGAAATTTCATGAACACCAAATCAGCACTCCAAACAATTCTAGACAATATCCCTAGAAAAAGACAGTGAAGGTCACAACTCTGTGAGGCCCAACAGAGGGAAGCTACCAGGCAAGGTAAGAAACTAAAGGGAAAGGGGGAAAAATAAGAAATAGCCAACAACAGTAAAATGTCATGACAAAGATGAGTCAATATCTACCAATTATAACCATCAATGTTAATGGCCTTAATTCACCAATGAAAAGAAATAGACTGGCAGAATTGATTAAGAAGCAAAACTCAACAATATGCTGTATAAAGAAACACACCTAACTCAAAAAGAAACTCATAGACTGAAAGTAAAAGGATGGAAAACAGTTCTCCACATGACAGGAACTCAGAAAAAAGCAGGAGTAGCAATCTTATTTGCAGACAAAGTAGATTTCAAACCAAAACTAATTAAGAGAGACAAAGATGGTCACTACATCCTTTGGAAGAGAACAATCCAAGAGGAAGAGATGACAATCATAAATATATATGCACCAAATATGAATGCCCCCAACTATACAAAACAAATATTAATGGAGATGAAAAACCAAATAAGCACTAATACAATTGTAGTGGGGGACCTTAATACCCCACTATCACAAAGAGACAGATCATCTAGACAAAAAATTAACAATGAAATTCTCGAACTGAACCAAGCTGTTGAACAAATTGACTTAATAGATGTTTACAGAGTGTTCCACCCAACAAAATCAGAATACACATTCTTTTCAGCTGCATATGGGTAATTCTCCAAAACAGACCACATGCTAGCTCATAGGACATGTCTAAGTAAATGTAAAAGAATTGAAGTTACCCCCTGTATATTATCAGACCACAGTGTGATGAAATTGGAGGTCAATACCAAAAGAAACCGCAAAAATTTCATAAACACATGGAAATTGAACAACACACTTCTGAATAACCAATGGGTCACAGAGGAAATTAAAGAAGAAATTAGACAGTTTCTACAAGTAAATGATAATGCCAGTACAGCATGCAGGAACCTATGGGACACAATGAAAGCAGTTGTATGTGAAAAATTCATGGCAGTGAATGTGATATTAGAAAAACAGAAAGAACTCAAATAAATAACCTAATGCAGAACCTCAAGCTCCTACAAAGAGAAGAACATAACAAACCCAAAACTCGTACAATAGAGGAAATTATAAAGATCAAAGCAGAAATCAAGGCAATGGAGACTAAGAGAATGATACAAAAAAAATCAATGAATCAAAGAGTTGGTTTCTTGAAAGAATAAATGAAATTGATAAACTTTTAGCCAACCTTATCAAAAACAGGAAAGAAAAAGCTCAAATCCATTCAATTAAGAATGAATAAAGGGAAGTCAAAATGGACCCAGAAGAAATCCAGAAGATCACCAATACCTACTTTGAGAAGCTGTACTCTAATAAAAGGGAAAACACAGAAGAAATGGACAGATTCTTAGATACATACGAATTGCCAAAGTTAAATGAAGATATAAAAATTCTAAACACCCCAATTACAATGAGTGAAATTGAAAATGTAATAAAATATTTACCAACAAAGAAAAGCCCAGGTCCTGATGGTTTCACTGCTGAATTCTACATGACATTTAAGAAGAACTATCACCATTACTCTTTAAACTCATCAAGGAAATTGAAAGGGAAGCAATACTTCCAAATTCATTCCTGGAAGCAAGTATTACCTTGATTCCAAAATCAGAGAAAGACTCAACCCAAAAAGAAAACTACAGGCCAATCTCCTTAATAAACATAGATGCAAAAATCCTCAATTAGATACTGGCAAACAAAATACAGAGGGTCATCAAGAAGATCACACACCCTGACCAAGTTGGATTTATCCCAGGGATGCAAGGATGGTTTCAACATCCATAAATCAATAAATGTAATACACTATATTAATAGAGCCAAGGACAAAAACTGTATGATCATCTCAATAGATACAGAAAAGGCATGTGACAAAATCCAATACCCATTCATGATAGAAACTGTACAGAAAATTGGAATAGAACGTCTTTATCTCAACCTGATTAAGGCTGTCTATGAAAAACCAAGAACCAACATCATACTAAATGGTCAAAAACTGAAAGCTTTCACAGTAAAATCAGGAACAAGACCAGGATATTCACTATCACCACTCCTGTTCAGTATAGTTCTGAAAGTCCTGTTCAATATAGTTATGCAGCAATCAGACAAGAGAAAGAAAGAAAAGGAATAAAGATAGGAAAAGAAGAAGTGAAACTGTCATTATTTGCTGATGATATCATACTGTACATAGAAGACCAAAAAAACTCTGCCAAAAGACTTCTAGACTTAATAGACATATTCAGTAGAGTAGCTGAACACAAGGTCAGCACTCAAAAATCAATAGCCTTCTTGTACACAAATAACAGACTCACTGAGAGAGAAATTAGGGAAACAATCCCTTTCATGAAAGCATCCAAAAAATGAAATATCTAGGAATCAATTTAACGAAGGAAGGAAAAGACCTCTACACTGAAAACTAAAGCACTCTGAAAAAAGAGATTGAAGAGGATACAAGAAAACAGAAAGACAACCTTCTTCCTGGGTAGGAAGAACCAATATCAAGAAAATGGCCATACTTCCAAAACTGCTATATAGATTTAATGCAATCCTGATTCAAATCCCAACAGTACATTTCACAGAACTAGAGAAAATAATCCAAAAATTCATTTGGAACCAGAAGAGACATAGAATAGCAAAAGCAATTCTAGGCAACAGAGACATGGCAGCAGGTATCACAGTCCCCAACTTGAAACTATACTACAAAGCCACTGTGATGAAAACAGCATGGTACTGGCAAAGAAACAGACCCAAGGATCAATGGAATAGATTAGAAGATGCAGCAACAACTCCAGACACACTCAGCCACCTCATCTTTGACAAAGAAGCCAACCATCCTCACTGGAGGAAAAATAGCCTATTTAATAAATGGTGTTGGAAAAACTGGATTTCAGCCTGCTGAAGATTAAAAGTGGACCCATTTCTATCATCATGCCCTAAACTAAAATTGAAGTGGATTAAAGATCTAAATATTAAAACAAAAACTAAACTTGCTCAAAGATAAGTTTGGTAGAACTCTTGAAGACATTGGCAGAGGAAAAGACTTTATGAACAAAACCTCACTAGCATGACTAGCACAAAGAATGAACAACTTGAATATCATCTTATTAAAAAGCCTTTGCACTTCATGAGAAACCACTAACAGAGCTAAGAGACAACCTACAATGTGGGAAAAAAATTTTACCAGCTGTACCTCAGACTAATAAAAGAAGTTTAAAAATCACACTCCCCAAATTTAAAGACCCAGTTCAACAATGGGCATCTGAAATGAATCAACATTTCTCAGTCAAAGAAGTAAAAGCAGCAAATAAACATGAAAAAATGTTCAACATCACTGGTCATTCAAGAGATGTAGATGAAAACAACACTGACATTCCGCCTCACCCCAGATAGAATGGCTGCTATCAAGAAATCAACCAATAACAAACGCTGGGGTTGTGGCAAGAAAAGAACCTTTCTCCATTTTTGGTGGGAGTGCATACTGGTGCAACCACTGTGGAAATCAATATGAAGTTACCTCAAATAACTAGGATTAGAGGTCCATTTTGACCCAGGTATTCTTCTGCTTGGTATCTTCCCAAAAGAATTAAAAGTATAATACCACAGTGATATATGCACACCCGTGTTTATAGCGCCACAGTCTGTAATAGCTAACACTTCGAAACAGCCCAAGGGCCCATCAGCTGGAGACTGGATAAAAAAGATGATATATATATATATATATATATATATATATATATAATGGAGTACTACTCGCCATGAAGAATGAGAAACTATGTTGTCATATACGTAGGTTTCCAAGCTAGGAATATACTTTCTTTAGTAGGTTCTATTCAAATTTTATATATCCTCCAGGGTCAGTTTAATTAATTTGTCTTCCAAGGTACTTCTTAGAAGTCACCAAATTCATTTCAAAAAAAGATTTTTGTAATATGCTTTCTATATCCTCTTAAATTCTGTAAAATCTGTGGTAATGTCCTCTACATTTTGATATTGTAATTTTAAAAATATATAATTGGTATTGTGTAATAGGAAGAAAAGTTCTGAAGGAGTAGGGGAAGTGAGAGAGGTAGAGCAAAGGAAAGAAGGGAAAAGAAAAAATATGAGAAAAGGAAAAAGATGGAAACAAAGTCTGCAAATAGGGAAGGGTGGAGGGGGTGAAGGGAGGGCAGAGGAAGGTGAAAAAAATAAGAACCAAGATACATCATGTAAAGGTACAAGATCCCAATGATGAATGTAACTGTATTGTATACCTAAAATGTACCAATAAACTTAATGAAAAAAAAAGATGGAAAACTAGAGACATTTTAGCTAAATGGATGCACATTGAGGCGATACTCTTAAGTGAAATAAATAGGACACACGTGTAAACACCGAATAGTTTCTCTGGTGTGAGAAACTGAAAGTGTAAATAAGGATTAAAATTAACAATTGATGATGTGAAATATGAGGAAAAGTTCCAAAGGGGAAGGGGAAGTGGGAGAAGTAGGGGAAAGGAAAGAAGAGAAAGGAAAAAACAGAAACAAAGTCTTTGTAAGTAAGGAGGGGTGGAGAGGTTGAAGGAAGGACAGGATAATGGGGAAAAAATAAGAACCAAGATACATTATGCAAAGGTACAAGTTCCCAATGATAAATGTAACTGTATTGTAGACCTAAAATGTACCAATAAGAGAATTTAAGCAAAAAAAAAAAATAAAGAAAAAAAAAGATGTAGCACAACCATGCAAGGTTTTATCAGATTTCTCAGAACAGTGTGCAATTTAAAACTGAATTTTTATAACTGAAATTTACGTTTTACATTTTCAGATCATACATAACAGTGGTAACATAACGAAAAGCCAACTACTCCATAACATGGCCTACTGTAAAATACCCTGAGAAGAAGATAGACAGAAAAAGAATGAAGTAATAGTCTAAAAAAACCCACTAAATATTCACTTTATAGATTCATAACTGTACTTGGGACAATGTATTGGTTGGCTTACTATTTCTGGACAAAAGAGCTGACTTATACAACCTAAAGGATAAAAGGATTACTTTGGCTCATGGTATCAGAGGTTGCAGTCTATGGTCAGCTGGCTGCACATCAGAGACATCATGAGAAAAAAGTGCAGTTGAGGAAAAGTGTTGACCCAAGGTGACTAAGAAGTAGAGAACTGGCAAAGAGCCAGAGAGCAAAAAGCCAGGGACCAGATATAGTCCTCAAGGTCACACCCCCATCACCAACACAAACGCACAGAAGTGTACTTTCCTAATCTTCTAGGCAACTTCCAAGCCAATCAAGTTGAAAATCAAGATTAACTGTCACAATATCATATCATTACTTGTGGCATTTTCTCCATGCAGATTCCTATAGCTTCCCAAATGATCTCAGGCACAAATTTTAAGTGGTCCAGTATGAGGTCTGTGGGTCTCATTGGTCAAGAAGGATCCCTTCAACCAGGCACAGTGGCCCACACCTGTAACCCCAGCATTCTGGGAGGCTGGGCAGCAGTATTCCAAGTTTGATCCCAGTCTCTGCAATTTAGAGACTTACTAACAACTTGTCTCAAAATATAAAAATAGACTGAGGGTGTAGTTCAGCATGAAGGCCCTGGGTTCAACCTCTAGTAGCAAAAAAAAAAGGAGGGGAGAAGAAAGAGCAAGAAAAGGAAAAGGAAGCCCTCTGCTTAGAAAGTCCTCTCTTCTCTCCACCCGTCCACGACCTGAATTATCTCTATTCAACCCCCGAGTTCCAGCCAGGTCACACAAGAAACATTCCCAGTCCAGCATTTCTCAACTAGTCTGCAGTGAGGGACCAGTGCTTTCTCAATGAATCGTAGGCTGATACATTTGTGAAATACAATAAAAATAAATTACTATGACTTCTGTTTCAATGATAAAAGAAGAGTGCTATATGAATTGACTCTCAAACTAGAAAACTGGACATAACATAGGAAATTTCAGACATTGGACTACAGGTATCACAGAGGAAGTAAAAATATATGAGTCCATGTAATAGCTGCAGGGGAAACCAGAATGCTGAGAAGCATTATGGATTGGTAACAGGCTAAAGGAGTCCCAGAATAAAAGCTGTTTAGGTAAAGATTAAAGGAAAATCTCAAAAGATCAAACTAATAAGCAAAATACTCTAGTGGCTTCAAAATTGTCCAATATTCCTTAAACTAATATAACAAAATTTAACATCCAACAATCCAAAATACATATACCTAACATCCAATCAAAATTATCAAGCATCTAAAAACAATAGAACATCGTCAGGAAGAAAATCAATCAATAGGGAACATAGAAATGAGACAGATAACAGAATTATTATAAAAAGGAACTCAAAAGAGCTTATATATTATGTAATGAAATATAGGAACATGATGAGAAAAATGGAAGACAGAAAGGTGCAAATGGAATTTGTGGATATTAAGATAATTAACTAAGTAAAATGAAAAATTAATTGGATAATATGATCACTAACAGTGATTATCCACTGGGTTAGGATAGCAGTTGCCTATAGGACCAGTAAAGCCCACCTCTAGTAATGTCTGGGTTGCTCAGGAAGGTACTGCCCTAGGGACTGTACCTGGTCCCTGTCCCCTTCTCTGCTGCTGTTCATCTGTCCTGATTCCTGAACACTTGGAGTCAAATATGTTTGCTCCACCACCCCCTTCTTTCATGACATTCCTGCCTTGAAGCCAAGCAACTATCAGCTTAATTTTCTGAAAACATGAGAAATTAAACCTCTCCTCCTTTAAGTTGCGAGTGTCAGGTATTATGTCCCAGGAACAAAAAGTTTACTAACACAGCTTAGCAGAACATTAGAAACTACTGGGAAATGCCTCATTGAACTTGAAGAAAGCCCAATGTAAATGGTACAAACTGAAACAAGGAGAAACTAGATCGGAACAAATTAATACTGACCATGAGTTATGGTACAAAATCAAGAGGTGTAATATAATTGATATCTCAGAAGAAGAGACAGAGGGAAGGAAAGAAAATATTTAATGAAATAATGGCTTAAAATTTCCTTGTTTAATTATAAACTTCCCAATACAAGGGAAAAGAAACAAGGAGAAATTTATTTTTTATGCTTTATAAAGAAAAGATGATTGCCTGGTTCATGATTCTGGTGGGTTGAAAGTCCAAACAGAATGGTGCTGGGATCTGGCAAGGGCACCTAGGCTGTGTCACAGCACACCAGAAGGCAGCACATAGGAGGACCCCCTGCCAGAGTAGCAAATGGCACATGTGAAAGACATCACATGGTGAGAGAGAGGAAACCAGGACGCCAAACTTGCCTTATAACAACCTGTTATCACAGTAATGAATCCAGACTCATGAGGCGCAACTCACTCCAGAGATAGTCTAATCTAATCCAGTCTTGATAGATCTGGCCCAGTCACTTGAGAAAAATATTAACCCATTGATAGAGACAGTGAGGTAATGACCTATTTGTCTCCAAAAGACACCCATTCTCACCATTTTCATAGTGGGGATCAAACCTCAAAAAGAAATTTGTGGAAATACACATGTTTGAATCATAGCAAGTACTCAAGTTTCTGAAATCCAGTAATAAAGTGAATACTTTAAAAGCAGCTAAGTCCAGGGATGTAGCTTAGCAGTGCCACTCTTGCTTGACAAGCCCAAGGTCCTGAGTTTAATTTCCAGTACCAAAAAAAAAAAATCAGCTAGGGTAGGGAATGAGAATGGGAAATGGCAATTATATGTGGAAAATCAAAGCTAAGAATGACAACTGACTGTTCAAAAGAAAAATGCAAGTCAGAACACAAGTAAGAGCTAAAACCAAAACATCCTTAAAAGAGAATTGTTTAATGGCAAAACTATAAAACTGCATTGGACAGTTTATAACATCACTATATATTATAATAATAATAACAACAATAATAATAATTGTGGTAAGAACAGCAGAAAGAATGGAAAAGGTATTTTATAAGTTATTGGCACTATATATGAAGAGGAAAATGGTATTTAAAGAAGGCTATGTGATAAATTAAGTAAGTATTCTGTGAACCATCTGTTCTCAAATTGTGGATCCCTGCATAGTCTTAGAAAGACACTCTAAGAAGATTCCAGATAGGTTTCCTTCACATGGGATAGAGGTAGAGATACATTCCACTGACCCTCAGAGCAATGTAGTTGCCACAAATGTAGACTATGAAAAACATGTATATGTGACTATAAGAGTATGCTAATGAAAAAAAGAATGCTGTTTTAATATCATTACACAAGTAGTTTCTAGATGTTAGGTCCCCTATAACAGTCTCTCTAGGAGTCCCCAGGCCACACTTAGATGACAACAGCCTTGCTCTTTTGGCATTATGAGGGATACAAATGACTCAAGTGATGAGAAGCCTGAAATGTTTTTTCTTTTGGTCATGTCCTTATTTTAATTCAAATATTTTCTTTTGGAAGCCAAATTCTAGATGCTTAATGTTACTAGCCAGCCTCTCTTTATTCTAGAGGTATTATCTGATATTTAGCTGTCTCCTTTTTATTTTTTTATTAAGGAAATGGGAATGTCAGTTAAACATACTGTTTGCTCTGTGTCTGTTAGCTTATCTAGTTCCTGTGCAAGTATTGGTTTTATAGAAATTACTGTGGTATAAGATTTTAATGGGTCACTTTCATAGCTTATTATTTCTCTAAAATGGAGTTTTATTTATGCAAGATATAGTTGTATTATATTAAAAAGTCAAAGGGTAGTTCTCTCCTTTCATAAATCATTTTAGGGCCGGGGATTTAGCTCAGTGGTTCCAGTGCCTGCCTCACAAGTGCAAGGACTCGAGGTCGATCTCCGGTACCAAACAAAAAAATATATATAAATCATTTTAAAGCACTGCAGCCAGGCGTATTTTCTTCTAAGGCCCTGAGAAACAGTGCTGTCCACATAAGAACAGTGGCCATGGTTAAAATCAATTAAACATAAAAATGAGTTTCAAATGAAAAATATTTATGTAAATAGTTTTGACATCAATTAAAATTAACTTAGAGTGCTGAGCTCTTACTAAAATTCACTCCAGTGTCCAGCTAATGTGCTGGCAAGATTTTGTAATAGGTATATTATATAGCTTCTCTTATACTGTCATGAATGGTCAGGAATCTCCAAACTCAGGGATTTGTTTCAGAAATTGACAGTTATGTACAATTGGCAAAGGTCTAATAAAAATCATAAAGCAAAACAAATTGCTTTCAGCGGAGCAAGGGGCAGATAAGTGAGCACTCGTGCTCCAGCTAGCCTGGGCTCAGGCTGAAGGAATCTGACTGCCACCATCGTAGGCTGACCAGAACACCCATTGACTGGTATCATTATTTAACCCTGCCATTGATAGCAAACATTGCTCACTGTGCTTTCACAATCCTCATCCATGGACAACCATTACTCAAGCTTTGTCATTGGCAGGTAGCCACAACTCCCCTTTACTGAACGCTCTCCCTCATGACCCTATAAAAGACCCCATCACCTATACAAGAGTGACTAGTCTTGTCTCTAGTGCCAGAGAAGTCCTTCTAGTGCATTTTTCTAAAATAAACCTGGTCCTGTTGACCTCATACATTTGTTTCCTTTCCTCCTTTTTTCCTATCATTATGGTGACTTATACAGGAAACATGTCAAGGAGACTACTCCTCCACCTCTTCCTTTTGTTACTCTCCTCTCTCTCTCTCTCTCTCTGTCTCTCTGTCTCTCTCTTTCTCTTCCTCACCAACTTCAGCAGGTCATTTTCCATTTTCTGCTAACCCTCCAGTCAACATCAGACACTTCATTTTCTAGCCAAGGAATGGTAAGTTTAGCCCCTACCTTCTCCAGCACCCAGGACATGTAAGTCCATCCCAAACCCCAAGGGGTGGTCCCATAGGGCTGGGTCTCCCCAATCCCTCAGTGGACAGGCCACGCCCACAAGAATATTTCCAGGTCCCTAGTCCTGTTTGAGGGATGCCCCAACACAAGGCTATGGATTCATGACCATTCTCTTATCAGTTACTATGGGGTCCCAAATTTCTCAAATTCCAGCAGACACCTCTTTAGATTGCCTCCTAAAGTACCTTTCATCCTTCAGTTTAAAAGGAGATATTTGGTTCTCACACCTTGGCATAGTAACAGGAAATGGCCTGAATTTAGAATGTTTGGTTTCCAAATTCTTCGTAACCTTAAAAGCTACCTGCAGAGAAATGGCAAATGGCAGGAAGTCCCCTATACCCAAGCTTTCTTTGGTATCCTCTCATGTCCCTCTCTCTGCCAAACTTGCTCTACCCACAAGACACTACTTCAACTCTAACTCTGATCTGAAGGATGAGCATCCACCATAGCAGCTTCCTCCCCTTGGCCCTCTTGAGCCAGCACTGCCTCCCACAGCAGATGCAGCCCAAGGAGCTGCAAAAGCAGCTTGACCTTCTTCCCCTACTCCCTCTGCACCAGTTACTTGACCCTGTGCAGGCCTTGCCATTCCTGCAATCCTTCCACTACCAGCGAAAAATGGAAAATAAAAACCTAGGCCTAGGGAAACAAAAATTGATAAATTTCCAATTTGAATGGATATTTTTGTTTAACTGATATGCTTAAAACATTTGTTGTAGTTTGTAAAATCTTAGACTACAATTACAGGGTGAATTCACTCTTCTGATGCTTCAGTAAAGATAAGAGTACTGATTCTAAGTTCCTTAGAAAGCTCTTGGCAGCCAGTTAAATTTAAAAATGCAACATTCTGAGACCAAAGCGGGTGAAAAAGAGAGAAGGAAGAGGCTATAATGAAATCATTATGATTGTTATGCTAAATGTTATATTTCCCTTGATCTCAAGACTTCTTTACAAAAATTTATAATTGCTACCTGTTAAATTTCTGCAGTGGGCTGCTGTACCACCATCCTGAGCATGAGGAGCAGAGCTGCCCCCAGCACAGAGGAGCTGAAATTTCTGGGCCACCATACCACTGCCCCCAGTGACAAGGAGCAGAGCTGCACCCAGTGCAGATGAGGTGAAACTTCCAGGCTGCTGTACCACCACCACCAGCACTGAGGAGGTGAGCTGCATGGGCACCAGTAGCACACATATCCCCGCTACACAGTTGAAATGACAAGACACATAAACAAGTCTCAAAACAAGACTTAGAGATCACCTAAAGCAACCCCAAAGGGAAAAGAGATAGAACAATCTGATACTCAACCACCTGGACTGCCTGAACAGGCAACAGAAGAGGATCTGGAAATAATGACACCAGAAATAATTTCTCAGATAACAATAGAGATTGTGCCCATAGTGCAAGACATGATTAATAAATCTGGAGAGGACACAGATTTAAAAAAACATAGAAGAGCTGAGGAACCTGATGGAATCCCAACATAGGAAACAAATAGAATCCATAAAACAGATGCAAGCAGATTTCCAGGAGATTAAAAACTCTGCTGAAAGTTTACACAGCAGAATGAGCCAATGTGAGGACAGAATTTCAGATATAGAAGATAAGCTTGCAATTAATGACCATGAAAAGTAGAATTTCTTTAAAATTGTAAGGGACCACAAGAAATCAATCTAGCAGATGATAGATGACACAAAGAAGAATAACGTAAAACTGATTGGAGTCCACGAAAAAGCAGGAGAAAGTACAAATGAAATAAAAAAACTGTTCACAGAAGTGATGGCAGAAAACTTCCCAAGCAGGAGAAAAGAATTTGACAAACAGAGAAGTGAGGCATATAGGACTCCAACTAGCCTTGATCAAAAAAAGTCTACACATAGACATATAATAGTTGAGATTACAGAAACTCAACAGAAGAACAAAATTCTACAAACAGTTAAAGAAACAAATCACGTACAAAGCAAAGCCCATCAGAATCACAGCAGAAATCTCAATGCAAACACTCAAGGCAAGAAGAACTTGGAGCAAAGTGTGGCAAGCCCTAAAGAAAAATAGCCTCCATCCCAGATTGATGTACCTTGCAAAACTATCTTTCAAAATGGATGGAGAAATAAGATACTTTCATGACAAAGAGCACCTTAGGAACTTCTTGAATACCAAACCAGCACTCAAAAAAATTTAGACAATATCCTAGGAAAACACAATGAGGATTACAACCCCAGGAAGCACAGCAGAATGAATCCATTGGACACAACAAGAAATTAAATGCAAAGGGGGAGAATCCAACAAAAAGAAAAAGTCCTGACAGTGATAAGTCAATATGGATCAGTTAAAACCATCAATGTTAATGATCTCATTCACCAATCACAAAAAAAAGACTGGCAAAATGGGTCAAGAAGCAAGATCCAACAATATGCTGCATACAAGAAGCACACTCAATTCAAAAAGAAACTGTAGACTGAAAGTTAAAGGGTGGAAAACAGTATTCCATGCAACATGAACCTGAAAGAAAGCATGAGTAGCTTTCCTTTTTGCAGATCAAGTGGATTTCAAACCAACTCTGATTTAGAGAGACAAAGAAGGACACTACATCCTTGTAAAGCTAACAATCCAAGAGGAAGAGATGACAATCACAAATATCTATGCACCAAACACTAGTGCACCCAACTATATAAAACAAATACTAACAGACATGAAAAGTCATATATGCACTAATAAAATTGTAGTGGGGGACCTCAATACCCCACTGTCAGAAATAGATCAACTAGACAAAAAATAACCAATGAAATACTAGAACTCAATCAAACTCTTAAACAACTGAACTTAAAAGATGTTTACCCCACAAAATTAGAATAAACATTCTTTTCAGATGCACACAGGTTATTTCCCGAAATAGAACACATACTCGCTCGTAGAACATGTTTAAGCAAGTGCAAAGGAACTGAAGTTATCCCCTGTATATTATCAGACCATAGTGCAATGAAATTGGAGCTCAGTAGCAAAAGAAACTGCAAGAATTTCATAAACACATGTAAATTGAACAACTTCTCAATAACCAATGGGTCACAGAAGAAACTAAAGAAGAATCAGACAGTTCTTCAAATAAGTGACAATGACAATACATCATATCGGAATCTATGGGACACACTGAGAGCAGTCTTATGAGGAAAATTCATAGCAGTGAATTCTCATATTAGGAAAACAGAGCAGGCACAATTAAACAACGTGATGCTGAACCTCAAGCTTCTAGAAAAAGAAGAGCAGGACAAACCCAAAGATCACACAAGGGAGGAAATTATAAAGATCAGAGCAGAAATCAATGAATAGGAAACTAGGAGAATGATACAAAAAAATCAATGAAGCAAAGAGTTGGTTCTTTGAAAAAATAAACAAAATTGACAAACCCTTAGACAACCTTTTCAGAAAAAGGAAAGAAAAGGCCCAAAACCATGCACTTAGGAATGAAAAGGATGAAATTACAATGGAATTTCAGCAGAAATCCACAGGATCATCAATACCTACTTTGAGAACCTACACCCCAATAAGATGGAAAACACAGAAGAAATGTGAAAATTCCCAGATATGTATGAATTACCAAAGTTGAATGAAGAAGACCTAGAAATTCTAAACAACCCAATATCAACCAATGAAATTGGAAACTTAATTAAAAACTTGTCAAGTAAGAAAAGCCAGGGTCCTGATGGCTTCACTTCTGAATTCTACAAGACATTTAGAGAGGAACTACTGCCACTACTGTTCAAACTCTTCAAAGAATTGAAAGGGAAGCAATACTCCCTAATTCATTCCTGGAAGCAAGTATCACCTTGATCCCGAAACCAGAGAAAGACCCAACCGAAAAAGAGAACTATAAACGAATCTCACTAATGAACATAGATGCCAAAATCCTTAGTAAGACACTGGCAAATAGAATGCATATGATCATCGAGAAGATCATACACCCTGACCAAGTGGGATTTATCCCAGGGATGCAGGGATGGCTCCACATACACAAATCAATAAATGTAATACACTATATCAACAGAGCCAAGGACAAAAATCATATGATCATCTCAGTAGACGCATAAAAAGCATTTGACAAAATCCAACTGCATTTATGATAAAAAAAAAAAACCCTACAAAAAATTGGTATGGATGGTCTCTACCTCAATCTGATAAAAGCCATCTATGAAAAACCAACAGCCAATATCATACTAAGTGGTCAAAAACTGAAATCCTTCGTACTAAAATCAGAAACAAGACAAGAATGTCCACTATCATCACTACTGTTCAATATAGTTTTGGAAACATTAGCCACAGCAATTAGACAAGAGAAAGAAATAAAAGGAATAAAGATAGTAAATGAAGAAGTCAAATTGTCATTATTTCCAGATGACATGATACTCTATATAGAAGACCCCAAGAACCCCACCAAAAGTCTTCTAGACTTAATAACCAGATTCAGTAAAGTAGCTGGTTACAAGGTCAACATACAAAAATCAATAGCTTTCCTCTACACAAACAACAGATTCACTGAGAGAGATAGAGGGCAAATAATTCCTTTCACAATAGCATCCAAAAAACTGAAATACCTAGAAATCAACCTAACGAAAGAAATCAAAGACCTCTTCTCTGAAAACTATAGCACTCTGAAAAGAGAGATTGAAGATGATATCAGAAAATGGAAAGACATCCCATGCTCCTGGGTAGGAAGGATTAATATAGTGAAAATGGCCATACTTCCAAAACTGCTATATAGATTTAATGCAATTCCAATTGAGATCCCAGCAGCATACTTCATGGACCTTGATAAAACAATCTAAAAATTCATTTGGAACAAGAAGAGATCTAGAATAGCAAAAGCAATTCTAGGCAACAAAGACATGGTAGAGGGTATCACAACCCCCAACTTGAAACTATACTGTAAAGCTACTGTGATAAAAATAGAATGGTACTGGAAAAGACAGACCAGAGAACCAGTGGAACAGATTAGAAGATGCAGAAACAACTCCAGACACACTCAGCCACCTCGTTTTCAACAAGTGAGCCAAACACCCTCACTGGAGGAAAGATAGACTCTTTAATAAATAATGCTGGATAAATTCAGTTTCAACTTGCCAAAGATTATAACTAGACTTACATCTCTCACCATGCACTAAACCAAAATTGAAATGGATAAAAGATCTAAATATTAAAGCAGAGATGCTGAACGGGCTGGAGTTAGACAGAACTCTTGAAGTCATTGGTGTAGGAAAAGATTTTATGAAGAAAATATCAGTTGCCTGTGAACTAGCACACACAATCAACACGTGGGATCTCTTCTTATTAAAAATTTCTGCACAGCAAGAGAAATCACCAACAATATGAAGAGACAACCCATGATGTGGGAAAAAATTTTCACCTGCTGTTCCTCAGACAAAGGTCTACTATCTAGAATCTATAAAGAAACTAAAAATATGAGACCTCCCAAATTAAAAGACCAAATCCAAAAATGGGCATCTGAAATGAACAGACATTTCTCAGACAAAGAAGTAGAAATAGCAAATAAACATGAAAAAATGTTCAACATCACTGGTCATTTGAGAGATGGAAATGAAAACAACACTGAGATTCCACCTCACCCCAGAAAGAATGGCTGCTATCATGAAATCAACCAATGAAAAATGCTGGCAGGGCTGTGGGGAAAGAGGAACCCTGCTCCACTGCTGGTGGGAGAGTAGACTGGTGCAAGCACTGTGGAAATCAGTATGGAGATACCTCAAAGAGGTAGGACTGGAAGTTCCATTTGCCCCACTATTCCACTGCTGGGGATCTTCCCCAAAGAATTAAAAGAATCATACCACAGTGGTATATGTGCATCCATGTTCATAGCAGCAAAATTTGTAATAGCTAAATCTTGGAAGCAGCTCAATTGTCCATCAACTGGAGAATGGATAAAGAAAATGTGTTTTTTTAATAAAATAGAGTACTAATCAACCATAAAAAATGAGAAATTAGAGACATTTATAGCTAAATGGATGCACATTGAGGCGATATTCTTAAGTGAAATAAATAGGACACATACATGTGTAAATACTGAATAGTTTCTCTAGTGTGAGAAACTGAAAGTGTAAATAAGAACTAAAAGGTATAATAGATAATGTGAAAAAAGAAGAAAAGGGGGAAAGGGAAAGTGGGAGGAGTAGGGTAAAGGAAGCAAGGGAATGGAATTAATATGAGAAAAGTAAAAAATGGAAACAAAGTCTTTGTAAATAGGGAGGGATGAAGGGGTTGAAGAGAGAGTAGGGGAATGGGGAATGATACGAACCAAGAGAGATTATGTCAAGGTGCAAACTTCCAATAATGAATGTCATTATATTGTATACTTAAAATGTACCAATAAAATTAATTTTAAAAAACATTCTGTAGGGATTCAACTTCTATTGGTAAGTAAATAGCAGTTCCTTGGTCATATTATATATGTCAAAATGTTTGATATCTAGATAAAATTGTAAGACTAAACCTACTGCTCCCACTGCAATACTGATTTAACTGACATCCTGGATGTTCAACAACTGAGGTTGGAAGACCAAAGCTAAAAAAGGATAGTCAATATCTTGGCCCTGGCTCTTCAAGGTCAACAAGGATCCAGGACATGAGGGAACCTTTCTACAGGATCCTTCAACTTTGGCAAGTCACCCAACCTCCTAAACAGGGAGACTGTTGGACCCCAGAGGACATGAGTCAACCAAAGTACCATGTGCTAAAAAAGAGGGTCACAAGAAAGAAAAACATCTCCCATGCTTCCATGGGAATCCACATAGTCAAGCAAGGCCATGAGCCATCCTGGCAGCTAACGCTGACAGAGGAGCTGAGAGGCTTTACACATGGATCCAGACGTAAGGCCTGTGAAGCCCTAACTGACCTTGATAGATAGCAAGAGGTTAATTTTGATTAACCCAGGTCTCACTTTAACTTGGTTTTGAACACCCAATAGAAAAGTTTAAACAAATAAATATAAAAGTAATAGTAATATATGATCAACATAAAAAGGGGGCTCTAATCACTGGCCTCTAGTGACAGTTTCCAGCTACAAACAGGTCGAAAAGCCAAATGGCTAAAATTGCTATTTCAGTCCTTTAATAACAGTGTCTAGATGTCACTCCTTCCCTAATATGTCTTCCCATTCTTATGCTCATGCTTTGGTTATATGTGCTTTAATCTCTTGGTCTCTTCTTATCACTTGCCTGTTCATTATTGCCATGCCTAATCAATCTATTTCAATGAGTTCTCACCAATGAATTTTGGCCATTTCACAGGCTAAAGATGAAATCCCAACAGCTGCTGCCCCTAAATGGCAGGGAGTAGTTAAGAAAGAGATGCACTGCCCATTTTTCTTGTCTAACTATAGAGTCTGTAATCAAAGAATCCAAACACTGCCATCCTAGGCTGACCAGAGACCACTCTAATCCCCCACCCACCTCCAGCACAGCTGACTCATGTCATTACTCAGTCCTGATATTGATAACAATTACTCCCTGTACTTTCCCAAGCCTCGTTCTTGGGCAACAATTACTCAAGCCTTGTCCTTGGCAGGTCACCACAACTCCCCTTTGTTGAACTCTCCCTCTCATGACCCTATAAAAGATGCCATAACATGTATGAGAGTGACCAGTCTGGTCTCTAGTGCCAGAGAAGTCCCTCTCAGGTTTGTTCTGAAATAAACTTACCCTGTTGAGCTCATACCTTTGTTTCTTTTCATCCTTTTCTCCTAACACAGGCATGTGGAAAGTAGGACCAGACTGGAGGTAGATGCCCGATGGATTTATCACAAGGTAAGTGATGCCTGTTTGACTATCTTTTTCTTAGTGTTTAGATTGTTTTTGTCCTTCCTTCTCCCTGTCCCTCTCTTAGTCCTGGTTGAATCTAGAACCCTGAGCCCCAGTTTTCAGGTATCTGTTGTCCAGTGAGCAAGAGCAGGAGTGGAGAGTGTGAGAGCAGGAGAGTGTTTACCTTCCAGGGTATTGTCTGAACATCTCCCTACTGTGGTTCTCACCCTCCTGATTTCCTCACATGAGTTATCTGACTGACTTCCAGAAATATTTCACATTGTCTCCACTTTGGAAGAAAAATAATTTTATATTAATGTATTTTAAATTTGTCAAAGAGGAGGTGGCTGAGTATGTTAGGAGTTGTTTCTGCATCTTCTAATCTATTCCACTGGTCCTCAGGTCTATTGCTTTGCCAGTACCATACTGTTTTTATCACAGTAGCCTTGTAGTATAGTTTCAAGTTGGGGATTGTGATACCCCCTGCCATGTCTCTGTTGCCTAAAATTGCTTTTGCTATTCTAGGTCTTTTCTGGTTCCAAATGAATTTTTGGATTGTTTTCTCTAGTTCTGTGAAGTATATTGTTGGAATTTCAACTGGCATTGCATTAAATCTATATAGTAATTTTGGAAGTATGGCCATTTTCACTATATTGGTTCCTCCTACCCAGGAACAAGGGATATCTTTCCATTTTCTTATATCCTCCTCAATCTCCTTTTTCAGGGTGCTGTAGTTTTCAGTGTAGAGGTTTTTTGCTTCCTTTGTTAGGTTGATTCCTAGATATTTCATTTTTTTGGATGCTATTGTAAAAGGAATTATTTCCCAAATTTCTCTCTCAATGAGTCTGCTGTTTGTGTATAAGAAGGATATTGTTTTTTGAGTGTTGACCTTATATCCAGCTACTCTACTGAATCTATCAATTAGGTCTAGAGGACTTTAGACTGAGTTTTTTGGAACTTCTATGTAAAGTATCATAGCATCAGCAAATAATTACAGTTTAACTTCTTTGACAAAGGAGCCAACCACCCTCATTGGAGGAAACATAGCCTATTTAATAAATGGTATTGGAAAAACTGGATTTCAACCTGCCAGAGATTAAAACTAGACCCATACCTATCACCATGCACTAAACTAAGATAGAAGTGGATTAAAGATCTAACTATTAAGGCAGAAACTCTAAAGGTGCTGGAAGATAAGTTAGATAGAACTCTTGAAGACATTGGCATAGGAAAAGACTTTATGAACAAAACCTCAGTAGCACGGGAGCAAGCACAAAGAATCGACAACTGAAATCTCACCTTATTAAAAAGCTTCTGCACTGCATGAGAAACCACCAATAAAGCTAAGAGACAACTTACAATGTGGGAAAAAAAATTTTAGCAGCTGTACCTCAGACAAAGGTCTACTATCTAGAATATATAAAGAATTGAAAATAATCAGAACCCCTAAATTCAAAGACCCAATTCAAAAATGGGCATCTGAAATGAACAGACATTTTCAGACAAAGAAGTAAAAGCAGCAAATAAATATATGAAAAAATGTTCAACATCACTTGTCATTCAAGAGATGCAGATGAAAACAACACTGAGATTCCACCTCTCCCCAGAAAGAATGGCTGCTATCAAGAAATCAACCAATAATAATTGCTGGTGAGGGTGTGGAGAGAAAAGAATCCTCCTCCATTGTTGGTGGGAGTCCAGACTGGTGCAATCACTGTGAAAATCAGTATGGAGAAACCTCAAAGAGCTAGGGCTAGAGGTCCCATTTGACCAAGCTATTTCCCTGCTGGGTATCTTCCCCAAAGAATTAAAAGAATCTTACCACAATGATATATGTGCACCCATGTTCATAGCAGCACAATTTGTAATAGCTAAAACTTGGAAACAGCCCAAATGCCCATCAACTGGATACTGGATAAAGAAAATGTGTTTTTTTATAAAATGGAGTACTACTCAGCCATAAAGAACGAGAAACTAGAGACATTTACAGCTAATTGGATGCATATTGAGGCCATACTCTTAAGTGAAATAAATAGGACACGTGTAAATACCGAATAATTACTCTAGTGTGAAAAACTGAAAGTGTAAATAAGGATTTAAATGAATAATTCATAATTTGAAATAGGAAAAGGTCCAAAGTTGTAGGGGTGGTAGGAGGAGCAGGGGAAAGGGAAGAAGGGAAAGGAAAAATTATGAGAAAAGAAAAAAAAGTGGAACCAAAATCTATGTATATAGGGAAGGGTGGAGGGGGCTGAAGGGTACACAGGTAATGGGGAAAAATATAAGAACCAAGATACATCATGTACAGGTACAAGCACCCAATGATAAATGTAAACATACTGTATACCTAAAATGTACCAATAAAAGAATAAAAAATATGTATTTTTTTAAATTGTACTAAACTGAATTTCAAAACCACAAAATACAGGGAATCTCCTGGAAAGGCTAAAGATTTCAGTGCAAGTTGACAGAGTAAAGCTATCTTCAAACTGGCACTAGGTGCAGGGAAGCAGAGGAGAAATTAAGTTGCTAGTCACCCCCTCTTTCATGCTAGGAAGAAGTCTCCCCATTCATGTGTATACAGCGCACCCACACTGCTGGCCAGCCTCATCCAAAAGGAACCTATGGGGAACATAGTCACAATGACATTCTTCCACCCAGTCTGCCATTCTTAAATAAAAACCAGGAACAAATGGAAATAATTCAAAGCACTTGTTAACAGAAAAGATATAAGTAAATACAAGATATTGTTATTCAAAGCTAAATCTCAGAATTTTTTTAAGAGTAGTGAACATGGTATCATAACATGTATATTTAGTTTCATTGGGGAATGGTTCTGTGACATTGTGCCTATGGCCTGTAGAAATTACTCTGATGACTCTTGACTGATAATTTTGGGTTTCCTTGTATAGAAAGACATAGAAAATGAGACACCATCCTCTATAGTTATGAATAGGAAACTATTCATAACTACTTTTTACTTGGCCTTTTTTCTATAACATGTAAATATTTCTTAAGAGGTTTCGAATCTTCATATTGAACATTTTTGAAGCAAATGCTGATTGGTTTGAATCATTAAATCTTAATTTTCCATTTCCATATTTTTCTGACAACTGGACTACATAAACAACATCAAGACTAATGGACCACAACATCAGCTTCACAGTAACTGAGACTTTTAATTTTTTTCCTATAGTTCAACTTAATATCTATTATGAAGTCTTATTTTGCATCAGACAAGAAATATGTTTTCCTAGACTTGTGGAAGTGGGAGGGTAAATCCATATTGCCCAAAACTCAGAGGGAGTGAGGGAAATGACACACATATGATCTTTAGTGTCTCCAGCTCTCCTCACCAATATTTGCTAAAAGACTCTCAATACTATATGATCTGTGATAAATGATCGAAGCAAGTTTTTAGTCAACAGAACAAAATCCTTTGATGTCTAGACCTCTTCTAGACACATTCTCAGAGATCTTAAGAAATTTCGAGTCATACCCTTATGCTCTGCTGGAGCGTGGGGCTCCTTGTGGCCATAGCTGGTGTTCTCCACGTCTCCATGCCACACCCCAGGGCAAGGGAATCAAGACTCAGGTCAGGAACTCTGAAACCTACTCAGCCAGTACTCAAGAGCAGCATCGTAGAACCTCTCTAATTTTAAATCTCTGCCAATTCCTGAGCTTTTTAGTTTTTACCAGTTCTCAGTCGGACTCTAACCTTTCCTTCTGTCCACCCAAGGTGTCCTTATCTAACCCAAGATTGTGGTTGCAGCTGAGAGTAAAGATGAAGCGGGAGATCTATAACTAATTCATTTATGACTTAAAATTTTTTGAAAGTTGATTTTAAAAAAGAAAGTTGATTTTTATGACTCCTTTCTTCTCTTTAGATTTCTATTTTGCCAATATATTCCTAATGCAATATATCAAACAGCTTCAGAAACTGAATAGAGAAGAGCAAGGTGTATTAACTATGAGGATATATCTGTCATACTAAAACATTTTCCTTCATATATAAAAAAATCATCACACTAATCCCTTGAGTAAAGTTGTAATATAAAAATAGAGTGGAGGGCCAGGGATTTAGCTCAGTGCTTCTGCCAGTTCTGCCACCTGCCTCACAAATGCAAGGTCCTGAGTTCGATCTCTGGTACCAAAAAAAAAAAAAAAAAACCCAGAGTGGATATCAAGATGCATCCCCTATATGTACCTTTTTATATATCAATTGTATGTCAATTTTAAACAAGAAAGAGGAATTAAATTTTTAGAGGAGATGGTTATATCTAGAACATTATTTATCATAACAATTTCATGGGTATCTACTTATCTTCAGTCTCATTGAGATGTTAAATATGTGTAGCTTTTTGTCCATACCTCAATAAAATTTTTAGAGTAACAATAGAAAACTAAAAAATATTTCCATCAGACTAATATTTGTCTATACTTTCCCTTTAAAGGTATTTTCAGAATTATTAAAATATTTGCCTTGTCCATCAACCACCCCTCCCCCCATTATTGCTCATAATTCCCACTGCTTCTGAACCAGGAACAGAACTTCTCTACCCTGTCGTCTCTGCCTCTAGCCTGCATGGGTTTGGGTGCAGGCTGCAGGTGTGTGGGGAGCACTGTGCTCTCACTGCACAGAAGTAAGTGGCTGAATCACTCTGCTGGCAGTCTCTGATGTCCAGGGAAACATATCGGCTGGCTTTGCTGACCTGCATTCTGAATCTTCCTTCCTTTTTGTCGTCTTTAGAGTATGCAGCCATCAGAAATACAAGGCCTTTCCCAGAAAATTGTCGGTACCACGTGAAATAATCAGAAGCACTGCTCCTATACGTGCAGTTCAGAGAGACGATGGCTCCTTCCAGAACATTGCAGGACTCAGGACTCTGCTCCACATCCTTCTGCTGGCTGCTCACCCCTGTGCAAAAAAACAATGGCCAAAGAAGATTGATTGGGTAATGTGGGTACTTACTCTCCAGAATAAAAATTATCTTCTCAGTGCTTTCCCAATCTTCCTTATTTAGAGAATAAAACTGTTCATGTTTATCCCACAGTCCTGGCATAGACAATTTTACATGTTGTTCTTTATGTTCCCAAATAAATGCCCCAACTCACAGATGAACTGAAGCCACAGGAACACTAATAAAACACTGAAGGATTCCACCATTTTTCTGCTTTTGTTCACTGAAAATTCAGATTTTAAACTCTACAAAGCTTCTTCAGACACTTCTGATTCTTTTGCTGTAGGAAATAAAGAATAAAAGTATCTGTTCTCAAAATTAGATGTTCCTTTAGTCCTCCAGCTACACCAAGCCCCTCTTCTGATAGCTTTCCTCTCTCTCTCTTTCTCTTTCTCTCTATGTCTCATCTCTTATCTCTCTCACATTCTTACACACACACAGACACACACACACACACACACACACACACACACAGTGTCAAAGCAGCAGTTGAAACTATCCTTGGGTACCTGAGAAGATGCTGCCATCTTGTGGACTCAATGTAGTGATGAATGAAATATGGAAAATGCAGACCCTTAATGGGAACCATTAAAAACAAAAAATACTTTAGTTAAATGAACAATTTAAGAAACATTTGCTCCAAGTCAATCTCTACGTATGAGAGTCCATGAATGCATATAAAAGTTGCAAATACTCAGTAAACCTGCTAATGTAGTTTAACAAAATGATGTAATCTCAGCATAAGTAAAGTTTCACACTAATTCCAAAACAGAATTAAAATCCCCTTCAGGTTATATATTCATGTCTGGAGAAGGAGGAGATAGAATGTCTCTCTTTCAGGAAAGATAATGGGTGAACCTTTGTACTCTTTTTTGATAAATCAAAGAGTACCGTGTTAAGTGCAAACTCCCTTGTGTGGGTCATAATAGTTAAAACAATATATGCTAGGGCCAGGGATTTAGCTCAGTGGTTACAACACCTGCCTCACAAGTGCAAGGTCCTGAGTTCAATCTCTGGTACCAAAAAAAAAAATACAATATATACTAACTATCTTCATTCTGAGATTTCTCACAATTGTCTGACTCTGAGATTATAGGAGACATGATTGTGGTTGATGCTGCACATTAGTTTTATGGTTCTGCTTGGAATTCTTCCAAATTTGCTTTAAATAAATGCTGTTTGAGATAAATTAAATGTATTTTGTCTCAGCCTTTATTAAATAAATTAAAATGGGTGATGAAGAAAAAGAGTTATGTGAAAATTTCTAGAAACTAACACAATGTAAGACTTAAGTGAAAGACGGAAGAATGCTGAAAGATAGTCCACCATGAATCTCTCTTACTCCTACATGTCTTACTGAGTGTGGCAGTAGTGTGAGGCTGGACTCACCAACTGCATCATTTCCCAGAGCTATGCTTGCCACAAGCAACCTTTATAACAAGGTAATATCCTCTCTGAGTCCATTAAAGCAGGGAATTCCACAAGATCAGAGTTCCTCCATGTGACATATATCTTTGCAGGCAGAGCATCCATCTGTACACACTGTATCTCCCTGTATCTCCCTGTAGCTCTCTGTATCTCTCTATATCTCCCTGTAGCTCCTTGTAGCTCCCTGTAGCTCCCATCAGGGAAGGAGGCACCGAAGAAAAGGCACCAGTGTTTATGCCGCTTGCTGTGTCCTTAGCAGTAAAGTCCTTTGCCTCTGGCTCAAGGCCTATTAGACCACAATGTGATCTTAAACCATATCCTTTTAAAATCTAATCTCCTATAAAACATGTACCAAGGATAACTATTTATATTTGTTTCCTGAGGAATTTTTTTTGCAATATTTTGCAATAAAATTTGGGCAAGTTCTCCTAATTATTTGACTAGAGAAGTTATCTTTATTTTCCCCCATTTTTTAGTTATATCTTTTTTCCTCTTTCTGATATTTCCTTTAGAGCTGACTCAGTCCTTTCTATAAGATGAGTTCAGTTGGGTTCTGGAAGGATAGGACCCCGAGAGTTTCTAATTATTTGACAGCATCCCATGGGCACAGGAAGGCTGTGGTCTGAGTCTGAGGTAAAGTGCTGAGGAGAACTGAGCTGAATCCCTTAATAAAGCAGAGATTAGACACTTCATTAGGGGTGCTGAGATGGGAAAGAGAGAAAGGAAAAGAGAGAATGAGAGAAGGGCCAAACAACATTCATTCATTCACTCATTCATTCATTCCTTCAGTAGATATTTCTGAACTAACTATAGTGGGCCAGTCACTAGTCTAGACTCCAAGGATAAATATCTGAGTTAAACAAACAAAACTCCTGGCCTCATGAATCTTATAATGTAACTGGAGGAATAATCACTCAACACATTAACACATAAATCAACACCATAGTTCCACGTTATGATTCTCACTAGGGGGGAAATAACCAGCATGCTGTGGCAGAGCTAGGGGAGGGCTATGGATGGATATTTTAAACAGGAAAATAAGAAAAATTGATATTTGAGTTGAGACTTAAAGAATGAAAATGAGTCAGCCTGGCCAACACTTGGGTGAAGAACATTTCAGATGGATGAAAGAGTAAGACTAAGCTTGGGAAAGGATGTCTCAAATTCAGAAAACTGGGGATCAGTGTAGCTGCTGTGCAGTCAGGAAAAAGAGTTAAGAGCGGAGACTGATGAGTCAGGCTATGTTCAAATTATGTAGAACCTTGTAAATCACAGTTCTGAGTTTGTAATTTGTTCTAGAAACAATAGAAAAATATTGAAGCATTTCAAACTGTTATAAATTTGATTAAAGCTCTGCAAAGCCAAACAGAAAGTTCAGCAGATTGGTGTTTCTCCCACTATTAAGTGACAGTCTCTTCTGGAAACCTTCAGCATACAGACTTGAGTTGAGTAGACCATTGGAGTCTGAGCTTTCGCATAGCTCCAGAGACTGCTGTTCCTCAGTCTGGGGAGCAAGCATATGTGCAATGTATCCCTTGACAAAAAAGGGGTCAGTGAGAAGTTAATCTGGACCAGAACAAGGCATTTTAAAAATTTTTAATTATCATATTGGAGGAAAGATACTGATTCTGTGGGATGGACATATGTTTCCTCATCCAGCTTTATTTTGTAAATGTTAATATAAAAATTTTAAATGCTGTAAAAACTTTCACCTAAAATAGAAAGTATTTTAAAATGATAATGTCCATAATCAATGAGTTAATGGTAAATCAGTTATCATTAATGTGACTCTGTTGACATCACATTTTGGTGAAAAATATTTTGATGGAAATAACCATTTGGCATCATATGTCTAGTCTTATTCAGACAACTATCTTTCCAGTAAAACTTCAACTTAGTGGTATCCTTTAAAAACATTGTCTACCATTCATGGTGACACATACCTGTAATACCAGCACTAGAGAAGCTGACAGGAGGATCATAGCAAGTTCAAGGTCAGCTAACTGTACATAGCGAATTCAAGGCTGGCCTGAACTACATAGTGACACCCTGTTTCAAAAAAATTGTCTACAATAATTGGACACAAAATCAAAAAGTAATTAATTTTTCAATCTGTATAAAGAAATGAGGCCATCATTTAAAATTATCTCCTTAATAGGTTGCCTGGCTTGGAAGTACCTAACTATAATAGAGAGAGACGGGCTTAACTATAGTAGAGAGAAACAAGCATGTTAATAAATATTAGATATATAAGGATTCCTTTTCACAGAAAAATATGCCTGTATACATGTACTCCCAAAATTTTAAATGATATTACCTGTCATATGTAAGTCATGGAATTACATGTGTGTCTCATTTTTATCTGAGTGCTTATATTTTCAAATTTATCCAAAGCCACCTGTCTAACTAAATAATACATTTAGTTTAATTATAACACAAAGTTCCTTCCCTTCACTCTGGATCCAGCTTGTATCTTTTGTGGAAAAATCAATTGTGAAAGTGATATGGTTTATATCTAGATGTCCTCCAAGACCCTTGTGCACTTATATATGGGGCTTTGGGAATGTGATTGGATTATGAGGTTTATAACTGACTTGCTGTTAGGAGGTGGGGTCTGAGGTCTGGTCAGAAGAGGCGACTCACTGGGGGCATGGCCTGTAAGGGTCCATCTCCCACCCAGGATTCTCCCTTGATCTCTCTCTCTCTCTCTCTCCCCCCACCCCCAGTTGTGGGCATCGGGCATCAGGTATTTTGTCCTAGCATTGAGGGAAGTGACTAAGGCCCAAGGGGTCAGAACTTCTGGGATTTACTCCTGGCTTTCATTTCTGTAAAGCATGGTTTGAGTAAGTCACACCACATCTGTGGTTCCAAATTATTTCATCAATTACATGCAGAGCCTGGGGCTAGGTCAGTTTTTGCTGGAGCGCGACTGATACAGAAAGTACAGTAATGTAAGCTGTACAGGAAAATCTCTAAGCATATACAAAACCCCTCTCTCCTCCCAAATGTCAGGGCTCTGCAGGCTGCAGGTGTGGGGATACTAGGCTGCCAAATGCAACAGCAACTGATTGAATCTGTAGCATGAGAGGTTAGAAATTTCAGAATACTGCATAAATTCTCTTCCAAGCAGATCTTTAAAGCTATTGTCAACCTGCCCTTTCTGGCTACGTTGAATAAAGGTGAAAAACACAAGTCCCTTCCCAGGGCATTGTAGGAACCACGGGAAGGTGAGGATAATTCTTACCTGGGAAGTGTAGTTCAGATGGCAAGTGTTTTCTGGATACTCCAGAATGAAGGACATTGCTTTAAACATAGAAGCTCGCGTAAAGGAGATTCACTAACAACTGACTACATTTTTTTTTCTTTTGGTAATGGGGATTGAACCTGGGCTCTTTGCACTGAGCTACATTCCCAGCCCTTTAATTTTTTTATTTTGATACAGGTTATCATCTAGTAGACCAGGTTGGGCTCCAATTTGTGATCCTCCTGCCTTGACCTCCCAGAACACTGAAATTATAGACATGCACCACCACCACTGGCTAATGGCAAACTACTCTTTGAAGATATACACTACTTTCAACAATTCCACCAATGAGCATAGTCGCTCTGGTCACATTTCTGCAACTTTTAGACTGCTATGATCTGCTATTTTCACTGGAATCTCTATAGCCACCAACATACAGCACAGCTCCCAAGAGAAAATCATAAATGAAACTTTTGAGAGCTGCTCCATTTTTCTATACATTACATTTACAAGAACTCTCTCATCTTCAATAGTTTGCTTCCCTGGGATCATAGTCACAATTCTGCCATCGAAGGTGACTGAGAGTTTCCCAGTAATCCAGAAACTGAACCCAGCTCTCTGCTCAGATCACACATCTAATCCCTTGTTTCTTCAGAGACACTAGGAAAGGACCAGTTTAAGGCCAGGTAGATGGAGAAATGTATTTTTTGTGCCCCAGATTGGCCTCATTCATTTTTCTTTTATAATAATTTTTGAGTAGCTAACATTCACTAAATGCATCCTTCCCTCAGGGAAAACCTAGAAACTCTCTTTCCTTTCCAGGGAAGAAATAAATCTGTGAAATAAGCTCCCAGGAATGAATCTAGTTGTGGCACTGTAGCGCCGTGTAAAGATGTTACATAGGAGTCGTGCTCCTCAAAGATTATGTGGAGTCATCTTGGAATTTATATTAAATTACACCAGAAGCAAGAGATCACATTCTATGCATAAACATATCAGAATAAGAAATTAAACAAAGGAGTTAGAAGACCGCCCACTAGGTAGTGGCAACCACATGGGAAGACTGAATCATCCATGGAAAGCAGTGACCAGGTCCAATCTCATTAAACTGAGTAGGCAAAGATGTAGCTAAGAAGCAAACAAAGCCAACATCACCTCACTGGTAATGCAGAAACCAGCTAAAGAGATTTTCATACTATCAACAGTCTTTCCACTCCAGTTGATCCTCAACCCCCACTGGTGTGTATGTGTGTGTGTGCATGCACACACATAAATGCAGGAGAAAACTAAGACAATAAAATGCCTCCCAAAACTCTCACCTACCCCAAAGCAGATCCAAGAGACATAAGTGAGGAAAAAACCCCAAAAATCAAATGGTTGAATGGTACAAAATGATAAAAAAGAATAAAAGAGACTAGGGGAGCTCAAAGAAGATATGACTAGAGATAACATGCTTGAAAACAAAATGATTAAAAAGATGCAAATGAAATATTAACAGCTAAGCAAAACTGTTCAAAACATGAATGGCCAATTTAGCAAACAATTAGAGTCCATGAGTACTACTCTGCCATAAAGAAGAATAAAGGAGTAATTTGTAGGAAAATGGATGCACTTTGAGACCATAATGATAAGTGAAATAAATTAGATACACATTAGACTTATTTATCTAAATAAATTAGATACAAAAGATAGATCTTTTGCAAAAGGGAAGGGGACCAGGAGTTGGAAGGAGAGGAAGAGGATGCAAAAAAGAATTAAGATGTGTTACATGTACCAACTCCCCAAAAGAAATGTAATAATTTTATACTGCAAACATGTAGAGTGAGAAGATCTCAGATAAAGCAGACAAACAAATAAAGACACATCCAAATTAAAAAGGAAGTAAAATTATGTCTCTTTGCATATGACATGATCTTATTTGTATAATGAACCTTTTTAAACCACTCAAAAATTCTTAGAATTAATAAATTAAGCTGCAAAATACAAAATCAATATACAGAACTGAATTTTATTTCTGTATACTAACAATGAACTATTCAAAATGCAAATTAGGAAAACAATATTATTTCAAATAGCTTTAGAAACCTTAAAATACAGTGCTTAAGTTTGAAGAGATGAAAGACTTGCATACTGAAAACTATAAAACATTGATGAAAGAAATTAAAGATACAAATAAATGGAAAGACATCTCATGCTAATGTACTGGAAGAATTGTTATTGACAAAGTATCCATTATATCCAAAGCAATCTAGAGAGTCAGTGTAATCTCAACTGAAATCTCAATGGCATTCTTACAGAAATAGAAAAAAATTCATAGAATTCAATTCCTAAAATTCATATGGAGCCACAAATGCCCCCAAATGGCTAAGACAACCTTGAAATAAAAGAACAAAGATGAAACTTTCAGAATATATTACCAAGATACAGTAATTAAACATTGCAATGGCATCATTACAACAAACACATAAACGAATGGAATGCAGCAAAGGACCCATGCCTGTACACTCAACTGGTCTCAGTCAAGAGTATGAGGAAATCAAGAGGGGAGGATAGTTCCTTTTAGAAATGGTCTTGAGAAAATTGGGTAGCCACTTCCAAAATGATGACACTAGACTTTTAGTTCATAGTCCATGTAAAAAAATTCAACTCAAAATATATTAAGACTTAAATTTAAGACTTAAAATTGTGAACATTCTGGGGAAAAGCACAGGCAAAAAACTGTTTGGCAATGACCAATTCCTAAATATGACATGAAAAGCTCAGGCAACAAAGCAAAAGGAGATAAAAGGGACTACATCAGACAAATGGTTTTTTCACAGCTCTGGAAACAGTCGCCAGAAAACAAAAGTACTCTGCAATGAGAGAAAATATTTGCACACTATCTCTGATAAGAGGCCAATTTCCAAAATACATAAATACTCGTAGAACTGAATAGGTCAATAGCAAAAGCTGAAAGCCTGATTTTCTTTTTCTTTGTGGTACTGGGAATTGAAACCAGAGCCTTCTCACAGTGCTTCCCAGTCCTTTTTTATTCTTAATTTGAGACAGGTCTCACTGAATTGCTAAATTGCCCAAGCTGGGCTCAAATTTGCAATCCTTTTATTTCAGCTTCCCAAAATGCTGGGATGAAAGGCATGGGCCACTATGCCCAGCTAAAATAACCTAATTCACAAATGGGCAAAGGATTTGAGCAGATATTTCTCCAAAGACATCAAAATGGGAAAAGACATATAAAAAAGGTGCTCAACATTATTTATCATCAGGGAAACCTGACATTAGAATGAAATAGCACCTTAAACATGTTAGGATTATGAAAAAAAAAAAAAGATATGCAAGTGTTTGTAAGAGGAGAAATCAGAAACGTTTTGTATTTATCCAAAACAATTGAAATGGATATTGCAAAGAAATATTTACGTTCTTTTGTTTGTTGCCAGACTGTTTGCAATAGTGAAGATGTGGAAACAAAGTAAATGTGAGTCAATGGGTGAAGGATAAAGAAATGTGTTGTACAATGAAAAAGAGACTGTGCTTGTGCCATGTGTGACAACATTCATAAACCTTGAGAACATTATGGTCAGTGAAATAAGCCATTCATAGAAGGGCAAACATTGCATGATTCTAAAATAATCAAACTCATAGAAGCACAGAATTAGAATACTAGTTGCTAGGGCTTCGGACTTAGCTCAGTGGTTCCGCCGCCTGCCTCTAAAGCCCAAGGTCCTGAGTCCGATCCCCGGTACCGCCCCCCTCCCCCCCAAAAATAGTAGTTGCTAGGGGCTAGGCAAAAGAGCTAATGGGAGGATACTGGTCAAGGAGTAGAAAGTTCCACATACACAAATGAATAAATTCTAGAGAAATTGTAATATTGTGTGTAATATAGTGTGTGATATCATACCCATATTAACTATCCTGAATTTTTAACTTGAAATTTTGTTAAAATAGTAGATCTTGTATTAAATTTTCTTACCTCAAGGTTAAAAAAAATCTTGACTTGAAAAATGTAGCCCTGAGAGAAATAAGTGCATAATGAAAGGACAAATATTCTAACAGAGAAACTAAAAAAACGAAAAGGTGTACCAAGCTAAAGCTGGAAGAAACTATATATATGCCTACAGCCAAAGAAACAAAAGTGAAAATTTCAGTCTCTGATGTAATAGAAGTAGAAGCCTGGGATAAATTTCTTTGAACACAAATCTTCCACCTCTTTTGATCAATTCATGGGATTTTTTTTTTCTTTTTTGAGATAGAACCTTACTATGTTGTCCAAGCTGGTCTCCTATTCCTGGATTCAAGAATCTTTCTGCTTCAGGGTCTATACTACCAAGAAAATGGGAATATTTTTTAAATTATTTTAAAGGCATGTGTAATATCATTTGAGACATATTTATAGTAAAGCAAGAATCCCACTCCAGAAAAGTAGAGCCAAAATTTAAGTATCTTGATTCTTCCACAGTTTTCTGCTCTTCTCATTATCTTCCAAATATTTTTTCCCTCCTTAGAAATATTTGTTCAGGGTCAATTCTTCAGGTTGAGAATTTGAAGCAAATCCTAATTGTGTTGAATTGCTTAGTGGCAATGTGAAGAAAGCTGAATAGAAATCTTAACTTCTGGGCTGGGGATATAGCTCAGTGGTTTTGCCGCCTGCCTTGCAAGTGTAAGGTCCCAAGTTCAATCCCCGATACCAAAAAATAAATAAATAAATCTTAATTCCCTGTTTTCTAGTATTTCTGACTCCTGAACTATGTAAACAATGTCATAACTAACACCATAATGTCATATTTGCAGTCTATGTGGCTTTTAATTTTTCCCCTATAATTCAACTTAAAATGTATCATAAGATCTCATTTCTTTCAAGCCACAAATATTTTTTCTGGATTTAGTGTAAGTACAAGGAAAATCCACAGTGTACAGGAATTGGGAGTGAAACAAGTATATGATCTTTAATGTCTCCAACTATCCTCACCGTTTGCCAAAATACACTCAATGCCATGGGTTCTGTAATAGCACCAAGCAAACTTTCAGTCACCAGCACAAAACCCTTGGTGCCTGGAGCTGTTCTAGACACCTTCTCAGAGGTCCTTCTCATGCTCCCATCCCCTTCTGTGGTGTTCAGCCCTCTACGGCCATGGCTGATATTTCTCACATTCCCATGTCACACCCCAGGGCACATGAATCAAGACTCAGGCAGGTAACTCTGAGACCCTCTCAGTCTGTACTCAAGAACAGACCCTCTTCCATCTTTGATCACCGCAACCATCTGAGTGTTTCGTTTCTACCAGTCCTCACATTCTGACTCTAGTCCTTCCTTCCACTCCTCACTCCAAGCTGTCCTTATCTAATATAGAAAAGGAGTTGCAGCTGAGAGTGGAGATGACATAGGAGATCTACAACTAAAACAATTATGACTTAAAACATCTATAGGCAAGTGTTATGTTTATGGAATGATTTATAGTGACAGTTTCATACCTATAAACTTTCCCATCAGTTATTTTCATAATTGTTAAAAATACTTCCCTAGTCTATCAAACCCTTCCCACTATTGTTCTTAATTCCTACTGCATCTGGAGCAGGTATAAAATCTCCTGCCCTGTGGTCTCTGCTCTGCCTCAGGCCTGCCTGGGGCCCTGTGGTTTGGGTTCAGGCTGCAGGTGCCTGGGAAGCACTGTGTGCTCGCTGCGCAGAGGTAGGTGGCTGAGTCACTGTGCTGGGAGTCTCTGATGTACAGGGAAACATGCCGGCTGGCTCGGTTGAGCTGCACTGTGAATCTCCCTTCTTCTTGGTCACCACTAGAGTATATGGACATCAGCAACTTGGGGCCTTTCCCAGGATACTGTCGGTACCACCTGAAGTTCTGAGAAGCACTGTCCCTGTAAGTGCAGCTGAAAGAGGCAATGGCTCCCTCTGGAACACTGAGGGTCTCAGGACTCTGCTCCACCTCCTTCTGCTGGCTGCTCACCCCTGGGCAAAAAGACAACAGGTAAAGAAGATTGGTTAGGTAGTAGCGCTTACTCTCCAGAATAAAAATTATCTTTTAATGGGTCTCCCATCCCCATTTCTTTAGAAGGTAAAACCACCAATAGTCTTTAAAGAGATGCTACTTCATATATTGTACATTATATTACTATAGATACGCCAAAACTAACTGATAAACTGAAGCCACAGGATCACTAGCAAAACACTGAAGAAGTCCATCGTTCTTTCTTCCTGGTTAACTGAGGATTCAGAGTTTAAGCCACAAAAAAATGAGAACTTTTCAGATGCTTCTAGTTCAGGAAACCTAAAGAGTCCGTTCTCACAATTCAAAAAAAAAAAAATGAGGGGGCTGAGGATTTAGCTCAGTGGTTCCAGCCAGCACCTTGTGCACAAGCACAAGGTCCCAAGTTCAATCCCCAGTACCAAAAAAAAAATGAGGTTCTTTTCATCTCCCTGCTATAGCAACAATCCCCTCCCTGTGCTGCTCTCTCTCTCTCTCTCTCTCTCTCTCTCTCTCTAGACACACACACACACACACACACACAGAGGACCGCTTGAGAACTGTCTTCAGGATCCCTGAGAAGACATTGCCATCTTGTGGACTCACAGTAGGGATGAAAGGAGTTCGGGGTGTAGCTCAGTGGTGCTGCACCTGGCAAATTCAAGGTCCTGAGTTCAGTCCCCAGTACCAAAAAAACAAAAACAAAAACAATAGGGATGAAAGGAATATTCAAAATACAGGAATATTCAAAATGTTATGCAAACTACTAAAAGGAAAAATCTGGCCCTGTAGTTAAATTAAAAATCTAAGAAACATTTGCTCCAAGTCAATCAGTGAGTGTGTGTTATATGCATATATGCAAATAGTTTATATCAAATGGCAACTCTTTTCTGAGTAGTTATTTTAAATGGTCAGTTTCCTGCCCTGAAAAATCATTCAGAACATTTCTACTGTAGAAATCTGGATGTGATTCAAGGAGCATTGTACGTTACATAGCTCTTCTAGATGTCAGGCCAGATACCCTCAGACCACTTCCTCCTCTTCAATTTTTAGAGCAATTTTTTGTAATTCAAAAGAATCCTTCAAAACAGAATGGCTTAAGATCTTGCTTAACAAATGTAGTTCTAGCTCACAGCCAGGGCAATATTTTTAATCAAGACCAGAAATTAGGGTGGCTTGGAATACTTCCATCTGTTTGGCACTGATGGCACATCTGTGTGGATATAGGGCTTGCTCCAGGGTGCAGTATAGATGGAGCCATCTTCATTCACTACACTCTAAGTAAAATTCCATAATCCTCGTTATTTGTCTTAACTTCTTTCTGTTCACTTGAATAAAGTCCTGATGTCTAGGTTTGACCTCTGAAAAGTGTGGTTCTGGTCTTTTCTCTTTCTCTGCATTTCTCTCTGCTTGCTGCCCAACAAGTAAGCCAGTTCTATCAGAGAAATATCTACCCCAGAAGATTAACTGGATCAACACAGAGACAAGCGCAGCCAACTTATCTTCTTCCTTTGCTCCACAGCTTGCTTTTGTCTGTGTAGAAGCTTAAGGCTGGATGCAACAATGAAGAAGCTTTTTCCTACTCAGAACAGTGTAACTAGCACCCACCAAACATGGCCTGGTCAGATCCTTCACGTTCCCATGAACAAATGCATAGGAAATAGAATAAGGGGGAAATGCTTATATTGAAACCCTTTTCACTAGGATTACGATTTACCTGACAAAAAATGATACCATTTCTCAGTAAAACCAAAGGGAGAGTGATAGCAGCAGTAGATGGCAGCTACCACAACCTTGGAAAGTGTTTGAACAGTAAACACAAAAGCCTAAAAGTAGGCTGTGGACCCCGAGCACAGTCTTTGTAAGGAGCACAGTTTGTTTTAAGATTTGTACCAAAAAATTAAACTAATGGATGCATAGATCTAGTGTGGTAGGAGACACAAAAACCACATCCATGCTGAAAAAATGATGCACTCCTCTGCCATCAAAGCTACCTTGCAAAAGCATTTGTGCCCAATGATGCTTGGAAACATGAACTCATTCAGGTACATGAGGCACAATGTTATGGCAGTGAAGCAAAGAGGAAACTACAGTTCTCTTCTTCATCCGTGCTAAGCAGTCTGCATTTTCCACAGTAGGTACAGTATTTTGTGAACCACAGAATACTGAAAAGCTAGGTCTCATTCAAAGATAATTTCTTAAAGATAAATACTACTATACACAACACTAATTTGGGGCCCATTTCAAGTATTTAAGTTGCACTGCTAAAAAAACAAGAATGAAGAGTCGCTCGGAACATGCTGAATCAGCCCGCTGTAGACCGGCAAGTCTGCGCACGCCCTACCGAGGTCATCAGTCGCAGCAGAACACACCGAATCAGCCCAAGCCTCAGGAACAATCCACTGGACACACACACACACACACATCTGCTCCTCTGCACAGCCACCTGGCTCCACACTACAAAGATGCAGAGGACGCCGGACCACCAGACCACAGTACTGAGCCCCGCCGCTCCTGCCCCAGAGGTAGGGGCTTCTGAGTCGCCATCCCACTGCTCCTGGTCCAGAGGAAGGGGCTTCCCAGCCACCATCCCTCCCGCTGCTCCCAGGCCACAGGAAAGGGCTTTTGGGCCACCATCCCTACCACTGCCCTGGGCCCCTGTCCCACCTCTCCCAGCTCAGAGGAAGTAATCCATGCAGGCACCAACAGCTGCCCCCCGAGTCAAAATGAAAAAACACAAAAACAAGCCTCAAAAACAGACTTTCAGATCACCTACAGCAACCCCAAAGGGAAATGAGATGGAACACTCTGATACTCAACCACCTGGACACACTGAACTGGCAACAAAAGGGGATCTGGAAAAAAGGAAATCAGAAATAATTTCTCAGATAACAGGAGAAATTGTGCCCCTAGTGCAAGACATGATTAATAAATCTAGAGAGGAGCTCAGGAACATGATGGAATCCCAACATAAGAAACAAATGGAATCCATAAAACAGATGCAAATAGATTTCTAGGAGATGAAAAACTCCATTGAAAGTCTACACAGCAGAATGAGCCAATGTGAGGACAGAATTTCAGATATAGAAGATAAGATTGCAATTAGTGACAGGGAAAGAGAAATTGCTTCAAAATTATAAGGGAACATGAGAAATCAATCCAGCAGCTGCTAGATGATGCAAAGAAGAATAACATAAGACTGATTGGGCTCAATGAAGAAACAGGAGAGAGTGCAGAAGACATAAAAAAACTCTTCACAGAAATAATGGCAGAAAACTTCCCAAGCAGGGGAAAAGAGCTTGACATACACATAAGTGAGGAATATAGGACTCCAAATAGCCTTGATCAAAAAAAGTCTACACATAGGCATATAATTGTTAAGATTCCAGAAACACAACAAAAGAACAAAATTCTACAAGAAGTTAGAGAAAAGAAACAAAACACATACAAAGGAAAGCCCATCAGAATCACAGCAGACTTCTCAACACAAACCATCAAGGCAGGAAGAGCTTGGAGTGACATATTCCAAGCCCTAAAGGAAACAGCCTCCAACCCAGATTGATGTACCCTGCAAAACGATCTTTCAAAATGGATGGAGAAATAAGATACTTTCGTGACAAAGAGCACCTTAGGAACTTCGTGAAGACCAAACCAGCCTTCCAAAGAATTTCACACAATATCCTAGGAACAGACATTGAGGATCATAACCCCAGGAAGCAAAGCAGAATGAACCCATCTGGCATGACAAGAAATTAAATGTAAAAGAGAAGAACCCAACAAAAAGAAAAAGTCATGACAATGACAAGTCAATATGTTTCAGTTATAAGCATCAAAGTTAATGGTCTCAATTCACCAGTCAAAAGAAATAGACTGGCAGAATGGGTCAAGAAACAGAATCCAACAATATGCTGCATACAAGAAACACACTTAATTCAAAAGGAAACTCATAGACTGAAAGTTAAAGGGTGGAAAACAATACTCCATGCGATGGGAACCCGAAAAAAAGCAGGAGTAGCTATCCTCTTGGCAGATCAAGTAGATTACAAACC
Source organism: Heterocephalus glaber (assembly GCF_053883595.1). Classification (NCBI taxonomy): domain Eukaryota; kingdom Metazoa; phylum Chordata; class Mammalia; order Rodentia; family Bathyergidae; genus Heterocephalus; species Heterocephalus glaber. The sequence goes on along the minus strand of NW_028258403.1, from coordinate 2,733,142 downwards.
AACACTGATTAAGAGAGATGAAGAAGGACACTACATCCTTGTAAAGGGAAGAATCCAAGAGGAAGAGATGACAATCATAAATATCTATGCACCAAACACTAGTGCACCCAACTATATAAAACAAATACTAACAGACATGAAAAGTCATACATGCACTAATACAATTGTAGTGGAGGACCTCAACACCCCACTGTCACAAATAGATAAATCAACTAGACAAAAAATAAGTAATGAAATACTAGAACTCAATCGAACTCTTGAACAAATGAACTTAACAGATGTTTACAGAGTCTTCCACCCCACAAAATCAGAATACACATTCTTCTCAGCTGCACATGGGTCATTCTCAAAAATAGACCACATACTCACACATAGAACATGTTTAAGTAAGTGCAAAGGAATTGAAGTTATCCCCTGTACATTATCAGACCATAGTGCAATGAAATTGGAGATCCATAGCAAAAGAACCTCAAAAAATTTCATAAACATGTGGAAATTGAACAACACACTTCTGAATAACAAATGGGTCAAGAGGAAATTAAAGAAGAAATCAGACAGTTCCTTCAATTAAATGACAATGACAATACAACATATCGGAATCTATGGGACACAATGAAAGCAGTCTTATGAGGGAAATTCATAGCAGTGAATACGCATATTAGGAAAACAAAATGAGCCCAATTAAACAACCTGATGCTGAACCTCAAGTTTCTAGAAAAAGAAGAGCAGGACAACCCCAGAGCTCATACAAGGGAGGAAATTATAAAGATCAGAGGAGAAATCAATGCAATGGAGACTACAAGAACGATACAAAAAATCAATGAAGGCAAGAGTTGGTTCTTCAAAAGAATCAACGAAATTGTCAAACCCTTAGCCAACCTTATCAGAAAAAGGAAAGAAAGGGCCCAAATCCATGCAATTAGGAATGAAAAGGGTGAAACTACAACAGACCCAGCAGAAATCCAGAGGATCATCAATACCTACTTCCAGAACATATATGCCAATAAGATGGGCATCACAGAAGAAATGGACAGATTCCTAGATACATATGAATTACCAAAGTTGAACGAAGAAGACCTAAAAATTCTGAACAACCCAATATCAACCAATGAAATTGAAAACATAACTAAAAACTTATCAACTAAGAAAAGCCCGGACCCTGATGGCTTCACTGCTGAATTCTACAAGACATTTAGAGAGGAACTGCTGCCACTACTGTTTAAATTCTTCAATGAAATTGAAAGGGAAGCAATATTCCCAAATTCATTCCTGGAAGCAAGCATCACCTTGATCCCCAAAGCAGAAAAAGACTCAACCAAAAAGGAGAACTACAGGCCAATCTCACTAATGAACATAGATGCAAAAATCCTTAATAAGATACTGGCAAACAGAATGCAGAAGATCATCAAGAAGATCATACACCCTGATCAAGTGGGATTCATCCCAGGGATGCAGGGATGGTTCAATATATGAAAATCGATCAATGTAATACACTATATCAATAGAGCCAAGGACAAAAACCATATGATTATCTCCATAGATGCAGAAAAAGCATTTGACAAAATCCAACATGCATTTATGATAAAAACCCTACAAAAAGTTGGAATAGATGGTCTCTACCTCAAACTGATAGAAGCCATCTATGAAAAACCAACAGCCAATATCACACTAAATGGTCAAAAACTGAAATCCTTCACACTAAACTCAGGAACAAGACAAGGATGTCCACTATCACCACTCTTGTTCAGTATAGTTCTGGAAACATTAGCCATGGCAATTAGACAGGAGAAAGAAATAAAAGGAATAAAGATAGGTAATGAAGAAGTCAAATTGTCATTATTTCCAGATGACATGATACTCTATATAGAAGACCCCAAGAACTCCACCAAAAGTCTTCTAGACTTAATAACCAAATTCCGTCAAGTAGCTGGTTACAAGGTCAACATACAAAAATCAATAGCTTTCCTCTACACCAATGACAGACTCACTGAGAGAGAAATAGGGCAAATAATTCCTTTCACAATAGCATCCAAAAAACTGAAATACCTAGGAATCAACCTAACAAAAGAAATCAAAGACCTCTTCTCTGAAAACTATGGCAGTCTGAAAAGAGAGATTGAACATGATATCAGAAAATGGAAAGACATCCCCTGCTCCTGGGTAGGAAGGATTAATATAGTGAAAATGGCCATACTTCCAAAACTGCTATATAGATTTAATGCAATTCCGATTGAGATCCCAGCAGCATACTTCATAGACCTCAAGAAAACAATCCAAAAATTCATTTGGAAAAAGAAGAGACCCAGAATAGCAAAAGCAATTCTAGGTAACAGAGACATGGGTGGGAGTATCACAATCTCCAACCTGCAACTCTACTACAAAGCTACTGTGATAAAAATAGCATGGGACTGGCAAAGAAACAGACCTGAGGACCAGTGGAACAGATTAGAAGATGCAGAAACAATGCCAGACACACTCAGCCATCTCATCTTCAACAAAGGAGCCAAACACCCTCACTGGAGGAAAGATAGCCTCTTTAATAAATGGTGCTGGAAAAATTGGGCTTCAACTTGCCAAAGATTCAAACTAGATCTATATCTCTCACCATGCACTAAACTAAAATCAAAATGGATTAAAGATCTAAATATTAAAAGAGAAACTCTGAACCAGTTGGAACAGAGGTTAGGTAGAACTCTTGAAGATATCAGTGTAGGAAAAGATTTTATGAACAAAACCTCAGTTGCCCATGAGCTAGCACAAACAATCAACAAGTGGGGTCTCTTCTTATTCAAAAGCTTCTGCACAGCAAGAGAAACCACCAGCAGTGTGAAGAAACAACCCACAATGTGGGAAAAAATCTTCACCTGCTCTTCCTCAGACAAAGGTCTACTATCTTGAATCTATAAAGAACTTAAAAAGATCAGATCTCCTAAATTTAAAGACCCAATCCAAAAATGGGCATCTGAAATGAACAGACATTTCTCAGACAAAGAAGTAGAAATAGCAAATAAATACATGAAAAAATGTTCAACATCACTGGTCATTCGAGAGATGCAAATGAAAACAATGCTGAGATTCCACTTCACTCCAGAAAGAATGGCTGCTATAGTGAAATCAAACAATAACAAATGCTGGCAGGGATGTGGGGAAAGAGGAACACTGCTCCACTGCTGGTGGGACTGTTGACTGGTGCAAGCACTGTGGAAATCAGTATGGAAATACCTCAAAGAACTAGGACTGGAAGTCCCATTTGACCCAGCTATTCCACTGCTGGGGATCTTCCCCAAAGAATTAAAAGAATCATACCACAGTGATATATGTGTGCCCATGTTCATAGCAACGCAGTTTGTGATAGCTAAAACTTGGAAACAGCCCAAATGCCCATCAACTGGAGACTGGATAAAGAAAATGTGGTTTTTTTATAAAATGGAGTACTACTCAGCCATCAAAAATGAGAAATTAGAGACATTTATAGCTAAGTGGATGCACATTGAGGCAATACTCTTAAGTGAAATAAACAGGACACACATGTATAAATACTGAATACTTTCTCTGGTGTAAGAAACTGAAAGTGTAAATAAGGACTAAATGTATAATAGGTAATGTGAAGTAGGAAGAAAAGGGGCAAAGGGGAAGGAAGTGGGAGGGCTAGGGGAAAGGATAGAAGGGAATGGGATTAATATGAGAAAATGGAAAAATAGGAACAAAATCTTTGTAAATAGGGAGTACTGGAGGGGTTGAAGGGAGGGCTGGGCAAGGGTGAAAAATAAGAACCAAGAGAGACTATGTAAAGGTGCAAATTTCCAATGATGAATGTCATTATATTGTATACCTAAAATGTACCAATGATTAGAATGAATAATTGATAATGCAAAATAGGAAGAAAAGGTTCAAAGGGGTAGGGGTAGTGCGAGGGGCAGGGGAAAGGAAAGAAGAGAAAGGAAAAATGATGTGAAATGGAAAAAATGGAAATAAAGTCTTTGTAAATAGGGAAGGGTGGAGGGGGTGAAGGGAGGGCTAGGAATGGGGAAAAAAGTAAGAACCAAGATGCATTATGTAAAGGTACAATTCCCAATGAGAAATGTAATCGTGTTGTATACCTAAAATTTACCAATAAAAGAATTTAACAAAAAAAAAAGAAGAATGAAGATCTTTATACCTCTGGAAAAATCACACACACACATATTTTTACCAATTTTGTTCACATTTAGTGTTTTGAAATCATATATGAAATGAAAAAATACAGTATCATAAATGCAAAAATTGGCTATATATTTATGTTACTTTTCCCATTGTTCATTATTTCTATAGGGCCTCAAGCTACTGACCAGACCCCTTTCATTTCAGTCAGGAGGACTCCCTTCGGGACTCCTTGTAGCGAAGATCCAAGAGTGAAAAATCCCTTAAGTGTTGTATGTCCTGAGACATCTCAATTTCTCCTTTCTTTTTGAAAAATAGTTTTATCAAATACAGAGTTGTTGTTTGATAGGTTTTTTTTTTCTTTTAGCATTCTATCTCATCCCAAGCCTTCTGGTTTCCATGGTATCTGCTGAGAAATTATCGATCTTATTAAGGATCTCTTGCAAGTTATTATTTTTCTCTCATTCAATTTGCAAGATGTCCAGTCTGGCCTTCATCAGTTTGATTACGTCACTGTGGATTGCTTTGTCATATCCTACTTGGTCTATGGTGAGCTTTCACAGATTCATATCTACCATCAAATGTAGGAAGTTCTTGCTCCTTATTTCTTCTCTTATTCTTCCTTGCCCTGAACCTCTCCCTGGGTTCTTTTTTTTTTTTTCCTTTTGCTCAAAAGTGGATAATTCCAATTTGAAGTAGTATAGAAGAAATAAAAACTAGGTATAAAGGAGATAAAGAAACTGAGATTTTTTAAATTGTACTTTTAAGAAACACTAAAGCTTCAGGACACAAAAGTTACTCAAGCCTTTTTCTCCCATCCAGGAAATCCACACAAAAACTTCCTAAAGATCTTAAAGCTAAGTAAGCCTGTAAATTACACTCTTAACTTGTCTTTTCCACTTGTACATTGCACTTCCCCCATCCTTAGGAAGCAGCAGTATTGGTGAGCAGCACATCTCAACTTCAAGCACATGTAGCTGGCTTGCATTGTAACCGACAGACAATGAGAATACACATCCTAGATCACCCACCTAGAAGACACCCCCTTAAAGGTACCCAACTCTGGCTCGTGTGTCTGTCTCATTTTCTCTGAGTATGCACACTCTGCTCTTGAATGTGTCCTAAAATCTTTTTCTGTGTCTCTTTTGCTAATAGCAAACTTGCAAACTTATTCCACAGAAAGAATAGGGCAGGTGGGCCGGGGATTTAGGGATTTAGCTCAGTGGTTTCGTCACCTGCTGCGCAAGCGCAAGGACCCGAGTTCGATCCCCGGCACCAAAAAAATAAAAAAGAAAAAAAAAGAATAGGGTAGGTTCCTCAGGGAAACATAGCCCCATGACAAATTGACCATGTTCAAGTTTGAGAAATTTTTTTTGCATGCTGAAATGTACTGTTGAATCCCTCTACTGTTGTTTGTCCTCTGCCTGGCCATTTGTCAGCCTTGACAGCATTCTGGGTTATGTGGAATTTAGGCAAGTCCTTTGCATGAGTTCTTCAAGGAGCCACCTGACCGGTCAAAGCATTTAAGTGCTATTCTTTGCTAACAAGGTCCAGCGTCAGAAACCCACATTGGGAATGTGCATTGCCACTTAAAGATTGTCTTTCAGTCAGAGATGGTGTGAAGATGGAGCAAAGGGAAATTAAAGCATCACCAAGTTCTATCAAGTTTTAGCTACATTTTTCTTGACAAGTGTTTTCATGGCTACTGTAAATTTTATGTGGTATTTGGCTACAATATACTGGTTACTGTCTTAAAGTTTTCTGTCTTGCTGGGTTATCTTTTCATTGGCCTGTGTCAGAAACATGGGCCAAATGCTTGCAACAGGTAACCCTGAAGGATGGATGATATGGTGTCCCCTCTGAGACAAAGAGCAAACTTGTTTGATGGTTACTATTAAAGCAGCAGATTATTTCCCAACTCAGAGCCCCTCCATTGTGACACACACCACTGCAAGGAAACAAAAGAGACAATGAAGCAAATGAGCCAGTGCATAGGCTATTTGCTGTGTCATTACCAATAAAGTCTTTTATCTCTGACCCAGAGACTTGTGTCTTTTCTGACACCATCAATAGACCAATAAACTTGTAAAGAGTAAAATACAAGATCTGCCAAACCACTCTCTACTATAGAAAAGATTTATTTACTTTTCAGAAAGTCAGATTTACCCAAACTGTTCTGAAACGAATGTTCTTGAAAGATATACTTAGCCATGTATAGGAATTAAACATCACTTCTGATAAAATCCATTAGCTATTTTCTGATATACTTTAATGAAATCTTCCTTCAGCAAGATTAGTGCTCTACACTCAGAAAACTATAAATCTTTGAGGGGTCTAATAGCTGTTGGGCACGAATTTTTTGGTATTGCAAACAGGACAAAAGAAACCACAGGGCCAGGGATGTAGCTCAGTGGCACAGCGCCTGCCTGGCAAGCGTGAGGCCCTGAGTTGGATTCTGGGTACAAAAAAAAAAAAAGAAAGAAACCACAAACTTTTGAAAGTGTCTCAACAAGGCAAACTTTATTTCTGCAGAAGGATGTGTTGCTAGACAAAGCAAGCACAAGCAGGCAGTCTGCTCAATTTTTATCTTTGATCCTTAGTGACCACTATGTCTTGCTCTATTGGCAGGAGGGTGGCCTTACAACCTAACCTCAGAGGCTACTTTAATGAGATCATAGTTGTTAGGCAGAGCTGGTTTTATGATCTGGAAAACCTTTGTTATAGTTTCATGGCAGGTGGACAGGCAAGTAGCCTTTTGTCTCAAGTTTTTAAGGAATGTTGACACAAGGATGTGTACATTTTATAAAAAATAAGATTGTACAAAAATAGAGATTTTTATAAAATGGAGTTAATTATCTCCTTTGACAGAAAAGACTACTATTTCAACATAGCCACTCCACAGATAGTAAAAGTGGGGTAATTATTAACCAGCCTATTGACCATATTAGTGATCTTTAACCATATTTTTAAAATCTAATCTCTGATAAAATGTCTACCATGATTATTTGTATTTGTTTCCTGAGGAGCTTTTCAGCCCATAATGATTTGAACTGAAACTTTGATAGGTAGATGTAATTATTTGAATTGAGAAGTTACTTTTGCACTTCCCAGAGACTTTTAATTATGTCTGTTATTTCTTTTTGATGCTTCATGAGTTTATTCACCTTACAGTTGAATTAATCCTTCTAAGGTGAATTTGGTTGGATGAGGAAAACCTGAGACCTGAATGGTTCTATTTCCCAGAGTCCCCTGAGCGAAGGAAGGCAAGAATCTGAGTCTGGGGAATGGGCTGGGGAGAACTGAACTGTTCCTATAATGAAACAGAGACTATAAACTAAAGTGGCATTGCTATAGGAATGAGAGAAAAAAAGGAAAAGAAAGAGAAGAACCAGCAACATTCACTCATTCATCCACCCATTAATTCATTTAATAGCTATTTCTGAACTGATTTCTACAGGCTAGTCATTAGTCTGAACACTAAGGATAAAGCCATTCATTAAATACTCTTGACCCCATAAATCTTGTGTTTTAATTGAAGGAATAAGCCCGCAACACACTGACATATAAATCAACAACATAGCTGCATGTTACAATTCTTACCATAAAGGAAATAGCCAGGGTGCTGTGGTGGAATTAGGGGAGTGCTATGAACAGTTAAGGGTAGAAAGATCAGTAGAAGTCTCTAAAGTATTGATATTTGGGCTGAGACTTGAAGGGTGAGAATGAATCAGGCTGGCCAAGATTTGGGGGAAGAATATTTCAGATGAACGACAGAGTAAGACTAAACTTGGAGGGACCAGGGGTTTAGCTCAGTGCGCCACTCCTGCCTGGCAAGCGCAAGGTCCTGAGTTTGTTTCCTGGTACCAAAAAAAAAAAAGAAGATGACCAGGACGATACTTTCCAAACTTTTAAAAATGTATTTAACTACATGAAATGATATTGATTCTATGTCAAGGACTCTGATACTTTCTCATCTTGCTTTATTTTTTAAGAACAAAATATGTAACTTCACACGTTAATAGAAAAAAACAAAATACTGTAAAAGTTTTCATTTAAAATGGAAACTACTTATAAATAATGACATGAAGAATTGCTAAATTATTGGGAAATAAATATTATAACATTATCAGAGGCCTCTGTAGTAGATTCTGAATTCCTGCTTGGTGCTACAGTACAAGGCTGAGAAAAAAAACTAAAAGACAAAACTAAAGATACAGAGAAACTGGGGAGCCAGGACAACCAATGCTGGTGCAACCAGCAAAGGCACTGGTCAGTCCAAGCCAGATTTTCATTGGTGATCAAATGGGGTAAAGGCAAACTACATAGTAAAGGGGAACTATGTGCCAGGACCTGCAGTCACGCAGTTACTATGGATACTAAGGCAAGCAAGGCTTGTAAAGGACAAGACAAAGCATTCTTGAATTAGGAACAGAATAGACAAAATATAGGGTTGTAATTAGAACTTTGTCCTTCTAATAAGAAGGTTTTCATTGTAGGAACAGAATTTGGATGCAAATACCTTGGCATGTAGGCTTCAGCCAGGAGTCCCTTCTCAAAACAAGCCAGTTAAGGGGTTAACTCTTTAAAGCCTGCACTGCTTACAGTCTGCTTTGAGCATAACCAATACTGCAGTCCCCCACATAGCGTGATACTGCTGAAATTACAGCTTGGTGAAAAGTATCTTCATTGAAATTTGGCATTCAGTGTGATGTGTTTTCCTTAATTTAAGCAACTTTATTTCCAATAAAACTACAATGCTGTAATGTTTATAAACATCCTGAATAATTAGAAACAATAACCAAAAGTGATTAATTTTTAAATGCATATAAAGAAACTAATTTGTTATTTAAAAATATATGCTGACGAGGGTCTTGGCATGGAAATAGCTAAATGTAATACTGAAAAAGACAAGCATGTTAATAAATATTGGATATGTAATAATCCTCTCTCATTAAAAATGCAATTATATATTTGTGCCCCCAGATTTTAAAATAATAATCATCAAAAAAATAAAATAATAGTTGTCCCTACTAGGCCAGAGATTATGGATTGTTCTATTTATAGTCAACAGTTTATATCTCCTAACTTATTCAAAATAAAAGTATAATTAAATGATAAAAATGTAATTTATTTTACTTTACAACACACAACTCCTTGCTTCAGACTCTGGATCCTATTTGTATTTTTATGAAAATAGCAATTGTCAAGGTCAGAACAGCTTGGTTCTACTCTTGTGTGCTATTTCTTTAAAGTCATGCATTGAGTAAGTCACACCATTCCTGTGTGTGCTGATTATTTCATAAATTAAATAAGGGTCATGCATTTCTAAAGCATGATTGATACAAGAGGGAAAGTGAAGCAGCATAGACTTGAGCTTCTTAATTGTTATACAAAAATGTCGCTGCAATATGTATTAGGAAAAAATGTAACAAGCATGTCAGACATCATTTCACAGATAGAATAAGTTAAAACAAATATAATTTTAATGTAATTGTTTTTAAAGTCAACTTAATATTAAAGTAAGTAAACAATGGTATCAATGGCATAGGCAGCACACAAATCCAGAAATATTATAGAGATCATGAGCAAATGCAAAAACTACTACTGGTAAGGGTGCAGCTTGGTGAAACTTGTTTCCTGGACTCAGAGCCTGAGCCACAAAGAATTTTGCCATCTTAAAAGTCCACACAGTGGGAAGGCTCTGTGGGCAAATAGGCCCAGGACTAGCATAATTGGCACTGAAGAATGAAACAATAAAAAACAAAATTTAGCTCCATATAAATTCAGATTCATCACACCCAGGAGATGGTATATCAGCTTTCCCTATTTGATGACAGAGTATAAAGAAAAGCCCCTCTAAAAATAAAGTTCCCTCTCAGCCACAGAGTCTGGACTGTGTCAAGCAGCCCCACTGCTGGTTGTGGTACAGGCTACAGGTGCTGGGGGAACACAGTGCTGCAAAGCACAGAAGCAGATGGCTGAATCACCAAGCTTAGGGGCTGGGATGTTCAGAATGCTGTATAACTTCTTCTTCCCAAGCTGATCTTTAAAATTGTTGTCTATCTGCTCTTTCTGGCCAGATTGAATAGAGGTCAAAGGCACAAGTTCTTTCCCAGGATACTGTCTGAACCAATGGAAGTTCAAGAGGGTTCTCTCCTGAGTAGTGCAGTTCAGAATGGCAGGAGTTCCCTCGTGGACACTCAGAAATGAAGGGCTCTGCTCCAACACACGCAGGCTGCTCACCCCTGTTTAAAGAGAAAAACACATATTTCACGGTTCCCATCAATGAGCACAGAAGCTCTAACAACTCTTACAACTTTCAGGCTTTTAGGAAAGATCTGTTTAATCTGTTGTTTTTATGGACATCTCAAAAGTCCACCAACTCACAATACAGCTGCCAAGAGAAAATCACAAATGAAACTCCTGAGAGCTTCTCCATTTTTCTGTGCATTGCACTCACTGAGAACTCTGATCAGTGTTGAGAGCCCTCAAACATAAGCAAGACAAATAGCTTGTTACCCTGAGTGTCTTTGCAGGCAGCTAACAATCTTCTCAGCCAATCAGAAACTAGATCCACCTCCCTTGCCAAGTCGCACGGCCAGCCTCATCTCTGCAGAAGTAACAAGGGAAGGACCAGGTCAGGACCAGGAGCAAATGTACTGAACAATAAGACTATTTTATTGGCATAAAAATAAGTCTGTGTACACACACACACACACACACACACACACACACACACACACACGCCCCACTGGAATAGAAGAGCTAAAAATAAACCCATGCAACTAGAGCCATTCTGATTGTAAACAAAGAAACCAAAAACATTCATTGGAGAAAAGGCAGCCTCATCAACAAACAGTGCTAGGAAAACTGTCCATGCACCTACAGAAGATTGCAACTAGATCCCTCTCTCACACACAGTACAATAATCCATTCAAAATGAATTTAAGACATTAATATGAGACACAAACTGTGAAACTAATACTGGAAAACAGGAGAAACACTTTAAGATATTGGTATAGGCAAAGATCTCTTGTATAGGACTGCAGTAGCTCAGGAGACAATAGTAGGAATTGAAAAACTGGATTATTTCAAATTGAAAGGTTTCTGCACAGAAAGAAAACAGTGAAATAAAAAGAATAAGAGAAAATCTTTGCCAGTAATTCATTTTACAGAAGATTAATACCCAAGATATATAAAGGACTAAAAACGAAACACCAATAGAATAAGTAAACCCATCAAAATAGGCAAATGAGCTGAACAGACAATTCTCAAACTAAGAAGTACAATGGTTAAAAAAAATGAAAAGAATATTCCACATCTTTACTCATCAGTGAAATACAAATCAAATTAGATACACAATCTTAAATACTATATGTTATCTTTCATTTGAGTGAGGCAAGGTACAAATAAAGAGCAAGATAAAGGATGGATAAAAGGAAACAAGGGGATAGATCTCTTGCAAATGGGGAAGGAATTAATATATGTCATGTACAGGAACCTAATTACCTCACTTAATGGGACTACTCTAGAGGTACAGTAAGTACCTAGAAGTGAATTCTTTTGTCAAAGTAAAATTTACCCTAACATATGCAGTAATATGATCAATAATTTAGAATGAATTAAGATTATTAAAAGCCACATTTGTTCATCATTGTAAGATAACCTGAAGTCAATAATTTGTATAAAAGCAATTCATTTAATATTTAATTAACTTTCAGTTTAAGGAGAATATCTCTTGTTATGCTCTGAAGGCTCATCAATAAAAGCTACTCCAAACAAAGTTAATAGCTGTGACTTGTCTGGCCTATTAATAAATGTTTATTAAACCTTAAGCCAGGTGTGGTTGGCACATACCTATAATCCAAGCACTCAGGAGACTGAGGCAGGAGAAAAGCAGATTTGAAGCCATAGCAAGCTTGAGACCAGCCTGGACTATGTAGTCACAAAAACAAATAAACAAAACAATGTTTATTTATGTGATCTAAAGCTAATAGTCTTAATAGAGGCTAAAAAGTCTTGCTTGCTCCTCTGTAATAGATGAACTGCTACTGTTTTCCTATCTAGTCTTTGCTTAAGTTAGGTGCTTAGATATGTAGCATTTTAAAAATTATTTTGATTTTAGGCCAGGGATTTACCTCAGTGGTTCCACTGCCTGCCTCAAAAGCACAAGGTCCTGAGTTTGAACTCTGGTACAAAAAAAAAAAAATTATTTTGATTTTGCAGAAAACTTTGCAAGTTTCAGAGACAAAAGTTGTGAGCTTTTCCCACCATACATATGCTGCTTTTTTTCCTGGATAAATGTGTAGTGCTTATATCTAGATATGGCATTTACCATTTGTTTGGGATATAAATATGAGTATCAATTGTTCAGGTAAAAATAATTGAAAATATAAGTGACACTATATACTAAGTATAAGAACAGACTGCATTCTGAAAGTTTTTAATTGTTGCTTAAAACATCTTACTGGAAATCCTAGCTCAAGAAATTTAATTTTAGTTGATTTTCTTTCCTTATCCAAGTCTAAAATAGGCTGAAAGAAAAAAATATTATTTTTAAAAAGTACTGATAACCTATGTGTGATTTCCAATTTCTAAGATAGTACCATTTTGTAATGATCTAACAGTTATGTTTTGTTGAAAATTGATTGTATATCCTAGAAATACTTTCAACATATATGTCTCCTGAGTAAAGCATTTAAATCTGTTATGGTTATAGACAGTCTATTCTGAGGAAAAATGTTTATAGGTTTTTAAAGGGGAAGTTTATTCTAAAGCCAAAATGTAATACACAAGGATAAAGTCAGAATCATGAGATTTTTAATTTCAAAACAAGTTTTTCTTAAAATATAAATTTGCTCTTGGTAAAATTTATAAAAGGAGTATCTTAAAATATGAAGGCTTTACTTCTATCAAAATAGTTTCTTGTGTTTACTACTGTCTTTCATTAGGCTTTGATTGTTCAGGAAAATTAAATCTTAGTTAAGTTTACTTAAGCATCTGTTTAAAGTCTTTTCTTTTTTTTTTTTTGGTACCAGGGATCGTACTCAGGACCTTACACTTGTAAGGCAGGTGCAGCACCACTGAGCTAAATCCCCAGCCCCTGTTTAAAGTCTTTTTATAAAGTTTGGTCTGCAGTGTTGGCTAAATAAACTAATACTATTTTTATAGAAATGTGATATGCCTTATTTATACAAATACTATAAAATTTTATAAATTTTAAAGAAGTCTAATTTTCCTGATATAATGCAACTGTGATTATTGTCTTAACATGGTATAAAAGGAACTAAATTGTTTGACTGAGTTACTAAATTCAGGGTACAAACAATACCTCGTGTAAAGTTTACAGATACTTAACTAGCAGGATCCATGTCCCTTTTATTTGGGAAGGGGCAATCTTGCTTTGCTCATTTTCACCCAAAACATATTTAGAATTAAAAATTTCAATGTAAGATATGTCAAACATTGGCTATTTAAAGAGATTTCCTCAGCTACACCATATATAAAAACCTAAACACTAAGTCACAGTGCAAAGGGCATGTATATAGATGGATAGACAGATAAATACGTAAAAATTCTAATAAGCATAGGAGCTATTTCCTACAGAATAGATGCTATTAAACTTAACAATGCACTCTAGCTAAAGGTAGCCTGAGGGCCACTCTGTCTTAATCTCTGCTGTTGCTCAAATTTGTCTAAAAATGACTTTTTTAGCACTGACTCCAGTCATCTATAGCTTCTCCCATGAGGAGTGCGACCACCAGAAAAGCTAGAATGCCAGTGAGGGACCCAACGTCAGATGATTAATTAGCAATTCCTTCAAAGAAGAAAAATGCCAAGAAAATGCGAGGGTGAGGAAATTTTCTGGAATAACAAGGAGTCAACCCTACCAAAAAAAAAAAAAGGGTCAGAGAGATCATGGAAAGGAGGGTCACATGATTTCCTAAAAGCAAAAACTCTCCAAGAGGGGGCGCTGTTAGATATCCTCTGATTTTGGCGCTCTCTTGAACAGTATTTGGCTCCACGATTGTTAATGATAATTTTTTTTAAAGCTCAAGCATCTGACTTCTTTGACTTATGCCCCACTTGCTTTGGATAAAATCTACACACCGAACCAGCAATAAACAGCTAAAGGTGACACAACACCACAAGTCCCTCAAGAGGGATGGAATATACCCACCCAGGAACTGAAACTGAGAAGTTGAAATGGAGATTTAAATATTAGGATTTTTTAAACAGAGCGATTGCTCTAGCTTTCTCATGGTGAGTCAAAACCTAAATCTACATATTCATATTTTCTAGTTTTTGTTCTAACCCTCTGATGAACTGGAGTGCTTCTGTTCATTTGAGAGGGGTGGACGAGCTGCCTTTCCAATTTGGTCAAATCATGAATAAACTCATTATTCTATTCTTATGAGTTTTTCTCCCATTTTTCAGGGAAGGAAAGCAAAAGCACCCAGATAGTCAGGCCCCAGATTTAGGCCTCTGGCCTAGCGCCCAGTAACAAGTATGAGAGAAAGCATAGACCAGTACCCTTTGTCCTTGTGAACTTCCACTAGAGGATGGAATAAAATCTGGGGGACAGAATACCAAAGGCGTACTAGTTAAAACTATCTTCACTTTGAATATCAAATGCTGTGACTTACACTGTTAGATGAGACATAAATAATTCACTCATATATAAGACAATTTTCATTTGTTCTCAGTGGCTAATAACTGGGAAATAAAAGGATTTGCAATGTTAATATTTCAGGAATTTCTAATCTCATATATATTAATGAATGTGGAACAGAAGATTTGTTCACAGATGAAAAAATAAATGACTTGGAGAACATCTAAAGCTTTACCATTTTAAGGTAACTGAGGGAAAACTAAAATAGACAATCACTTTCAGCATACTCACAAGAGAAAAATAAAATCTCTTCAGTGTCATTTAATTCCATTTTTGTGCCCCATCTTAAAAATGTAGTGCTGACCCCTTTGAAGAAAGCAATTATTAGTCTCTCAGAGTCTCTGTAGATGCCCTGTGTAATCCAATAAACATAAAGGATTTTTTTTAACCCAGAATTCTCAGTGTCATCCATCTCAGCAAGCAGCAGCTGCGTTCTTGTTGCTGAGGGAGGTGAGAGGACATGGTCGGGGGTGCCTGACTCTTCTTTCCAACCAAAGCAGGTGTGGATGCTCCGGTGCCCAGCATCTGGTGCACATCCCTAGTGATGATTCAAGTACTGAGTGACTGGTGGAGATGCTATCATGTCCTCAGAAACTCATGAACCTAAGCAGAAGCAGATGTTCTGGCGAGGGAAGTTGCTGAGCTTTGTAACTTGCAAGTGAGCAGCTTTGTTATGGTGCAACCTCCACAGTTGGCACAAGAAGGATCAGGAATTACATTTTTAGCTAAATTTTTCAGAAAAAAAAAAGCATTTCCTCCTAGTATTTGAATCCACACTTCTTTGCTTAACATTTGTTTTTCATATGTCCATTTACATTTTTCAACAAATGGTAACGTATAGAGGTCTGATGTGGAAGAAATCCATCCTCTTAATTTCTTCACTCTAAAAGACTTGAAATGTAAGTCAAGACAGACAGCAGTGTCTGTAGTTGGACACATGTAGATTTGCTTTTAGCTCCAGAATTCAAAGCAGTTTTGAAGTATTAGCACTGGATATTCTCCAGACTTATCAGAGTGAATATCTTGAGCCTTGGTTTCATTTATTCATGAGTTACCAACTCATTAAGCTTTGAAAATGAACTTTTTAATGACAGAGTATCTACGTTCCTCAACTGATAGCGGCCTTTCACATATAAACTTATTTTGTCTAATTCTCAAACTATATTTAAATTTCTATTATTGTCCCAAAAAGGAACTTCAATTAAAAATTGCAAACAAGTGTTCAATCACAGGTAAGATATTCTACCACTTAAATGTCTTTTCTGGAGCACCAACAGTTGAAGAGCATGGGCCAGTCGTTGCCTTAGGGTGGCTGTGGGCTAGTGTCATCCCGGCAGGGCAGCCTGAGCAGAAACACCTCCAGAGGAACAGCAGTGCAAGGAGACAGAAGAGTTGTTGTGGCACTGGAGAGGTAGGTCAAATGAGTTTCTCTCCAGAGGATGCTTTCTAGGAATTTGAATAACCACTGGGCCAGAGCTAAGTGTTTCTCAGAGAAAGAAAATTTATCAGATATTGAGGTAGGATAGAAGAAATGAAGATAAGTAGAAAGGAGACAAGTAAAATTATAATGTTTAAAAATTGTACCTTTACAAAAACTGCAAATTCCAAGACACAATCAGAATTACCCAGACCTGTCTATAGTGGCGATCCCTTGGTTAAATCATGCTTCTTTCCTTCCAGATCCATGACATCCCAAACTCCTTAGGGATACTGTAAGTCCACTAAAAGAGCTTAAATTGAGAAAGTAAAGAACAGAAACCGAATCTTAAGATAAAGAAACAGATTGAAATAATATAAGTAATGCTTAAAATAGCTATCTTTAATAATGAGCTCATACCTTTCACCTGTAAAATGGGTCATTATCCTTCAAACAGGTGGGCCATCTTTTCCATAGGTTTCCACCTCAAGAAAGACATAAACGCTCCCAGTTCCAGGAATAATGCCCCTCTCTCTTGAAGGCCCATGCTTTATTTCTTTGAGTGTGTACTTTCAAAATTCTGCCTAATAATTCTGCCCATTTATGCCTGACACTTCCTGAAAATTGTTTTTCTGTGATGGTAGTCAACGTACCTGAAAATTATTCTACAGGTAAGTTGGGTTTAGGCACCTCATGTCTGCTTTGGAAATGTTTTAGGATCTTGTTCTGTGACATCTCTCTTGGCAACCCAGCAGCATGAAGTAAAGATGCATTGGGACCATGACTCTAAGTCTAGCAAAAGGCTTTTCCACGTTTTTCTTTCCCACTTCCTCAACACTTTGCCCTCTGAAGCATGTCAACCTTAGATTTTGCCTTTCCAACCATTAGAGCTCCAAAGTCCCTAGAAAGTGAGTGCTTATGTATGAAAGCACTGAAGATAAGAGGCACCAGCTCTCTCTAATCAGAAATAGGAGGAAATGTGGAGCTGTACACTCTAGA
Source organism: Heterocephalus glaber (assembly GCF_053883595.1). Classification (NCBI taxonomy): domain Eukaryota; kingdom Metazoa; phylum Chordata; class Mammalia; order Rodentia; family Bathyergidae; genus Heterocephalus; species Heterocephalus glaber. The sequence continues at coordinate 2,715,914 of NW_028258403.1, read as the reverse complement.
ATTAGTAGTGACCTCATTAGGTATTCTTTCAGGTCAACGTACCCCGTTCCTGGGTCAGATGGAACTAAATCTATTCACCAGGGAGGCACAAATAAGGATAGACCCATCCAGTGTCTCCAGCAAAGTTTCTCATGGAGCCAGTGTGGGAATCCTGGTCCTGAGACACAGTGGGGAGAATTGGCCTCTGGGTGACACTTTAGGAAGCTAAGTCTTTAAATCATTCATATCTTTTGGTCCTAACACTTTAGATAAAAGGATATCCTCTAAACTCCTCCTTTACTCTCTCTCTCTCTCTCTCTCTCTCTCTCTCTCTCTCTCTCTCTCTCTCTCTCTCTCTCTCCCTCCTTCTCTCTCTCTCCTGAAGAGCATGAGCTTGCTCTGCCTGATGCCATCCCTTTCTGGGGTGGCTAGGAACATATCCTACCGCTGTTCAGATTCAAATGGGTATCCAGGCGATAACTGACATTATCCTCAGGACCTGGTAGATTTATATACTCAAACCAAAAGAGAGTGCACTGGTTTTCTTTTTCTCCTCTCTCCCTTAAAAACCTACTCCCTCTCTTTCCCTCTAGTACCCAGAGAAGTTATTCACAAGATAAAACTCACAATACTCTTCAGAGGTATATTTTATAATTCACCTAGCAGATTTCATAGTCTATCATGGTTCTTGCTATTAGTAAGAAATTAATGCATTGTGGTTTTATAGTGGGAGATTGGGAGTCAAAGTATCCCTATTACTCTCCAGCCCAAATCACCCCATGTACTTACTTTGTCATTTTGAAATCAGCCACCTTTACATCTGGCAGAATAGTAAATCAACAACCAGCAAGTCTTCCTGAATCCTCTCCCATATGATTACCGTCCTCAGAAGTACACTGACCTTGGTTCAACAATGGTGGCTCCTTTTTGAGACAGACTTCACCATAGTTTAACGTTTGAACACTAGACGGCAACAAGGAGGTCAGTTTGGCTGTCTCAAAATATTTCAGCTGGACACCAGGAGGCATCATGTCAGGCAAAAATGCTTCAGTTCTCTACACAGAGGGCTAAACCCTGATTCTCAAAGAAAGAAAGAAAAAAACAGACACATCTAGATAAAGGTTTCAAAAGGCGGTGACGTTTGAGTAAGGACACAGAGAAAGCGTAGAAGTGAACCATACCGATAACTTGGAGGAAAGAACTACAGGCAGAGCAAAGACAAGTGGAAAAGGTCCTGACAGGGAGACACGCTCAAAGTGTTTCAGGAATATCTTTCCCTCTAGCCCCTCACAGTTACCAACACAGTGTGGTAGGAAAGACTTGCTAATGCATTCAGCACTGCTAACTTGTTAGTTGATAACTTTTAAATTTACTGATCCTTGGTTCGTTTGTGCCTAAGTTTGGCAAATTTTCCCCCAGTTCCCTTCGGGATTTAGTGAAACTCAATGTTGTCACCATCATGAGACATCAGCAACCCTGCCATGAGGTCCTTGCTCCTCCATAGCCAAAACTCTGCTCTTTAGGAGCCTCTGAGATGCTGGGCCCTGGCTGAAAAAATTATTTTTTTAATTTTGAAGAGACACTCTTCAAAATTAGGAAAAGTATTATCTTATTTCCCAAACATTATAAATGGGAACAATAAAACTGATGTCATAGGGATCTTGGTGTTTAAATTAGATGAATCTGAAATGTATACCATACCTCATATATATAGTAAACTCAATAAATATCAATTCACTTTCTTGGTAAAACTTTCATTTTCTTTAATGTGCTAAAGTGCAGTGACCTTAAGTCCTTTTATGTATATCTGTTACTGAGTATTATAAATCTGAAGTGGAGAATTTTTCAGAATTTTGATTGGTGGTTATTTTTCTTACTAATTTTATAATTTTTTTAATATATTCTCCATGAGTCCCTTACAGAAATATGCTTGACAGAGCTAAGCATTCTGGTGCATGCCTGGAGTCCCATCTAGTCAGGAGACCGAAGCAGGGGAATGCCTTCAGGCCAGGAGTTTGAGGGAAGCCATGATAACACAGTGAAACCTCTCTTAAAATAACAGTAAAGCAGAAAAGAAATACACATTGAAGATATACTTTTCCATTATATGAATGGACTTCCCACAGGTTTAAAAGTGACTTTTTTTTTTTTTTTTTTTTGAGACAAGACCTGGCTAAGATTTCCCTGACAGACCTTAAACTCACAATTCTACAGCTTCATACTCCTCAGTAGCAGGGATTACAGGCACATCCAATGTGCTGGTTTAAGAGTGATTTTTTTTAATTCATTAAGTGTATTGGTACATTTTAGGTGTATATTATGATCACATTCATCATTGGAAATTTATACCTGTATATGGTATATCTTGGTTCTTATTTTTTCCCATTCCCCTTCCCTCCCCTCAACCCCTCCACCCCTCGCTGTTTATAAAAGCTTTCTTTCTGTTTTTTCCTTCTTTTCTCATTTTTTTCTTTCCTTTCTTTCCTTTCCCCTCAACAAGGAAAACTTTAAATACAGTTTGTACTAATAGAAAAATAGCTTGAAAGTTTATTTAACTTTAAGCACTTTTGAAATGCTTTTTACTTTTTGATTTTTAATGCTCCTAAGGAGAATTCAGGAATTATCCTCAATGTTGTTTCCCAGAACACACTGTATGAACTTTCTCTGGGTATTACAAAGATTTTATTGTTTTTGTTCCTGTTCACTTGAACATTCTCAAGTATGGATTTGCTTTCATTTGCTTGTCTGTAACTCTCTTGCCAAAACCAGAGTTATGGAGTTACAGAATTTCTTAGCTAACTTTATGGCTTTCCATATAGCATTGCTCCTTATTGAGCAGCTTATTTTATAGAAAGTCAAGTGCACCAGAGGACCCGGGGGAAAGAGATTAGGGAAGAGATAGTTATAAAAACCAGCTACAATTGTGTGTCAATTTGTAGGGACTGCAAAAGTTATGAAACATCCATTTCATTTTCATATGGACATATTTATGTATTTATTGTATAAACCATGATTTACTCTCTGCTCATTTATCTGCAGAGAGTAGCATATGGTGTGCTAATGAAGGTTAATCTTGTATCTTATTGTGTCTAGTTGTTAAGTTACCAGGTATCAACAGTAGAGTATGCTTAAACTAAAAAAGGCACAAATATCACTCAGATGGAAAAATAAACTGTGTACCCTCACTGGGGGACTGGTTAGTTTGTTTATGGTAGACAGAGAAATAGTTGCATCATCTTAGCGTAATTGTTCTATTGTCTGAACTTCTAAGTGTTGTTGTAAGAGGTGCAAATGCCAGGCTGACAAGGGGGTACTGTGGTAACTTAGTACTGTCTCAACTTAATTCTCCAGAAACATATTACTTAGAGTTTGTTTCTTTGTGTTTTTCTGCTTTAAGGTTAGTTATAAAAGAAACACTAACACGTGGAAGGTTGATGAGAGACTGCAGCCATTTCTTGTATGCTCCAGGGCCTGGGCAGCTCTCATGTGCTGGTGCTGATTTGCTAGCTCATCTTTTCTTTGACACAACACCACGTCCCACCACATTTCCTCCTCCAGCATCTTTTATCTTGATCCAAGTATGTATATAGCATCATGGCAAATGTCATTGCTTCTCCTGAAGGCCACCCACCAAGATTGAAGGAGTTGAAAGAAGGAGTTAGTTTGTCCTTCTAGTTCCACATGATTTCATGGGTCCCACTATGTCCTCACAAGTCACAGTTCATCCATGTACTTGTGCCCATCCAAATTTTCCTCCCAAATGTGAGTCTAGTCAATTCAGGCTCAATACCAGTTATAAATATAATAACATCATAGTAGCTCCCTTCCAGATCAAGCAAATGTATGAGGTCCCGTCCTTCTAATTACTCTCTTATTCAACATCATTCATGGTGGCTCTGCTCCTCTGATTGTACCAAACATGAAGCCTGAAAATAAAGGAAGACTAAGGAAATTATGTTCATTGTTGTTCCAGATAATTAAACTTAAATTTAGGCTGTGAGTATCTTAAAGTGAAACTGAATCTTTAAATTATTATGGGGCAAGCATTCAACATTAAACATCTTTACATGTGCTCTGCATGAACTATTTTTGATTCAAAAACCCAAGATAGAATATACTGCAAAAAAGTTGCTCCTGAGACCTGTTTCCAAATGAGAGAGAAGGAGGTTTTACTTCGAATTTAATCTTCTGATTCAGACCACAGATGAAGCGACCACAGTGCTCCCTTCTCATCTGGGATCTGCAGGTGCAAGTCTGCAGTGGGGTCTGTCTCTGAACCTCCTCAGCTTTTGTTCTTATTGTCACTGCAAACACTGTGAGTTCCAAGAAAGTACAGAAATACTGTGCAGAACCTTCTATCTATAAGGCTAAAATGGTGAGGCTCATGGACTTAGCTGCTCTCTGGAAGATGACAGAATAGCGACCACTCTTTGCATTCTGATCTGAAAAATGCTGACTAATAAGATACTCCATCTCTCCACTGGGAAATTACCTGTACCAAAAAATATAGTATGAGCTCCTGCTTGTCTCATATGAACAGTCCAGGGTGACTGTTTCCTCTTCTGATCTGGATGTGGCTGGCTGGACTTGGGTCATTTCCTAGATTACACTGGATCTTATGAGAACAATCAGAAGGCAGCTAATTCTCTGACATGGTGAATAAAACAATATAAGAATTAGACTAATTTAGGACCCACAGGCAAAACTGAAGTCACAGTTTGCTTGCTTTCTTCCCATCTCCCTTTCCTCCCCTAGACTGTGTGAAACACCCTATGTCTGTGCTTAGTACTTTCATCCTTAACATTCTCGAGCATGTCTGGACCATCTGTACCACAGCAGATGCAGACTAGGACACCCCTGGTCGGCTGGAGAGTGGCATGAGCCTCTGTCCCTCTACACAATATATTGTGTTCTGCCTAAGACTCAGACTTCAGGGACCCTGAGTGCCTGGTAGTACACATACAAGTATTTCTTGAGCTTCTAGGCTACTCCCCCAAACAGGAAATAGGGTTTCTTAGTTTATACACCACAAGGTCTGTGCATTGATAAGAAAAAGTGTGGCTGTCCCCAAACTGATCTTCTGTCTACCCTTGTCTTCACTGCAGCTCAGTTGGGAGGTACTTAGAAAGGGGCCTTAGAAAACCAGTTAGTTTGGGGTTGGAGCTGAAGGAATCTGCAGATTGAGCTAGCTGACATATGGAGATGTTAATCTGAGGGACACATTTACAGTAAAATTGACTATGAGCCACAGACTCTCCTTCTAATCAATTTACTGGTCACTAAGCTAATAAATATTTATTCTTCTCTACACAGGCCTTTTTCTTTCTCTGTAAAAGGCAATCATATGCAAAACAATTATTGTATCTTGTTCTTCTTCCCTACTCAGTTTTATGATCTATTTTAATTTTATAATTAACAAAATTATTTCTATATCATGTGATGAAATTCAATCCTACAGTCTTTTGGAGGCTATGAATTTGTTTATGTTTTTGTGGAAATTATAAGCAGAAAAAAATGTTATTCTTTGAAAACTTGATATTGAGTTGTATTTACTAGATTTTAATAGAATGAGTATATTAGACCTATTACCTCCACAATACTAATAATATTTCTTAGATTATGTATGCTAGAATTATTCTGCTACCCCATTTTCTATCCTATTGATTAAAATATTGATCCAAATATTCCTCTCTTAGTTAATAACTTCATGATGAGCATGCTAGGTCCTTCTGTGACACATGCTATAACCTGTTCCTGAAAGCACTTCAGCCATGTGAACACTACTGACAATGGTGGCTATGTTTTTGTATCCTACTATATGATCACGTGAAACCTAGCTGTTCTTCCTTTTCCTTCATTCGTTTTTTTTTTTTTTTGTACCGGGGATCGAACTCAGGTCCTTGCACTTCTGAGGCAGGTGAGGCAGGAGGTGGAACCACTGAACTAAATCCCCAGCCCTTCCTTCATTCTTTTAATAGATGAATTAAACTAAAGTGACCAAATGGCAAATAGAAACCTAGAAAAGAGCATACAAAATCTCTAAGACAGTTCCAGTTCTTGTTTTAATAACAGATCAATAAGTGTCATAGAGAAGAGCCTCTAAGTATCTGAGGTTCTCCTCTGTCCCATTTCACCTCTAAGTGTTGACATCCAGTGTTCTGGTTTGCAATTATTTGTACTTCAGCAGATGGAGACCATGAATGCCCACTGCAGCCTGGGAGCAGTCTGGTGACAGGATTTCCCTCCTGTAAAATGGCTCCCTGTGCTCCTGACAATCCAGGTCCCATGGCAGCAGGGAGCAGCTTCCTTTGAAATGTGGTCTCTGGATGAGTCAAAATCCAAAGAGCCATGACACCTAGGTTGGGAAGTTTTGCTCTATCTTGAGATTAAATTGACAAATGATAATATGTTAAAAAGTACAAGGCATAGTATTTATTTAAAGAAGATTGACCATTGAAATTTTTCAAGTTTAGTCTATTAATCTGTGATAAGATCTGGATGGCTTATCTAGAAACTAACATTACAAATTGTGGTTGTGATTCCAAATACTCATTCAAGTTTTGATTGATTATTCTCTTGCCTCTAATCTGATCCTAACAAGAAATCTTTGGTTTCCCTACAGAGACAAACTAGAATTCTTTGCCTCTTTTCCCACTCACCTGAAACCCTGGCAATTGTAAACTTCACAATGGCCAAGTGTCTGATCAGAAATATAAGATCAAACAGGCTTCAACATTCTGACACCTCTCCGGTTGTATTTTGGAGTGCCACTGGCAGCAGCAAAGTCATCATGTTCATAATATGACTCTGTGCTTAATTTTTAAAATTAAAAAAAAAAGAGAAAAAGAGAGTTTCTGGAAAAAGAGAATCATGGGCCTTCTAAATTCCAATATTGAGCCATCTTGCTGTGAGGAGTGCAAGTGCACTATTTGGAGCAGTTCTGGGGCCCTGTTATAGTTTTCAGGAAGACAGAAATCTCTCCCAAAATGCTGTTTCATCAGCGAAGATATTCAAAATTCTTGACGGTATAAATGCTGTTCAAAACAAAATATTTCTCTCTTTGGACATAAAATGAATGAGGATCCTCCTACACTTTATCCTGAAAATTCATCTGATGATGAGTTTGTGTCAAACTCCCAAATTTATACCTTATAAAGAAACTCAAATGAGAATAATTGAATTATTCCATGACACTCTGTCTTCAGATTCTCCCTGATTCTTCGTAAAAAATTCCCAAGTTCACTTTCCCTATGAAGCCACGGAATCACAGCTGAGGTTCCAGGATCTTCCCAATTCTTTCTTCCTCACAAATCCCTGACAATGCCTCTGCACTGAGGCACATGGACTCCACCCTGTACATTATGCTCTATTTGATTATGTCTATTTCAGTCCATCAGAAACTACTCTAATGAGATATAAATACTATCTCAAATTTCTGACCTGACTTTTCAAACTACTAGATAAGAAAGTAAAACAAACTTGAGAGGCAGAGAGAGCTCATATATTAACCTCTTGTGGCATATCTCCTAAAGCTAAAGGATACTTTATTTGATTTTTTTTCACTTTCTCTGTGTACTAAAAAAGTTTTACTATGTTACCCAGGCTGCATCCCTGGAAATGCTTCCTTGTTTATACAAGTCTTTTTTTTGGTACCGGGGATTGAACTCGGGACCTTGCACTTAATGAGGCAGGCGGCGGAACCACTGAGCTAAATTCCAGGCCCTATACATTTCATTTTTAAATAGTCATACCAAAAATAGAAATGGCTAAGTTTTCAGATTTATATCTTTTTAATCGGTTTAGGCAAATTTTCCTCTTAAGTGGTTGTATAATTGTTCTCTGCCTACTTAGGGTCTTCATTTTCTATCTTTGAAAATATAAAAAATCCATCTTGTTATTTTCTTGTCAACACTTAATATTATTAAACTTTGATTTCATTTATCTGAGAGAACATAGCAATCTCTTTTACTTTAATTTTCTCTGATAATTGAGGAATTGATGTTTTACATGTATACTGACATTTCTATTTATTAGTCGTTTTTGAATTGCCTTTTACATCCTTATAGCTTTATTTCCAATTTTTCTTGTTTCTTAAAATGCAGGTTTTCTCTAAGCTTAATTCCTAATATTTTCTTATGCCTTCTATAAATACATCTTGGTCTGTTTCTTATTTTTAATTTTTTATAAGAAACACATACCAATTAAAGAGTGCTGTTTCTTTAATAATTAATGATGCAGAATAGAGGTTAAAATTTATTGCATAGAGGGTTGAATAGTACATATTTTCTGTTTTCAGGATTTTTGATCTCTGTTGCAGATACTCAGCTCTGTATTTGGAGCATGTAAGAAGCCATTCATAATACATAAACAAATGGCATTTTTGTTCCAATGAAAGCTGATAAAATAAGTAGATGGCTAGATTTGGTTCATGGGTCATGTTGTATTGGCCTCTGGTGAAGAACATCCTTTTATTTTCTTATTTCTCATTTATGTATCTTATTTATGAATAATATGCTCATTTTGTTCATTTTAAGATTTATATTTTGGTTACCTCTCAAGACCTCTTTCATGTTATATAAAAAATCCTTTGAACAACATGTGTGTTTCAAATAATCTCTCCCAGTTCCTGACTTTTTTTCTTAAAAATCTCCAAAACCTCTGCTCAATAAGCATAAAGAAAGCTTAACGACTGAAAATATATGTTCATGAACTGGAAGACTCAGTAGCTTTATATTCCCCATTTTAAAAATTTTTTAATGAAATATTACTCAAAATTGCAATATATTTTTGTATAAAAATATGAACTGACAGCACAATTTATATGCAAGTGCAAATCTACCTGAGTAACCAAAACAGTTATTAAAAGTAATATTAGAGAAGAGATCCTACTAAGACTTAGTAAAAAGAGCAGTAATCTAAATAGTTTGGTAATGGTGAGAGATATATAAATCCATACACATATTGTATCACAGTATAAATAGGTTCACACATACATATTCAATTAATTTTTAGCAAAGACCAAGACAATCTGATGATGGACAGAGATGGGAGGAGGGGAGAAGAAAAGAAAGTAAAAAAGATCAGGAAGTGATATATATATATATGTATATAGATAGATAGATAGATAGATATACCATTTCCCATAATAAATGTATTATGTATCAGAAGTATACTAATAAAAAAGTGAAAAATAAAGATAATCCAGTGGAAATATAAAAACATTTTCAAGAAATCAAGTTGATAATCCATCTCTGTCCTTGGACAATGCCTAATGGTCTAAATTTCCTTTACTATTCATGTCCCTCCCATTATCCTAGGGCTTGGGAGTGACAAGAAAAGATTTTAGAGAAAAGATAATTTTATATTTTTTCATAATTCAAATTTATGAGTAACTGATACCTTAAATATGTCCTTGTTTTACTGAGTTTTTAAATGTTTTAGAATGTGTAAAAGTATGAAAATAAAATCTAATCTAATGTGTTTTGTTTTGTTTACATTGTTGAGTGCTGTGGTATGTGAGTCAGATTTCTGTCACAATTTTCTGTTTGTCTGCTTCTGTCACTAAAAAAAATGCCTGAAGAAATCAGTTTGGAAGGCTGCAGCACAGTAGATGGGCCTCTCTGCTTTTGGGTCTGTGGTGAGGTAGGTCATCATGGTGGGTGTGTATGGCGGAGGAGGCTGCTCACCTCATGGCAACAGGGCAACAAAGAGGAGAAGAACCCAGTGCCCCACAGTCCCCATCAAGGGTATGCCCACAGTGAACTAAATCCCCCCCCAGGTCCCACATCACCATAGTGTCAAGCTGGGAAACAGCCTTTTACTTATGGGCCTTTGGAGAACATTTCAGATAAAAACTATAGCAGATGTAAATAAGTTAAAAGCATAGAAAAAGTTGCATCATGTTAACAGCAACCTTAGGAAAATTGGAGTTGTTATGCTGTTACTATATACTTTAAATAACAAAGTTACTAAAGATAAAGAGGGATTATTTATAATAATAAAAAGTAAGTCAGTTGGGGAAAATGTAACAGTTCAAATATATAGGCACCTGCCAACAGACCCCAAAATACATGTAGCAAAAGCTGAGAAAACTATAGGGAGAAACAGACAATTCAATAACAGTTGAGACTTCAGTACTTTCAATAACAGATAGGACAACTGGACAGAATGACAGCAAGAAAATAAAAGACAAGCAACACTATAAAACAAGTTGACCTTGCAGACATCCTCCAAAAGGCACACGTTCTTCTCTGGCATGCTGGGAACACTCTCTGGGATAGACTGAGTCCTAAGCCCCACAACAAGCCTCAAGAACTTGGAGGACTTAGGTGAGTGGAACACGCAACGTAGTATTTTCTCTGACATCTAATTATTACCTATGAACATTCAGTGCATTTTTTCTTTTTTATCTGCTGCCCTGCTATGATGGACTGTAGACAAAGTATTTGCCTTGCTTGTGGGAACACAATGTGATAAGACAGACCTGAATGTGCTTAAAGACACACGGCTAAGCTACATCATCACCAATAGCATCTCTATCTGAATGACTTTCTTTTCTTTTTATTCCTTTTTCTTTTTATTCTCTGGGAATACAGAACACTGTACTTTAATATTTATTTTGATCCAGTCCTCCTATCAACTACTATGCTAGTTCCAAGTTAGATCTCTGTGTAGGTGGAAGTATAATTTGAGAATGGAAGATAAAGACCAAACTTATGAGTCTGAAATGTATATGTACTTAAGACTCTGCTATTGGTTAAAAAAAAATGCTAAATTGTGAAGATGGTGCTCCAGTGGCCTCTTGATGTGCTTGTGACTGGCGCAGGGCTGAGCCCAGCTGAGGGTTTGTGTAGCAGCTGCAGGTGCCAGGGGAGCACTGTGGGCTGCAGCACAGAAATAAGTGGCTGAGTCTGTGGGCTGAGAAGAGGAGATGGACAATGAGCTGTGGCGTTCTTTAGGGACTGTCGTGACCTCTAATCTTCCATTCTGCTTTGTCCCTGAAGGAATGTAGAACAGGCTGCTGAGGAGTCCCCCAGGATCTTGGCGAAACCACTGCACAGTGGTCACTGAGGCAGAAAAACTGCACGACAGAGTGGAATTGGCTCCCTCCTGGAGGATGAGGGCTGGAGGACTCTGCTCCACCTGCATCCCTCTCACACCTGAGTAAGAATAGAGAAACAGTCATAGGAGATGTCACTGAAAATGCCCCCAAGTATCAGGAGGATGAACATCTGCAAGACTTGAAAACTCCTTTTTCTCCCTCCCCTCCAGATGCTGCAGCTACAAAATCCTTTCAACGCCCTGAATTTGGGACAGCCAACTTACTGCAAACATGGATGCACAAAAGCCCCAGCAGAGAGCTCAAGATCCTCTTCATGACCCTTCTTGGCCTGGCTACCTCAGTTAAGATGCACTTAGTCAACTCAGGGCACTGGGGTCAGAACCTGCCTCTTGGAACAGCTCCTGCTCTTGCAGCCAATCAGATCCACTGAAGAACCTGCCCAGGCCCAGACACTGTGAGTCCTCACAGCCTCTGTGCAGGAAGCCCCTCCCTCACTCAGACCTTTGAGGATCTGAGTGGAGCCTGGTGGGGAGAGAAGAGAGAGAAATGTCATTAGCCTATTACCAGAGGGAAATTTTCTGATAATCCTGGAGTTGTAAGGAGTGTGAGGGGACATCTTGGAAGGAAGGGGAGGCACTTCAAAGGAGAACAGCTCAACTGTATTAATGGGCCCGGGGATCATCATAGAAAGGACATGTACATACATGTACTGAAACCCAGAAAAGAGATGTGTGTTCTGACTAGCAAGTCCTTATTAACCTGTGAATTAATTTATATGACAGTCATTCCAGGCATACTAGGTAATGAAGTTGTAAAAGCTCTAAAGTATATACATAATATTACCTTCTTATTGGAATGTGTAGATTGGGATTCTCCTGGAATAACCACCATGAAGTGTAGTAAATAATAGTATAAGAAATTACACCTTGAGGAAATGGAGGGTTGGGGAAAGTTTATTCAGTGTGTACTAAGTTGCACTTAGGAGCAGAAGTTCAGGTGTACCATTGCACATTAGGGTGACTAAAAATAATGATAATGGACCATAGACTTCAAAAAGCTAGAGTAAAGAATGTAAAATTTATCACCATAAGGAAATGCTAATTTACCTGGGCATGGTGACACATGCTTATAACCTCTGCTACTTGAGAGGCTGGCACAGGAAGATCACTTGAGCCCAAGAGTTCCAAGCTAGCCTGAGCAACATAGCAAGATCTCATCTCAAATAATTTTTTAAAAATGATGAAAGTTTAAGAAGATAGATATTTAACCTCATTTAAACATCAAACTATATATATGATCTAAATATCACATAATACACCATTGATATTTTTAATTTTATATGTATGTATCAGTTAAAAATAACTACAGGTTAGATAAAACAACTGATCTTAATAAGACTCTTAAATTGTGAGGAGAAAAATAGGATCAATTCAGACAACAGCTACATGTTACCTTGGCTGAGCAATGTATTTTTGAATGGTTTTTATCTTTTAATAACTTCCTGTGTCTCATGCTTGAAATTGGTAGAGTCCCTTTTTCCCTATAATTCCTCTCTTTTCCTCCCACTTGCCCATCTCATTACACCTCTGTGTTTACATTTCCCTTTTTTTTCTTACCTTCTCTTTCATCAAGCTACCAGAAAGGGGCAGAAAAAAATATTAAAGAAAAGATAGCATTAAATGGTTTTGATATCATTTTGAACATGTAAACTAAAGCTCAGATTTTTCTCTGGTACATAAAAATCTAAGCACTAATTTTGTTTTTAAAAATTGCCTCCTATTCTTTGGAATTCCCAATCTTGCTTTTACTTTATATGTTTCTCTGATCAAGAAACGTTTTGTAAGAGGTACAGGTAATGATACAGATAAAGTTATGATAACAATGTATTTAGATACATGCACGATAGTTGCAAATGTTGAGGACTTAAGGAAAAGTTGCCAATTCATTTTTAGTATATGTGCTGCCGAAGCGAGCACAAGTTGCCAATTCATATTACAATGTCATCAGTCATCTATCATATTTAGAAGGCAGAGCTGTTAATTAAATAGCGTATTTAGCAAAACGTGGTTTCTTAGATGCTAATAATGACTTACTTGTTCTTGTACACAATAATTCTTCCTTTTTTACTATTACTAGCCCTTATATCCGTGTTGTGATGATTCCTCCTTAAACTGTAGAGGAAGGAAGTTTTATGTGAATCTATTTCATTAGGCAGAAAGCCATTTCCAGTTTACACAACAGCGCCCTCCAGGGGCCACAAAGAGAGCTAAGGAGAAGATCTGGAGGTGTTTGAACTTTTCTCACTTCCTTCTGGCAATTCCAGAGTTGAGATTCAAAGCTTTATTATCATTTACCGAAGAGGATTTATGTTTTTTAAAGGTCATAAACGTAACAGCTTTTTTAAAAGATAAAAAAATATGAATTAAAAAGAACATAGAAGAATTTTTAAAATGAGAAATAAAATTACTTTGGGGTAGGAGGATTGAACTCTCTTTCACTGGCTACATCCCAAGCCCTTTTTGTAATGTGTGAGGTTTTGGGGGAAAGTGTTTTGTTTTGTTTTGTTTTGTTTTGTTTTGTTTTGTTTTGAGACAAGTTCTCACTAAGTCACTAAGTTGCCCAGACCGGGGTCAAACATGTTATCTTTTTGCCTCAGCCTCCCAGAGTGCTTGGGTTATAGGGATCCACCAACATACTCAGCAAAATGACAGATTTTGAAAACCAAATTTGGGAAGCAAATACCACAAACGTCATAGAATTCAGAAAATTACATTATATTGTATTACTTATTTTTTACATACTTATACAATAGTTTTTTTCATCCTTTCTTTTACATGCCCTACCCCCCACCCCTGATCTAAGGATCAAACCCCTAGTTCTTAATTGACTGCATAAGAGTATATTTGTAATATTTCCTGTAGAGAAAAAAGAAAGAAAATACAGTCTTAACTCTTAGCATCATCAATCCATCTTTACATATTTATATGTCATTAAGATGATGTCGCATGAATTTTTAAGAGTATAATCAATTTGGAGAAAATGCCCACCGTTACTATGTGCTACAAGATTTCATTACATTTCAGTTTTCTTATACTGTAATAAATGGTAGGTAGTACCAACATCTATTAACCACTTTATTAATTTTATATTAGCTTTCCATTGCTGTGTTACACATAACCAGAAACTTAGAAACCTAAAACCACATCCATTTATTACCTCACCATTGTCTATATGTCAGAAGTCTGGGCACAGCTAGACTGGGTCTCTCAAGACTGAAATTAAAGAATCAAATAAAATCAAAGTCATGTCTGTTGTGTGGGGATCCTTCTCCAAACTCACACAGTTGTTGGAAGAATTCATTTCTGAAAAGCTATAGAACTGTTGGCAGCTTGCTTCTTCTAGAAGCCCTCTCTGACCTCAGAAAAAGTTTGAGGTCCCTGCTAATGAGCCCACCCAATTACATCAGGTCTACCAAGGATAATCTCCCTTGTGATGAAAATCAAACTGACTAGAATCTTTAGTTACATCTGCTAAATCCCTTCATCATTGCCATGTAATATTTACTAATCATAGGAATAACATCCATCATATTCTGGGTCCTTCCAACTCTCAAGGGGAGGAGATTATTGAAGTCGTGCACATCAAGAGAAATAAATCTTAAGTGCTACCTATAGATTGTACTGTTGCAGTTGTTAAAGTCATCATTGTACTGGTGTATTACTGTGTTACATATCCCCATAAGTGATACATCAGAAAGAAATTAATAAAATCTTTAATAGATATGATTGGGCAAACCCACTTCATACTAAAGGAAGAACATAAATCAGTGTAGGGAATCCAATTTAGATAGAGTACAGCAGACATATATCAGCAGTGAGCAATGAAACCAGAAAAAGGTATGAGAGACAGGGAGTTGGGATATAGTTTAAATCATGAAAAGTGGGTCAAAGCACGCCACTACAATTTAAAGACATCCAAGACTTAGTGAAGGATCACTAGCAAAAAAAGGCAAAAATAGTAAATGTAAAATAACTAGTACTATTTTGAAGCCTGTGAAATCTTAGTAGCAAACACCTACATACACAACAAAGTAACTGTGAGTTACAAAACTGAATCTAACTGTATCCGAAAGAAATCCATCTGTAATTCAAATTCACATTAGCTAGATTCTAAATATGCTTGTGGCCACTTTATCAACTTCTGACAAAAGCAGTATTGGAATACATGGGAAGCTGTAGAAAAAACAAAGGGTCTTAACTAATTGTGGTTAAAAAGCTTTATGTTTTGAAAAAATATATAACAATGTAAATATATTACTAAAGCCCTTTCCAGGGTCTTGGAAGGGACATACTCAAGGAACACGGAAGTTTACACCTCATTAACTTTACCTTAAATCTCTCTAATCCTAAGGAAAGTATTTTGGATTTATTCACTAGCTCCAGAAGGAATACCTTAGTAAATATAATAATCTGTCACATTACTAATTTTATTATTCTTCACTTTACACCTGAGGAAATTCATCTTTGAAGACATTGGATGAATTTATGTGAGATCACAATGCTTTTAAATAACAGAGCAGAGATTAGAACTCAGGTCTGTCTATCCCTGAGGGAAAAACTTATCTCTCATAAAATGTCATTCGTAAACCCCCAGAATCAATTCACATGTCAGAGTAAAATCATGGACCCTTCAAAATTAATTCCTTTCTCTTGGTGTTACCAAGGAAAAACATAAATAAATCCTCTCAGCTGACTTAAAATTTACTAATTTGGGGGGTCACATACCTGGGCAATACATTGTTTATTTTCCATTAGCTTTGCTATACATAAGACCTCTAATGTGTGGGTTCTGGTGATAACAATTGCCTAAGTTACCTATTAGGGACTTGAAGACCACTTTCTCTGAAAAACATTCACTCTACATGTCATCCTGCCCGTGTCTGATGGTTGACTGGAATGAGGTCCTAATGTTTCGGCATTTCTGTCTTTATATTGTATCTGTCTCCTCCCCTTAACATATCAAGTGGACTGCAAGGTTGTAAACCAAAGTGTTAAATAGAATAAAACCATGGTATGTAGATAAGAGAATATTTGTGTCTCTTTCCCTAAATTGGAAGCTTCCATTTGCTCCTCTTCTTTCCAGGGCTTCCCTTATCTCCTCCTTACAAAAGCGGGGTTGGAGCAGCTGATTCTGTTGTTCAGTGTCCATTTATGAGTAGAGTATTATTTACAAAACTGAATTAAAAGCTAGGGCTCCAGCCTCCACTCCCCTGTGCTCCACTCCCTCCTGCTTCTTAAGGTCTTGTCTCACTGTGATAAGCAGATCTAAACAGAGATAATTAGTCCCTTGTGATTGGTTATCTCTTTATCTCTCTGTTTTGCCCATGTGTGTGAGAAATAAGTTGACTCATGCCCGGTTTTGAGGGTGCCCGGTCTCTGCCATATATCCTCATAGGAATTATCAGCAACACTTCTGGATTCAGAAAGAAGTAAAAAACCCTGTGCTATAGTTTGAATGTGGCTAGTTCCCCTAAAAGTGATGGAAGATTTCTCCCCAGAGTGGCACTTTTGGAAGTCCTGGAATTTTAGAAGTTGGGACTTTGGTCATTTGGGTGGTGGTCTTGAAGGAAACCATAACTTCAGAACCCTAAACTAAATAGCAGTTCCTCTTTATAAATTAATTGCCTCCAGTATTTCATTGTATTAATGCAAAGCTAACTAATATACTCTATTTGGACCTTAACTTCAATGACCTTCCTGCCTTGAAGGTAATCCAGTGCTACTTTAGCTACAAGTCCTACTTTGCTTTCCATTTGCTTTATGGTATATACCTCTTCCACAGGAATCTTCCTGAGAATAAGGTAACATATTGAATGCTTTATTCTTGAGTAGGGGAATAACAAAAATTCTATTCATTATTTTTAGAAAATACTAAGCCAGTAAGTGAGACACACTACATCATCTTTGAGGCTCACTGCAAATTGGAAATACTAGGCCCCAAGTAGGGCAGGGAAGTCAGTCCCCTGATCCCACCAATCTGCTCTCCAGATAACCAAAGCTTCTTCACACCAGCCCTGACACACTCAGAAACTGAATGGGGGTGGACCAAAGACCTTCTGGGATTTTCCCCACAAAAGGGCAGGGGTATGGTGAGTTAAGGCAGAGACTACAGCAAACTTGTCTGTCCCTAAGCACTGCTGGGACCACCCCTATATTTTCCTCTGCCTCTTTTTAAACATACAGTTCCAAGGCCAAATTGCTCAGCTCCCTGGCACATCCGCCTGGCTTCTTCCCACCTTCCCAGGGCAGAGTTCTGTTTCTGTTCTTATGGGAAGATTTTGTAAAGATGTCATTACAATTGGGAAAGTACTTTCCAAAAGTCTTCTTAAGGGGTACAAATCCAGGAGGTTTTTTTTTTTTTTTGGTACCAGGGATCAAACTTGGGACCTTGTAACCACTGAGCTAAATCCCCAGCCCCCCAGGAGGTTTTTTTATTAAGTTTATTGGTACATTTTTTCCATTAAGTTTATGGGTACATTTTAGGTATACAATACAGTTACATTCACCATTGGAATCTTGTACCTGTACATGATGTATCTTGGTTCTTATTTTTTCCCCATTCCCCTGCCCTCCACCCCCTCCACCCTTCTCTATTTACAAAGACTTTGTTTCATTTTTTTCCTTTTCTCATATTTTTTCTTTTCCCTTCTTTCCTTTCCCCTACCCTTCCCACTTCGCTACTCCTTTAGACCTTTTCTTCCTATTACACAATATCAATTATACATTTTGATCCTTATTTACACTTCAGTTTTTCATACCAGAGAAACTATTCAGTACTTACATGTGTGTCCTATTTATTTCACATAAGAGTATGGCCTCAGTGTGTATCCACTTACCTACAAATGTCTCTAGTTTCTCATTCTTTATGGCTGAATAGTACTCCATTTTATTTTTTAAAAATCTTCTTTATCCAGTCTCCAGTTGATGGGCAATTGGGCTGTTTCCAAGTTTTAGCTATTACAAACTCTACCACTATAAACATGGGTGTGCATATATCGCTGTGGTATGATTCTTTTAATTCTTTTGGGAAGATACCCAGCAGAGGGATAGCTTAGTCAAATGGAACCTCTACTCCTAGTTTTCTGAGGTATCTCCATATTGATTTCCACAGAGGTTGCACCAGTCTACACTCCCACCAACAATGGAGAAGGGCTCCCTTCCCCACAAAGCCCCACCAACACTTGTTATTGGTTGATTTCTTGATAGAATCCATTCTTTCTGGGGTGAGGTGGAATCTCTGTGTTATTTTCATCTGCATCTCTCAAATGACCAATGATGTTGAACATTATTTCATATGTTTATTTGCTGATTTTACTTTTTTGGCTGAGAAATATCTGTTCATTTCAGATGCCCATTTTTGAATTGGATCTTTATATTTGGAGGGTCTGATTTTTTTGAGTTCTTCATATATTCTAGATAGTACACATTTGTCTGAGGAACACCTGGCAAAAAAGTTTTCCCACATTGTAGGTTGTATCTTAGCTCTGTTGGTGGTTTCTCTTGCAGTGCAGAAGCTTTTTAATAAGATGAGATCCCAGTTGTTGATTCTTTGTGCTAGTGCCCATGCTACTGAGGATTTGTTCATAAAGTTTTTTCCTATGCTAATGTCTTCAAGAGTTCTACCTAACTTATCTTCCAGCAAGTTTAATGTTTCTGTTTTAATATTGAGATTTTTAATCCACTTGGATTTTAGTTTAGTGCATGTTGAATGATAGGGATCTAGTTTTAATCTTTAGCAGGTTGAAACCCAGTTTTTCCAACACCATTTATTAAAGAGGTTATCTTTCCTCCAGTGAGGATGGTTGGCGCCTTTGTCAAAGATGAGGTAGCTGAGTGTGTCTGGAGTTGTTTCTGCATGTTCTAATCTGTTCCACTGATACTCAGGTCTGAGTCTTTGCCAGCACCATGCTGTTTTCCTCACAGTGGCTTTGTAGTATAGTTTTAAGTTGGGTATTGTGATACCCGCTGCCATGTCTCTGTTGCCTAGAACTGCTTATGCAATTCTGGTTCCAAATGAATTTTTGGATTGTTTTCTCTGGTTCTGTGAAATATATTGATGGGATTTCAGTCAGGATTGCATTGAATCTCTATAGCAGTTTTGGAAGTATGACCATTTTCACTATATTGGTTCTTCCTACCCAGGAACAAGGGATGTCTTTTCTTTTTCTTATATCTCTTTTTTCAAAGTGCTGTAGTTTTCACTGTAGAGATCTTTTTGCTTCCTTTGTTAGATTGATTCCTAGATATTTCATTTTTTTGGATGCTATTGTGAAAGGGATTGTTTCCCTAATTTCTCTCCCAGTGAGTCTGTTATTTGTATAGAAGAAGGCTATTGATTTTTGAGTGTTTACCTTATGTCCAGCTATTCTACTGAATCTGTCAATTAAGTCTAGAAGTCTTTTGGCAGAGTTTTTTTGGGTCTTCTATGTAGAGTACCATATCATCAGCAAATAATGACAGTTTAACTTCTTCCTTTTCTGTCTTTATTCCTTTTATTTCTTTCTCTTGTCTAATTGCTGTAGCTAATGTTTCCAAGACTATATTGAACAGGCGTGGTGATAGTGGACATCCTTGTCTTGTTCCTGATTTTAGCATGAAGGTTTTCAATTTTTGACCACTTAGTACGATGTTGGCTCTTAGTTTTTCATAGATAGCCTTAATCAGGTTAAGATAAAGACCATCTATTCCAATTTTCTGCAGGGTTTTTATCATGAGTGGGTGTTGAATTTTGTCGAATGCTTTTTCTGCATGTATTGAGATGATCATATGGTTTTTGTCCTTGACTCTGTTCATATAATATATTACACTTACTGATTTACATATGTTGAACCATCCTTGCATCCCTGGGATAAATCCTACTTGGTCAGGGTGTATGATCTTCTTGATGGCCTCTGTATTCTGTTTGCCAGTACCTTATTGAGGATTTTTGCATCTATTTTCATTAGGGAGATTGGTCTGTAGTTCTCTTTTGGGGTTGGGTCTTTCCCTGGTTTTGGAATCAAAGTAACACTTGCTTCCAGGAATGAATTTGGAAGCCTTGCTTCCCTTTCAATTTCACTGAAGAGTTTAAAGAGTAGTGGTGATAGTTCTTCTCTAAATGTTTTGTAGAATTCAGCAGTGAAGCCATCAGGACCTGGGCTTTTCTTTGTTGGTAAATTTTCAATCACAATTTTTAATCACTGATTGCAATTGGGATGTTTAGAATTTTTATATCTTCTTCATTCAACTTTGCTAATTCATATGTATCTAGAAATCTGTCCATTTCTTCTGTGTTTTCCATCTTATTAGAGTACTGGTTCTCAAAGTAGGTATTGATGATCATCTTGATTTCTGCTGGATCTGTTGTGACTTCACCTGGTTTTATTTAGTTTTTTTTTTTTAAGGTCACCGAAGCTATTTTTATTTCCAGTGTTTAATTGGGTATGCACGCAGGCATGACACAGGTTTGGATTCATTAAGTCCTCATGCAGAAAGAAGCCAGTTCCACCCAGGGTCCACTATCTACACATCTATGTTACAGCATTTATATCAAATCTGGTTTTCTGTGGGTTTTTTTAAAGAAATCATCTGGTTTTATTAGGGGTTTTTTTTTTTGGAAGTAAAATCTTTATTACATCAGTGCATGCCACCCCCTCCTGTCATATCTGGCAGGGCCAGCTGGATCCCTGGCACTGTCTGAGGCTGTGGAGTGTGGGGGGGTGCTCAATGAGCCTTCTACACCTGTTCCAGCTGCAGCCAACTCAGCCCAGTCAGGTCAACAATGCCTGCCACAGCATCTGCTTCTTCTGGGATGTGAGGTGGGTGGGAAAATGGATGTCGAAGAAGATAAGAGGTCCCCCTTTTTGGTGGAGTCCTCAGACAATGGCATCCCCTCACCTGGCACCTTCCTGAAGTACTTGGGATGGACGATGTCATTGATGGGAATGTTAAGCAGACGGTCATCTCGGGTCTTCACCTCAACGGTGCAGCAGGTGAGAGCCTTGCCCAAGGGAATGGGGTTCACAAAGAAGAGGTTATCTTTCTCCCTGCAGAATGGAGGGTGCAGCTTCCTCTTTACAATGAAGATGATGTCAGCTGGGATGATGTTGGGGCCCTGGTCTCCTTCCTTCTCAAAGGTGATGCATGTGCCCTGTCTCCACCCAGGCAGCACATCAATTGTCAGAATCTTGTCCTTGATGGTAGAAGAATACTCATCCTCATTTAGCACACTTTGAGAGATCTTAATTATTTTTGGTGCAGGCAAAGAATAAGTCCTCCAGGAATATGTAGAGGTCCCATTCAGTTGAAGGGTCCTGCTTCTTGACCCCTTCACCCCTGAGTCTCCCAAGATTCAAATCAACATCACTTTCTCCTGCTTCAAAAAATTCACTGAAAGGATTGTCTCCCCTGAAGAACTCATGGAAAACCTTGTCAGGGTTGCCATGGAAGATGTAGCCAGTTGTCCATGGTGTCTGGGCTCCAAACTCCAGAGGAATTCCATCCTTTAGACCCTCCTCTCCAAACTTGTCATAGATGCCTCTCTTCACAGGATTGCTCAGCAAATTGGAAAAGGTACATTTTAGGTATACATTATGATCACATTCATTATTGGAAATTTGTACCTGTATATGATAACATGATATATCTTGTTTTTTATTTTCCCCATTCCCCTTCTCTCCCTTCAACCCCTCCATCCCTCCCCATTTACATAAGCTTTGTTTCCATTTTTTCCTTCTTTTTCATTTTTTTCTCTTCTTCCCCCCCCCCACCCTAGTTCCCTTTCCCCTTTGAACATTTTCTTCCTATTTCACAATATCGATTACACATTTTGGTCCTCATTTATACTTTCAGTTTCTCATAGCAGAGAAACAATTTGGTATTTACACATGTGTGTTCCATGTATTTCACTTAAGAGTATGGCCTCAAGGTACATCCATTCAGCTATGAATGTCTCTAGCTTATCTTTATTGTTGAGTAGTATTCCATTTTATAAAAAAAAAAAACCACGTCTTCTTTATCCAATCAGTGGATGGACATAATCCAGAAGTTTTAAAAGATTTTTGATTGAAATAATTCAGCCTTTGAAACCATTCACGAAATTGGAAAAAACAAGCTCATTGTCCTGGTCTTAGGCTAGGACTTCCAATTATCAGGAATATCTGTTTAAAACTCAAATAAATCTAATAGGTCACAGGACCTGAAAGAAGAAAATATATACACAAAGTAGCAGAGTAAGTAATGACAATGTTAAGACAAATGGCAACAGGAAGTGTGACTCCATCTATTTGCACAATAGCACAGCGTCCAGTGTAGGGAGAAGACCTACTGTACAAGGGTGGTTTCAGAGATTAAGATGAAAAGGGAAACTTTCAGGACACCGAAGGAACTGAAATAACTACAATTTTCCTTCAGGCTGGCCCCACAGGACCACCTTTAGATTTAAGGACTCATATCTCCAGCCACAGGAATTATACATCTGAGGCTCATGTCCTAATGTAAAACTTTAAGAGGAAACCAGAAAAAGAGCTAAGACAGAGGAACATCATCACTGGCTGAATCCAAGAAGCAGCAACATACATACATACATACATACATGCATACATACATATGACTTCCAATATGCAGGAAACTAAATCGGACATACTTTTTCTATAACATCACTCACACATACATATATAAGTTGCAACATTCCCTGTCCTTTTACTTTGGAAACAACCCCATGACAGAGAAAATCATGACAGAAAGGTGAATCATGCTTTTTAAAATGAAGTGAAAGGCAAAAGAAAGTAGGTGGGAAAGCTTGATACCGAGCAATAAATATAAGACATACAGGTATGAGAGGGATGAGAGACAGAGACAGAGAGGGAGAGAGAGAGAAAGAAAGAGAAAGAAACATAAGGAGTGGAGATGGTGCAAAGATAAACCTTAAGATTTCTCAGACTGGCAGGAAGATGAGAATGTCTACCAGAGTCAAAGAGAAAATAACCCAGGAAGTAGGTGAAAATTCCAGAGATTAGCTCAGCAAGGAAGCCCATGGAGGAAAGTGTTTTTAGTAAGCAAAGTAGGCACTACTCATTTCAAAAGCTTCTGAGAAACTGAAAGTATAAATAAGAATCAAAATGTATAATAGATAATCTGAAATAGGAAGAAAAGGTCTAAAGGGGAGGAAGAAGTGGGAGGAGTAGGGGAAAGGAAAGAAGGGAAAGGAAAAAGTATGAGGAAAGGAAGAAATGGAAACAAAGTCTTTGTAAATAGGGAGGGATGGAGGGGTTGAAGGGAGACCAGGGGAAGGGGGAAAAAATAAGAACCAAGATATATCATGTAAAGGTACAAATTCCCAATGATGATTGTCACCATACTGTGTACCTAAAATGTACTGATAAACTTTTTTTAAAAAGTTTCTGAGACAACAGCTATTATGAGAAGAAAATTTCTCTTATTTCCAAAATACAGATCATTGATACACTTTTGAAGGCATTGTTAGGAGAGAAATTAGGCCAGAAATTCTTCTAACAAGTTATGCCCTAATAGAATTGAGTGCATATGTTCACCAAAGGATGCGTAAAATGATATTAACTAGACTGTGATTATAGCCAAAGTCTAGAGAAGTACAAATGACCTTTTAGATAGATGATTACTTACATTCACAGTGATACAAACATGAAGCTTTGGATGAGCACAAGATTTATAGTTAGAGATGCAGCCAAGGTCAGAACCACCCCATCTGAGTAGCAGGGGACAAGAAAGAGGCACTTAACCTTTCCCTCTTCCCACCCACAGATCTCTTGCCAGTTTCTCCATGCACGGCTAAATTCAGTAAAATGCCAAAAACTAAAGGGATCCTGGGTAATTCAGTTCATATGGTTGAACTATTACTGTACAGAATAGAAAAGATTGGGAAATATGAGTTTGGGTAAAAGGGTAAAATCAAAAATAACCCAAAAAGGAGCCAATGAGGGGCTCAACCCTAGTTTTCTTGCTCCCATCTCAGTGAACGCCTCAACCCACAGAGCAGCTGAAGTCATGAAGGCAATGAATGATAAGAACGCAAGAGAAACATCCATGTTTTCTTATAAGAACAGAGTTTTTTCTGGGGTCAAAAATTTGACCAAGTTTCAAGTGAAAGATAATAATTTGTTTATCCAATGCTGTTATAATTCAGTTTCAGAAACATGAGATTAGACATTCCATTTGCCTTCCTAGTCAGTAAGAGACAGTTTGTGTCTTGCCAGCTCTTTATACACACAGGCCAACATGAGTCTTTGCATTCAGATATTACTTCCTTTACAGAGAAATAGATAAGAATATTGATGTATTTTAATTTAAACTAATATTTGCTTAAAGAAATTATGCCATCACAATTTTGGCCTCTTTTCTACTATTTGAGATGAATTACCAGAGAACTAAAGCCCAACCTCAGGTGAGCACCTATACCATATGATTGGGACCATAAGGTTAGGGTGATGGCAGAGGAAACTGGGTATAAAGAGGGAGGGCTCTCTGGACACAATCTTTGCTAACCAGGCTGCCTCCCATCTCTTGTGTAATGAGGGCCAGGCAGGGAGTTGCTCCAATTGCTTGATCTTGAGGGTCCTCCCACAGCCATGTCTCCCGAGCAGCTTCATGAACCAAAGCATAGGTGGGGAGTTACGTTGAATATTTTGCAACAGGGACCAAGGAGAGGCAGAGCCTAACTTAGTTGTGGAGACTGAAACAGGATAATGAAAACAGATTTGATGTCCTCTGCCTGGTTTTCAAATGTTTGCATGAAGAACCTAATATCCCAGGAGATTTTAAATAGCAGCTAAATAGGTGAGATACATTGGTAGAGAAAAATAACATTTCTGTGTTTTCAGAAAAAGTCAGCAATAAAAAAAATAAAGAAAATGTCAGCATTGAGAGTGTCTTGAGTCTGAAAAAGAAAGAAACCTTTCAGGCTAAGCACTGGTACTTCTGGAGTGCAAAACTATTCTCTTTAATTTTACATCCACCCCCCTCCTACATTAGCGTGACCCACGACCTCTGAGGGTTCTAGGAATTTGACCTACACTGGCTCATGTTCTTGGGGAAACTGATTGAACCTTGCTTAGGTAAAGAAGGAAACAAGCGTCCCCTGTCAGGGCTGCTCCCCTCAGCCTCCTCCGTCCTCTGAGTTCTTGCTCAGGTCCCGCTGCAGCTCCCCTCACTGTGTCCCCAGGGCACAGTAGTACACAGCAGAGTCTGCCAGCTGGAGTGAGGGTTTCTGCAGGTGGAAGGAGCTGTGGCTCTTGACAAGAGTGGCCTCAAAACCTTGGTTCTCTGTCCGCTGATTTTCTGTAGTGCTCTTCAGGAGGAGCTGAGGAGCTGTGTTGAAATACTGGACATACCAGAAAAGAAATGAAGCTGAATAAGTAGTCTGGTACGTGCAGTTCAGGATCAGAGGGGCCCACTCTGAGAGAATAACCGGGCCTTCTGTCTGGGTCACTGAGTCTCCATGGCTCCATCCTAAAAAGAGAAAAATATATTGTTATATAGGGAAGAAAGCTACAGTTGTCATGATTGTAGGGAATGGAAATATCATTAGCGCTTAGGAAAAAAAATGTTACTTACTGGGCATTAAGAGTATCACAAGGGGAGAGCAGATGATAGAAAGCATGTTAATAGAAGGAAATAATCCTTGATATTTGTGATATAGCCCAAGTGAGATCATATAAAAACACCGCACTAAAAGAAACAAGAGCTCTCTTCTGCACAGCAGCAGTCCATCTGGTTACTATAAATGTAATAGACCTGTTGAACCAACACCCACCCATCTGCAAATGTGAACCACACTTGGAGAAGTAGTGCCATCTGATGGTTGTTCTGAAAATTGCAGTCTAGCCTTGTCAGACCCTGTTTTAAGTACGTGATGCCATTGTTCTCCCTCTCCCTTACGCACAGAAGATCTGTTCCAAGACTCCCCATGGATGCCTGAAATCACATATAGCACTAGAGGCTGAATATTCTACTTTTCCCCATATATACATACATATCCATAATAACGTTTGTTTATAAAGTAGGCATAATGCTTTCTGGTACAGCATATTGCCATCAACCGAAACATGTTTTCAATTCATGTCTTTTACCTACAAATATTTTCTATCTTAATCAAGCACTTATCATACACTGCGGCTGTAACTTTTCCAGTTTCAGGTGTGGTAGCAAAACTGACTGAAAAAAGGACTGAGGTGTGGGTCATTGTGTACCATGAAAATGCTAGACGTAGGAATGATTCTCACCATGAAAGAACAGAACACAGCCATGCAAGATTTCATCACACTGCTTAAATGGCATATATTTGAAACTTATAAATTTTTTGTATCAGAAATTTTCTATTTAAAATTTTCAGATGACAGTTGACAACATGTAACTAAAAACAAAGAAAAATTAAATAACAGGCTCTATTGCAAAATGGCCTGTGAGAAAAGTAGATAAAGAAGAATAAATAGCCCTCTAAGAAGAAACCACTGCACATTTGCTTTATACAATCACAACTATACTTGGACAATATTCAATTACTACTACTTGCAGTGTATTCTCATGTTACAAAGATCTTCCCCAAATAATCCCAGGTGCAACTGTTAAGTGGACTAGTTTGAGGCTCTTTACTTTCATATGTCCCTTGATTCCTATGGGTAAAGAAGGATCTCTCTGCCTAGAAAGTCCTCTCTCCTTCCCACCAGTTCATCCCTTAATTATTCCTGTTCATTCCCGAGTCCCAGTCAGATGCCATCTCCATCATCCAATGCAGTGCTTTCCAGACAAGCTGCAGTGAAGGACCAGTGTCTTCTCATGGACTGCTGCATTTGTGAAATACAATAAAATAAATTCCTATGACTATAGAAATTGACCTGCAAGTGCACTTTTAATCTTTGGCTGATTTGCACATGTGGAGAAAACTCTGAGGGGAAAAAGAGAGCAATAAGCCAAATAATTCCAGAGCTCACACAGTGCTAGGCATAGTGTTTATTCACAGCAACCAAGATTCAACAGACATTCCAATACATGAGGCAGACACCAGAATCCTCCAAAGGGTGATACAGTAGTAATGGGCTAACAAAGTCCTAGGATGAAGGGTGTTAGGTAAAAATTGAACAGGTTTCTAAACAAACCAGAAGGAGCCTTGGAGGGGTGGAACACAAACAAGACAGCCTACTTTCTGGACACTAAAGGCCTGGCAGCAACTACTTGCATCCATCCATTCATGTTCACCTTACCAAAAACTGTACAGAAACCCCTGGACTTGAACATCTGTGGTTTTTCTGCCTTTTGGAATTCCCCTCCCCAACAATTGCGCTTGGCCATCCCCCCTCCAAAAGAAGTCTCCATCCAATGATATAACATTTGCATATGTAGCATCATCAGAATTGTTAGACGTGAGCAAGCAGGAAAATATCATTTATATCCAGGAGGAAAAAAATCAGTAGAACGAGATCAAGAAATGTCACAGATGATAGAATTATCATTATAAAAGGAAATAATTATTATAAATCATTTAAATTATACATAATGCAAATATATTAAATGATTAAAGAGCTATAGGATCATAAAAAGTAGAAAAATGGAAGGCATACATAAGGGTCAAATGGAAATTCTAGAGATGAAAAATAAATTAAGATTAGCATCAGATGAGAAAACACAAGAAAAATCTCAGAAGACTTGAAGAACAATAAAAATTGTTCAAACTGAAGAAAAGATAAAATAAGTTGAAAAAGGAACAGTTTGTGAGCTATGGAACAAAATCAAGTGATCTTATATGCATATAACTGAAACTTCAGAAGAACGCAAAGGGGAAAGGGAAAGTATTTAAAGAAATAAGGGGTGAAAATCGCAAGACTTAATTATAAACCTACAACACAAGAGAAAAGAAATAAAATGATATTTATTCCAAGCCTCATTGTAATTGCCTCAGTCCACTTTGTGTTGTTATGTCAAAGTACCTGAGGTGAAGTACTTTATAAGGAAAACATGCTTATTTGGCCCATCATTTAGGAGGCTGGAAAGTCCACACAGCATGGTCCTGGCCCCTGGCTGCAACACAACAGGGCAGCACTGGACAGTAACACATGTGAGAGCAAACAGTGAGGCAGGAAAGAGATCACTTGCAGAGGAGAACCAAAGGCACTGACGGCCATCTCACAGTAAGACATCTAGTCCACGAGGTACAGCTCACTCCAGAAGAGCGACTCCAGTTTGATTCAGTCTTGAGAGAACAAAGCCAGTCTCCCAAGTAAAACATTAATCCAGGTATGGCACAGGACAGGGATGACCTGTCCTCTAAAAGGCTCCACTTCCCACCAATACCGTATTGTAGATGAAGCCTCCATATGAGTTTTAGTGGGGACAAAAGTAGTCAGTCCATATCAGTCATTAAGTTTCTGCAACCCAGTAATAAAAATAAATGGTAAAAACAGGTAGGTGGGGAATGAGGATGGGAAAGGATATGCCACATACAAGGGATCGAAGGACAACTTTTCATCAGAAAAAATTCATGTCAGAACACAACTCAAGGGCTGAGAGAAAATTGTCTAAAGTAAAAAACTATAAAGCAACATTCTTGGGTTTTTAACATATGCAGAGTAAAATTGAAAGAAACAACAATAGCACAAAAGAAGGAGGAGTGGCCTTAGTTTCCTGCACTATATCTGAAGTAGTAAAACACTAAAGTTGGATAACTGTTCTGTGAACAGTTCTCAACTTTGTGGCTGTCAGGATTCCTGAATAGCCTTACAAAGAGACTCCAAGAAGACTTTAGAAAGGTTCTGTTTATGTGGCAAGAGATGGAGATGCATTCATTAACCATCAGAGGAACGCTGTTATCACACATCAGGTGGACCCTGGAAAACTTGCACATACAACTGTAATAGTATGACAGTGCCAAAAGCAAATACCATTTTAATCCCATTATACAAAGAGTCTCAGCATGTCACACTCCCTGCGAGGGTCTCCCTAGGGGTCCCTGCACCACACTTAAAAGTCAGAAGCCTCACTCAGCCTCCTGGCGGTTAGGTAACCTAATTTGGGTAACTTGGTGCTTGAAATGCTATCCTTTCACTTTCTGTCATGTCCTTATTTTAATTGAAGTAAGTATTTTCTTTTGAAATCCACGGTGTAGATGTTTAATATCACTAGCCAGGTTCTCTCTTCCAAGGGCATCCTCTGGTGTTCAGCTGTCTCCTACTTATTCACTTTATTAAGGATTTCAAGAATCCCAATTAAAGGGGCAGTTTATTCTATGTATGTTTGCCTGTTTGTCTAGTTCCTTTGTTACTATTGGTGATAATGAAACAAGCCCAGCAGAAGATGTAAATGGGTCATTTTCATGGCTCATTGCTTCTCTATGACTGGATTTACTTAATGCACAGGGTGTTGTGATATATTAAGAAGGCAGAGTATAGTTCTGTCCTAACAAACCATTTTAATGCCCTGGACTTTGTAACTGCAGAC
The DNA here is from genome assembly GCF_053883595.1 of Heterocephalus glaber. Lineage (NCBI taxonomy): Eukaryota > Metazoa > Chordata > Mammalia > Rodentia > Bathyergidae > Heterocephalus > Heterocephalus glaber. Next base: position 2,686,370 of record NW_028258403.1, on the reverse strand, counting down.
AGCTACAGTATTTTCTTACACAGTTCAGAGAATCAGTGCTATTCATACATTTTTTAAAAAACTGACTGTGATTAAAAGCCCTTGAACACAAGAACAATCTTCAGATGATATTCATCATACATTCATATTTTCATTTAAAATTATCATAGACTGTTTACCTCTTATGGAGCTTACAGTCTAGAATAAAATTACCATGCTGACAAGATTCTGTGCTTGGCAGACTACACAGCTGCACTTACTGAGGTGCATGCTCAGGAATCCCCAGACTTAGGCATTCATCCAGAAACTTATAAAGTTTTCTATGATTGTAAAACTCTATTAAAAATACACAAACAAAAACTAATCACTTCCAATTGAGTGAGGATCCAATAAATAAATCCTATTTGACAACTGTGCACCTGCCAGCCTGGGCCCAGGCGTGTGGAAGGAGGGACCAGGTGCAAAAGAGTTAATGAGTTTTTCCAGACATGGGTAAAGCCTATTGGAACATCTTGCTCCCAGTGTTTAGGGTTTTTTGGTCCATCCATCTCCCTGTCCTTCTCTTAGTCCCAGCCTCTGGGTGTTTGACCTCCACGCTTAGGCCTCTGACACACAGTGAGCAGCAGTGGACAGAGTGAGGGTCAGAGGCCTGAGTTACCCGCCAGCAGGGAAGGCCTGAGATCTCCTTACTGCCCTCCCAGCCTCTCAACTCTATCACATGAGTTTTCTGAATGGCTTTCAGAAATAGCTTGCATTGTCTTATATTGTACTTTTATTTGAATAAAGAGAATTAGTTTCATATTAATATATTTTAACTTTATTAAATATTTTCAAAATCAAAAAGTTATCCACTTTGCTTGCAGGTTTAATTATTTGAGGAGTAGTGTCCAGATCAATTTGAAATCTTTTTAATTGTGATGAAATAGTGATATTTGCAGTCTATTGCCACTGCCTCTGCCAGCCTCCTTTGAGCCTTTTCGCCATTTTATCCTCCAAAAAAGAGGAAAAGTTAAGTCTTCCCTGGCCTTAAAAGGACTCACCCATTTTCCTCCTGTGTACTCCCCAAAGCCAGATATTTTGGAGACCAAATGATATGTTTCTTTTAACAATTCAGCTTTTGTTACAGAAGTCCCATAACACAGAAACAGTGTACTTTTGTTAGTCCTTGAGCTGAACAGAGAAATTATTCAAATAAAATTTCTCAATCCCACAGAGCATCTCAAGTGCCTTGTCTTTGTTGAGAGAGATATAAATGTGTAAGCACACTTCACGAAACATAGAATTTTCGGGATAATGAGACATAAACTCATATGCAGGTAATTTGCTATTGGGAACTCAGATGATAGGAATGGGACCCACTCTTGGGTGAGATGGCTCGTTCAAGTCACTTCTGTTCTCTGAACAACAGTTTCTTATTCATAAATTAAGATAAATTCCATGTACCTTGGCATGTTAACAAAGGTATTATGAGGAGCAAATGAAATGTTGCTTATGAAAGCACTAGGCCTAAGCACAGAGCTTGGTGAATTTTCACAAAGTGAACTCGCCCACAAAGCTAGCTCCCAGGTAGGGAAAGGGACCATTTCCAACATCCCAGGAGCCCATCTTGTCCTAACATCAGCCACCATCTCTCCATGAAAAAAACACTGTTCTCATTTTAGTTTTTTCTGTTATCTTTCACTCAGTAAGTTTTGTGAAATTTGTTCCAGGTAGAGTTCATTCTCATTCCTACGTTTAACTTCATTATCATAATATATATCCTGATGGACATCTGGGTTGTTTGCCATTTTTAGGCATTATAATTTCTGAGGCAATAAAATTTTCATTCTTCAAGTTTTTAACCTATAGACGTTTCCACACTATACATTTTGCTTAAGATATGTTTATGATATATTTACTATATTTTTCTGCTCTTTATATTTGCTGTGTACATGTTTGGCACTATAGTTATAGTACTTATTCTGAAGGACATCTGTCTCTGATTGGAAATTTTCCTCTTTTTCAAATAAAAAGAAGCTTTATTTATAAAATTAGGTAGTAAGATGCTAAAAGGTGAAATTTGGGGTGAGCTGAGCACCATACTGTTGACCCCGAGTCACAGTTTCTGGAATAAATGGGAATGAATGTAAGTGGTGGACAGTTTGTATTAAGGCAAAGCCAAAGGCAAATGCTACAGGTAGAAAAGTAAACAATGATAGAGTAACTTTTGGAGCTTCTTTGGATCACATGCAACATGTGCTACATATGTGCTTTCATCTTTTCTTTTATCAAAGGAAATGCTTATGAGTGTGGATCAAGTCCCAAATAGGATTTATGGACAAAGTGATTCAGGATATCAGACAATTTATAGACAGACAGAAGATTTACTCACATTTTTTATTGTTATTACTTTCCTTTATTTGACTTTCATGTCCACATCTAACCCAAGATTTTGTAAAAACACTGCAGTGGAGGTATGCTTCAGAAGATGTGGGTCATACAGTGATTAACTTCAGGGGGCATTTTAAGAGATGGAAGGGACATTAGGAAGTACCAAGGGCTGGAGCCTCATGGTCATTGTCATTTACCCTATTTACAGGGGATGGACCAGGCCCCAGCTATCCTGTACGTTGTGACAGCTTCATCTTCCAACCCAGATGCCTCTGTATTATATCGCCCGTGTGCTGGCCTATCCACCCGGGAAAAGCTAGCAGTGTAACTCAGATGGGACTCCCATGGGACACAGATGGGAGCCAGTGCCAGCTGATACACCATCAGGTCTGTCCTTTCTGTAAACACTGCTCATTCTGCTCTCAACACCTGTCAGCCTTTGCCTTTGCAGCCCAGCTCTGGGTGGGGCTCTGATGTTAAAGGGGTCCCACATAGCTATAGTGTTCTCAGTTCCCTAGAGACAAGGAACTGTCTTCACTTTTCCAGGTACATTTAGCTTCCTATGACTGCAAAATCTATCTCTTCACCTGCCTATCACATACAAGAGAAGCTGTCATCTGGAGGTCCAGCTAGCTGGCAAATTTCAGTGACTTAGGTCTGTCAAATGATCATCTCCATTTTCTGATTCTCCCAAGCTGAGGAAAGAAAGAATGTCTAATGTCTTGTGAAAGAAACTGTAATCTCATATTCCAATAGGAACAATTCTAGTGCAAGGACCAGAGTTCGATCCCCGGTACCAAAAAAAGAAACAATTTTACTTACGAGCTAATAGCTATTCTCCTTCTCCCTCCTTGCTTCTCCTTTCCTCCTTCTTCCCTTACCTTCCTCCCATCTCCTCCTTCCCCTTACGTAATTCTCCTCTTCCTTTTCCCCTCTCTCTCCTCTCCCTCTCCTGCCTAGCAACATAGAGCAGCAGCTCCTGTGTGTTGAAAGTGGGTGATTTCCCAGGTCACACTCCTCTCTGCCTGCCCCATTGGCTCCTTGGATAGTTCTACTACGACTACTTGGCCTTTTTCAATACAGTGGGTAGCTAATAACTTAGAAATTAAAAAGACAGTGAAATTAGTGCTTTTGTGAGGCTACTAACATTTTGGAAAGAACTATTCAAGAGCAACTGCCTAAATCATCTGCATTTTAACAAATGAGAAAACAGAGAAATCAGCAACTTTCTTAGAGTCACAGAGCTTGTTTAGATCATGAACTCTGGAACTTCAGATGAGTGCTTTTGTTGCTGACTCTTCTGTACTAGAGATCACTACGGCCCACTCAACATGACATCCATAAAGGCAGGAACCCTAGCTGTCTTGTTAACTAATGCTTTCCCAGCACTTACCACAGAAGCCAATTGTCTCCTGGATTGAAGAATAAACTACATTGTAGTTCCCCAAACTGGATTCACACTGTGATACACAAAATCATGTGGGAAAAACAAGCGTGGTTTCATGAAGCATTAATTTAGATTTGTCATATGAGTACCTTTATATATTATAACTAATAATTTAACATTTTACTTTTAGATTAATTCATTTTATGAAATTAATGATGTTTGCATAAATTTTAAATATGAAATGAATTTATAATCAAAGTCACTACACATTCAAACAGTAGTTTTAACCTCTGCTCCAGGGGATCTAGTATTCTCAGGCATTTTCATTTTTACAGGTAAAGTAGAAGTCCAGTTTTTCAAGTGTGTTGATTTTTTTAAATGTGTGTGGTACAAAGAAATAAAAATCTTTGTTCCTGAACACTGGTTATAACATCTGAAAAAAAATACATGTTTAGACAGGAAGTAGACACTGGAGGAGATCCTCTGACTGTTGGTTGCCATGGAAGCTGTCATTCTGCCTTGATCCCTTCTCGGCGTCAAACTAGTCAGAACTTGAAGGGAAAGGTGGAAAGCAAGACACTCAATAGATCAGGACAAATTTAAACTGTAAATATCTCAATCTGTGGGCAGACTCCTAGTGATAGCAATGTATTTAGATGCTTTTTAAAAATCATAGCCATGTCAAAAGAGAAGAGCCAAACAGAAGTAACATGAGGAACATTTAAAATCTATTCTGTTTGTGCAAGAGGTTGCTGCCATAGTTGGAAAAAGAGGCCTAAACTAATCATTTGTTCTGCTAAATAATACCATTTTCAGAAAAAGACACAGAAGGCATTTATGTGAAAAGTGAATTACAAAGCATCCTATATAGTAATGAATGCATAAATGTATGAGTGATTCTGAACATTTAACAACACATAAGTACAATCACAAGATAATTTGAAACTTTTCCCACTTCAATAAAACCAACACAAGAGTAATATGCTTGGTTAAATTGTACTTTATAAGTAATTTTAACATGTAATACATATTCTATCTCACTGTCTTGTAGAGAACAGAGAATATATGTGCTTCTAACAGGGGTTACATCTACGCATTCTACACACATTGCACTGAGGGTTCCTTGCCAACCCCACCTATGCTGCTACAGCCCCTGCTGCTCCCTGTCTGTGATGAAGTCACTTCCCAGGCCCCTGTCTCATGCTGAGGTTTTTGTAGGGCTCCTACAGGCCCCCTCTCACTGTGCTCTCTCTCCCAGCACAGAAATACACTGCTGAGTCCAGGAGCTGGGAGGCTGTGATGGTGAGCCTGATGGAGCTCGCTGCCTTCTGGAAATTTAGAGAATACCGGCCCTCAGTTGCATTGTGCTCACTGTAAGAGTCCTGACGAATAAGGAGAATCATTTCCCCACTCGGTGGTTGTTTGTACCAGAATAAGGAATAAGTAGGATCACTGGTTTCATACACACAGTCCATGCTCACAGCCTCCTTCTCCAGCACAGAAATTTCAGTCTGAGCTTGAACTATCTTCTGGCCCATGGTGGTTCCTGCAGGAAAAAAGGAAAGAAATAGATTGAGCCTTGATGTGTAACCATGGAAGTAGAAGGGACGAAGTGGCTTAGGACCAAGCACTCTGGCTCTATTGTCCATTTATTCCTCCCTTTTGAACCTCAGCAAATAAGGATCTCCTTGCCCCATTTTCTCCTCATTCAGAGATGAGAAAAGCCTGAGCCTTGTGCTTATAGACATACTTACCAACACCAAGACAGATGAGAGCAATGGCTGCCTCCAGCAGATTAGCGATCAGCATGGCAGTAGTTGAAATGTTCTATTGCACCTTAAACCCGGATGTTAATTTTGTACCTTGGTTTAAGGGGTACAAGCAAAGTTACTGGGCTGCATGCTGTGTCTGCCCCAAAAGGAAATGCAGTTAACAGATATGGGCCATGCTTCCTGTATAGGTGGGGGTGCTGAACTGTCTTAAGCACCAATTGTGTCTTGGTATAACGTACTGCTCTAGAAATAATCTGTGCTAAAATTGAATCCTTTTAGCTCATTCCACTTTGGTTCACAATTTATTATGACCATTAAAGAGTACATGGGAAAACACAGTCATGCACCTTTGGATTTACTTATGCCTCCTTTTCTCCATTCAGAACCAAGGTGAAAAGTAACCACACAGTTTTGACTCCCCAAAAAAAGGTAAAACTTTTAGTCACAGTCTTTGTTCCTACCATGCTAGTCATGTAACCCAAAACACTTACATGAAAAGTATTTTACTGTTTACAAATGATTTCACGTCATTCCCCTTGATTCAAAATTGTCAAGTGTATACCAGGTCAAGTAAAAGCAGGGAAGAAAAGAAATACATGTATGTGTACACATACTGTGTGTGCACGTATGTGTAAACAAAAATAAATTCAGAAAATTCTCCTCACTGCTCACGTACAGGAATTCATGTTGTAACTAAACCCCTATGTTTCTGAAAGTTCTGCTCCTTCAAAGTGCACAAAATAACTGTGGAAATTGGGCTTGGGAAAAGCCAAAATGCACAATTCATTACCAGAACATTATCAAAAACAATATTCTATTGAAAATACCAATAAAATTCAAGTTCCATTGGCAATTGTCCTTGGAACCATACCATGTAAGTAATACATTTGTGGTCTTAAAATAACAGAATTTGTATTTCACCCCTCTAAGTACCTAAATACACAAGAGATCATATGTGTATACTAAGACCAAGTTCACAAAAATTTTACATTATTTTTCTTCAACAATTATTTTAACACTAGAGATTCAGATATACTAACAATTTTTTTCTATAGCTTCCATCTTTTGAAACAGCTTTAGGTTCACAGCAAAATTAAGCAAAAAAGGAGAAGGTTCAGAGATTTGCCATCTACTCCCCCCACCTACATGCATAGCCTCCCCATTATTAACATCAAGGACTAGAAGGATACAGGTATTATAGCCAATCAAGCTGTAGGAACTCATTGTCACCTACAGTTCATTGTGCACATAAGAGTTCACTGTTGAAGTCCTATGTTCTGCAGGTTTATACAAACGAATGATGACATGTATCTTTGATTATAGTATAAAGAATACTATTCTATACGGAATAGTTTTTTTGACCTGATGTTCTATTATTAAATAGTTGATGACTAGGCAAGTCTATGCCTATAAGGATGCAGTTTATGACATATGATTTATACCTTAATGAATTATTTAAAACTTATAAGAGTGAAAGTACTCATATGAATGAGAGGTGATGCGGCTTGATTGCTGTGGCAGAAAGGAGGATGGGGGCCAGAAGACATGCCAATATCAGGACAAACTGAGGCTATTATATCAGTCCAGCCTTAAAGAGGAAAGTGACCTTTGTCAGGTCAAAGACACAGATTGACCAGAAAGTACATCAAGCTTTTATTTCAGGGCCCCTTGCTATCTCATGTTCCAAACACTTTTATTTGTAATTTCATTTTATTTTTCTTAAAGAGAGCCCCAAATATCAGAGCCACATCAGGCCCTCCAGAACCTGCCTCTGCACCTGCCAAGCCCAGAGGCATTCCAGATGGAGAAAGGTCAAACAAGGCTCCCATAGTTCCAGAAGGTTAGGAAAGCTTTACCATATGACCAGATATCTGAGGGTTTCAATGAGAGCCCATGGTCCTCTCTTCATGCTTCTTTGGTTTGGAGAAATAGAGTACTTGATCCCTTTGGGATCCCAGTGAACAAGAGTCAAAAGGCATCCACTTCGATCTTTAAACAGACACCTGAGACCTTCATTGGACACTGAATTTGACCCTGTGCAGGAGGATCCTGAGGATAAGTGAAATCATAAGAAAACATGACATGTACCACAGTTATTGTCACATCCAAAATGCAGTTCTTCTTGGAGAAAATATTCTCAAGTCTAGAACTGGGTCATTCCTTGGCAGGAGGGTAAATTGCTGCCAGGCTGAGAGCAAGGTCAGAGTGAGAGGTGTGAGCACAGAGTGAAGTATGGCATCACGGCACTGGCTGTACCGCTGGACTGCTCTGAAACCACTGTGCCTGGACAGGAGGCTGATCCCCAAAGAACTCAGTCTGGCATCTGCATTTCTATAGAAACCCTGTAAGAAGGGGAGATCGAGATCGAGGAAAAAACAAAGTCCCCATTTACTGAAGGTGAGGTTTCTGCTGTTAAAAGCAGCAAGACACACAACCCTGTTTCCAACTGTAAAAGCAGAGAAATAGACTCAAGACTATTTTCCCTGGACATATTTTAAAATAATTAAAGTGAAATAGTTCAGTGTAGATGAACTGAATGGTCTTGTAACAGTTAATGAAATGCCTCAAGATTTTGGGCTACCTGCAGGAGAGAAGACACACTGGGCTGAAAAAAGACCTGTCTGGAAAAAGTCAAGTGCCTTAAAATTGCTATGAAGGGTGACCCCTTAGGGTCATAGGAAGAACAATTCCTTAAATAAACCTAAGTAAAAATGGCACTGAATTGAGAGAAAGGCACAGACAGAAATAGATGGAGTGTCTCAGGGATGGGTTAGAGCAGTGACAAGAATGAAGCCATGATTAGTATTAGATGTGCTTCATATCACATTTGGAAGTGTGTGTCTATCTTAAGAGCCAATGAGGATCCTTGTGATTGGCCCGGTTGACTTCGCACTCTGACAAAGTCACTGTCACTGCGGCACAAAGGATGAGTACAGAGTGTGGGCTGTCAGGTGTGCAAAAGGCAAAAGATTGGAATGGTTTTTCAATTACAGTGTGGAGGTGAAGTAGGCTGTAGAGGTTGGGGTAACATCTAGATAACCTTTAGGAGCTAAATTCAACAGACATGAAAAGAGAATAAATATAGTAAGTTTTTAAAATGCAAGCTGCCTATTCAATCTCTATTCTATCCTATTTCTTATCGATAATGACCTAATTTGGATGTGGGTGGCAAAGCAGTTAAATAGAAATAACGCTGGCATCTCCTATCTGTCAGAGAGGAGAGTGCTGAGGACATCGGGTGACACTCTGGTAAATGAAAGCTGTTGGGTGGAGTTTGGGAAATTATTGACTCAGACAGCAGCTGCTCATTGCACTGTGACTTCTTCTTTCTAGATGAAACGTGTATAATGTGAAAGAATCATTGGCAGAGGCATCTTAAGGATGAGAAACATTGAGATCAAGAAATCCTGGTTCTCTGACAACATGATGAGGCTACCTATTTATCAGCCCTATGTATTACAATTCTTGACATGACAGGAAATAAAACTCCTCCTTGGTAAAAACATTGTGTGGATTTTCTGTAGTGTGAAACAAAATCCATCTCTAATGGTTGCAAATGATGTTCATTAATAAATGGAAACTCTTCACTTCATCAGAGACTGTTTGAGGAAGCCAGGACTCAACCAAGTAACCCAGATCTTCAGTATCATGCTAGATGACCATGCAAGAGGTGATGTTGGTAGGTCAAGATGTGGCATTTGGGAACCACTACTCCAAACCATGTTTCCCCTGGCCTCCTCCATTTTTTTCATCAAATGTGTGCATAAATACAAATGCCCTGATTTTCTCTACAAACATATTTTCAATAGTATCAAAACTGAGTGAAGAAAACTATAATCAGCATTTATTTATCTGGTAGAAGTAATAATAAATAGATGAGGAACTGTGTGATACTAGAAGTACCTGCTTTCAAAGCAAGCATTCAGGGCCTGGTTATTGAGAATGTGCATCCTTCGCCTGAATGATGAAAAATTATGGCTTTCTCATAAGTTTCTATTTTACTCATAGAGAAACTGAGATTTGCAAATCACACAACTCAAATTGCAGAATCAGATTTGGATATTTGTCTCTATTTCTCCAAGATTCAGATCTTTTCCTCTCTTAGTACACAATGGCACTGCTCCTGGGTTGTGAAATGAAATGTTTGGTAGAAAGTGTGCTCAGATGCTCTCTAAATCCAATGCCTGATAAGCCCTCTGTTTCCTGGTACTAGAGGAATGCAAGACTCTTCTGAGCAACTCAAAGACCTACCTAGGTGTTGAAGGTGCACATAGACCAAAGGAGACCTTCCAATACTGAGTAGCATTTCCTCATCCTCCACAAGTGCCCAGGGTTTACTTTTTCCTGATAGAATTAGAGCATGAAAATCTTTAGGCTCAATGATACAAATCCTTCATTTTCAGTGAGGAAATCAAAGGCCACTATCATGACAATGAGACAGAGGATGTGCACCCAGGATGGCAGAACTCAACCTAGAATTTTGGTTTCCAATTCCACGTTCCATGCCTTTTGACCTAGTCCAAGATATTTCCCCAAAAAAACACAAAGTTGAAAGGGCTCCCCTTTTTCCTTGCCAGTAGATGCTCCTTCATGAGAAGAAACCACCACCTTCACCCACCTTCAGGGCTTCCAGGAAGCAGTCCTGGCAGAGTTTGAGTGTGGCTGCGAGCTGCGGGTGCCTGCTGCACATCGTGCATCTGTAGCACAGAAGTAAGCAGCAGTGTCCGCAGCCCGGGCAGCAGTGATGGACAAGGAGCTTCTTTTGGTGGAGGTTTCAAGGGTGGCTCTTAGTCTTCCACTGTGTTTCTCTTTCTCATTTGATCTCATCAAAATTAGCAGGACAGGACCTCCACTTGCATCCTGTCTATACCACTCCAGGTTCATTATAGAAGATTTATAACTGCAGTTCATGGTGGCATTTTCACCCTCCTGGATGTTCAGGGCCTGAGGAACCTCTCCTCGTTGGTTGTTCACCCCTAGGCAGAAACATAGCCAGAGATGGAGTCCATCACTGCATTTCCAGATTACATTTCCAAACTAGCAGGAGACTTTACCTCTCAGTCATGTGGGCTCTGAACTTTGGCATCACTTTTATCATCGCCAGAAACCCCCATCCCCACCCCACCCCCACTCACTGACTAGTAGAAGCCACAAGGTCACCAAGGACACTTCCAGGAGTTTCTCCATTCTCCTTTCTCTTGGAATAGTAGGAAACTCAGCTCTGGGGAATGAAATGAAGCCAGGATTCTCAACTAGAAGAGTTAGATCCCATTACTGACTATATTCCTTTTTGCTCCCCTAGAGTCTCAGTTTCTTAATCAGCCAGTCAGAGGCAAGCTAAGTCCTTTGCTTGGAACACGCACGCACGCACGCACGCACGCATGCACGCACGGACAGGCACTGACACGCACGGACAAACACTGACATGTGGAGGGAGACACTGCCATCTGGTGGTGGCAAGACCATCCTGCTAATAGAATGTACTCTGGAATGGGAAAAAGAGCAGAACTAAAGCAGAAGAGATTAGACAGCTATTCCGTTCTGTGTCTTTATAGAGCTTTGGTTTTGACTTAGAGTAAGAACATATATAGTTTAATTCAGGTAAAAGCTCAATGAAGAAAGAATTGCTACAACCCCTGAAAACATATCTACACGGAGGTCATCTATCATGTTGGACTAGAGACAGCAGCAAAGAAGCCACTCTAAGTCATTCACCCAGGTGCTCCTGCAGCTGCCGGGGGTGGTAAGGAGACCAACCACCAGAATAAAGCTTGAAAAAGAGATCAGGTAAAATCAAAACATAGGGGTGGCTGGAAGAGGAGTAAACAGCCTGTGGAAGCCAGCACTGCTCACAGCACAGGACTGGAAAGTGCATCATTAAGTGAAAAGTGTGAAATTCTGCAAGGGAAGAAACCAATGTGAACAGCTGCTGCTTGGCTCCCAGCATAGAGCATAGACACTACCACTCTAGGTACCAGTCTGTCTCAGCAGTCCTCCTTCCCTGATAGGATGTGAGGCCTAGAGACTAAAATATTCATCTGGGAAAGCCTCTCAGGGCCTGAGATAGCAGAGACAGTAAGACAAAGACTCATAGGGTTGGGGCAAGAATCTCTAAGTGTTAAGGGTGCAGAGAGACAGAGGGGACTGCCAGAGCTGGGTAGAATTCAGACCCAGAGAGTTCTGGTTGAGCTGGAAACACCAGATGTTGAGGCAGAGAGAGACAGGAAGTACAGCCCCAGGTAATGAGCAAACTGGACTTAGACTCCTGGATGGGGGTTGGGGGGTGCAGCAGATCTAAAAGTTGCAAGTGCTGAGACAAGCAAGACTGATCAGATGATCCTGCCTCAGGCTCGTGCCTCCTCAGCAAAAGGCATGATGGGAACCAAAATGCAGAGAGAGGCTGAGAAGGCTGTGGCAGCTGGAATCCTCGGGCTTCAGAGGCAGAGAAAAGGGGCAGCTCAATGGGAGCTTGGGCTGTGTCCTTCCTGACCCCGGATGCCACTGGGGTCACAGGCCAAAGAGAGTCTGTGCTAGTGACAATACAGATGGGAGACAGAAGGAGGACTGGACAGTGTTACCACAAAGAGCAGCTCGAGAGCCTGAGGCTGGGACCAGCTGGAGGAGCTGTAGAGGGCCCCACACACCACTGACCCAAGAAAACTAGAGGCTCTTGAACATGGTGCTCTGAATTCAGGAACATTGCTAAACCACCCTGATACGTTCATCCTAATCAACTCAACAGTATAATTGTCCCCTTCTTTTCTTTTCTTGATATATATATATATATATATATATATATATTCAGAAGATAATATAAAATCAGGATTGAATATATATATATATATATATAAGAAGAAGATAATGGGCCAGGGATTTAGCTCAGTGGTTTCACTGCCTGCTGTGCAAGCGCAAGGACCGAAGTTCGATCCCAAGGACCAAAAAAAAAGGAAGATAATATAAAATCAGGATTGATCTAAACACAATGGTTTGCTTTTTTTAGGCTATTATATTTTATTAAACTTCCTATCTTTTCTTGGGATATTGTATTACTCTCCCTGTATTTTACTGTAATATGGGTACTGAAGACCCTTGACTTTTGAACTCAATTCATTCCCGAGGGCTGGTTATAACTCAATTTGGTCAATTGAAGGCACAGGCTCCTCTACACAGCATTCAAAGTCTCTCTCCTATATACAGGCAGACCTCAGCATCCTTATAGAGACATTGGCCCAGGATTTCTCAATTAACCCCACACAAGAAAGGATGTTGTAATGCTCCTTCCAGAACTCTTTAAGGGTTAAATCTGTATCTGAGACCATCTGGAAGCATGAGTGGCCAGCATTCGGGTTGTAAGTCAAGACTTAGTCATAAGTTAAAACTAAAATTCCAGTCTTAATCCAGTCTTGTATGTCAGTCTGGTTGTAACTTGAGGCACCACTGTAATAGAGATCTCTTTAAACAAGTTCTTAATAACCTGATACTACATATAATTAGCTTCTCAATAGTTGATGTTACAGGTAGATTGTCTTTCCTCTTAAAACAGTGTTGGCAGCTGAACCTAGTATTCAGAACAGACTAGGAGGAAACACTCACATGAAGACATACCCACAACCCTGGACCCATCAAAAGCAGCAAGCCATTCACCAGAAAGATCCCCACATGACTGTGGAAGAGATAGTCTTCATATCTGAATGGAGGCCTCAAAGAAAATCACAACTAAAATGAGAAAACAAGGCAATGAGATGCCTCTAAAAACTTTCAACTTCCCAAAAGCTGATCCCACTGATAAGGAAGTGGTTAAAATTGCATAGAAAGAATTTAAAGCAAAATTGATAATAAAAACAATTAATGAGATCAAACAAAAGACAAATAAGCTGCTGAATCAATTACTAAAATGATCAGTGAATTTCACAAAGGTACAAATAAGCAGTTGAATGAATTAAGGAAGACAATGTAGGATGTGTAAGGTGGTAGAGGTTATGAAGAAGAATCAAGCAAAAATCCTAGAAATGAAAATCTCAATAAATCCAATTTTTTAAAAAAAATTTAATTGAAAATCTCAGCAGTAAACAAGATATAAAGGATATCAAGGCTTAAAGGCAAGTTGGACATACTAGACCATTCAGTGAGCAATAATGAAAAAAAGGACAAGAAATAATCAAAAGATTATCTAAGAGCTTATAGACAACTTAAAGAACAAACTTCATAACCATTGGCTTCAAGGACAGTGATGAGGTACAGACTAATTAGTAAGTCTAATTACTTAAATTAATGAAGAAAATTTCCCAAATCTGACAAGATGGATAGCCAGGTAAAGGAGGCATTTACAGCACAAAATAGACAAGACCAGAAAAACTCCACAACTCATTGTAATCAAAATGCCAAAGCTTAGAAGAAAGAATATTAAAAGCTGTTAGAGGCCAGCAACGGCCCCACCAGACCCAGAACCCACCATACCACGCCACTGGTCACGGTATCTGAATCTGCACAGCAGAGGCACTGCACAGGAGAGCCATAAAGGCCATGGTTATGAGCCCAGAAGATAGAGCAGAAGTGAACAACAGAGAGGGCCTCTCTGAGGCTCCTCAATGAAAACTGAAGCCCACTGGGAAAGTGAAGAAAATCTCTTCAATAAAGGTACACTGGACCATCGTGGTTGGTAAGCTGGGGGGATCAGCACCTCCCAGAGAAACCCAGACTCACTTAGAGGGGAAGACAGCTGGAACCTGCAGTAGAACATTGCAGAGTTTAATCCTGCAGGACGTCAGGGACCTCAACTTGAGCCTTGCAGCTGGAAATCAGCCTGAATCTCAATACACTACAGCAGGCTTGCTGAGACTAATTGTCTTAGACCTGCACACTGCTACCCACATTGTCTACCAGGACAGCAAAGACATTATCCTGAGGGAGACTTCTTTTTAAATTTATATTTTTTTCTTTTTTCTTTTCTTTCTCTCCCCCCCCCTTCTGGCTCTGCATTTCTCTCCCTGTGTTCCTGTTCCTGTCCTATTTTGAATTGTTTCTCTCTCTGTACTCTCAATTGTCACTATTATAGGAAGGTGAATACAATTTCTATTCACCTATTCCATTTTCCTATTGTTGTCAGTTTCTTCTGAACTTGTCTCTGTTCTTTCACTCCGTCTTTCCTCCTGTATTCCACAGATTCCCACAACTTGTGTCATCCTCTTGTATCCTCAAGCCTCACCTCTAATCTTTCCCTCTCCTATCTCTCTATCCCTCTGTCCCCAACCCCTTCTAAATCCTTATCCCAAAGGGTAAATTCACCATATTAAAGGGTTTATTAGCTACAAACATATTTTGGGATGACCTTAGACCTTGATCTAGCTCCCAAAGTTAAAGGTGATTAACACATTAACTGCTGCCACAAATTGTCATTTTCTAAGCTGTGTTTAAAGGTATTTTGATGCTGATTGTGACAATTGGGCTAAGATGTCATGATTGATCTAATCAGTTGTTCCCCCTGATATACTGAAAACAAGATTGCCTAAAACTCATTGAAGACTCAAAACCTAAAAAGTCCAGATATACCTGGAAAATATCTCTAAGAAGCAATCACTCCATAAGGGCTCTAAATACAAGTAATAAAGATACTCACAATAAAAAATATTGAAGTATCAGCCCTTGAAGAAAAGCAAAAAACAACACCAACAACAAAATTAAAAATGAGAAGACACCTTAGAGAGACACAAACCTAGACTTCCAGCTCACCAAGGACAAATTCTGAGGGAAATGAGGTGGAAAAATCTGATAATCAACCGCCTGAACAACATGAACTGATATCACAGGAAGTGACAAAACAGATGAATGAGGCTCTAGAAAAATCCAAAAAAAAAAAAAATAGTTTCCCAGATAACTAGAGAGATGGTGAACAGAATGAAAGACATGATTAGAGACTCTAGAACAGAAAGAGATAAAAAAGTAGAAGAGTGCAGGACCATGCCGGAAGCCATGAATGCCCAGCATAGAAAAGAAATAGAAAGGATGAATGCCCAACATAGGAAAGAAATGGAATCCATGAAACAGATGCAAACAGATATCCAGGAGATTGAAAACTCCATTGAAAGTATTCACAGCAGATTGAGCGAATGTGAAGATAGAACATCAGATATAGAAGACAGGATTGTGGTTAGTGACCAAGAAAAGAGAGATTTCTTAAAAATACTAAGGAACCATGAGAAATCAATCCAGCAGCTGCTAGATGATACAAAGAAGAATAACATAAGACTGATAGGAGTCCATGAAAAAACAGGAGAAAGTACAATTGACATAAAAAAACCTGTTCACAGAAGTAATAGTAGAAAACTTCCCAAACAGAGGTAAAGAATTTGACATATAGATAAATGACACATACAGAACTCCAACTAGCCAGGATCAAAAAAAAATCTACACATAGACATATAATAGTCAAGGTCCCAGAAATCCAACAGAAGAACAAAATCCTACAAACAGAGAAAAGAAACAAATCGCATACGAAGGAAAGCCCATCAGAATCACAGCAGACTTCTCAACACAAACCCACAAGTCAAGGAAACCCTGGAGTGAAGTATTTCAAGCCCTAAAAGAAAATAACTTCCAACCTAGGCTGTTATATACTGCAAAATTATCTTTCAAAATCAATGGGGAAATTAGATACTTCCATGACAAAGAATACCTGAGAAATGTCATGAACACCAAACCAGCACTCCAAAAAATTCTAAACAAAATCCTAGAAAAAGACAATGAGGGTCACAACTCCATGAGGCCCAACATAACAAACCCACCAGGCAAGGCAAGAAACTAAAGGGAAAAGGGGAAAAATTAAAAATAAAAGAGCCAACAACAGTAAAACATCATGACAAGGATGAGTCAATATTTATCAATTATAACAATCAATGTTAATGGGCTCAATTCACCAATCAAAAGAAATAGTGTGACACAATGGATTAAG
Organism: Heterocephalus glaber; assembly: GCF_053883595.1. Classification (NCBI taxonomy): domain Eukaryota; kingdom Metazoa; phylum Chordata; class Mammalia; order Rodentia; family Bathyergidae; genus Heterocephalus; species Heterocephalus glaber. The sequence goes on along the minus strand of NW_028258403.1, from coordinate 2,669,914 downwards.
AAGCAAAACCCAACAATATGCTGTATAAAAGAAACACACCTAATTCAAAAATTCATAGGCTGAAAGTAGAAGGATGGAAAAAAGTTCTGCATGTGACAGGAACCGGGAAAAAGCAGAGGTAGCAATCTTATTTGCAGACAAAGTAGATTTCAAACCAAAACTAATTAAGAGAGACAAAGAAGGTCACTGCATCCTTGTAAAGGGAACAATCCAAGAGGAAGAGATGACAATACTAAATATATATGCACCAAATATGAATGCCCCCAAGTATACAAAACAAATATTAATGAACATGAAAAACCAAATAAGCACTAATACAATTTTAGTGGGGGACCTCAATACCCCACTATCAAAAATAGACAGATCATCTAGACAAAAAATTAACTATGAAATTCTAGAACTGATCCAAGCTATTGAACAAATGGACTTAATAGATGTTTACAGAGTGTTTCACCCAACAAAATCAGAATGCACATTCTTTTCGGCTGCACATGGGTCATTCTCCAAAACAGACCACATGCTAGCTCATAGGACATGTCTAAGTAAATGTAAAAGAAATGAATTACTCCCTGTATATTATCAGATCATAGTGCAATAAAATTGGAGATCAATAACGTAAGAAACCGCAAAACCCCACAAACACATGGAAATTGAATAACACTCTCCTGAACAACCAATGGGTGACAGAGGAAGTTAAATAAAAAATTAGACAGTTTCTACAATTAAATGATTATGCCAATACAACATACAGGAATCTATGGGACACAATGAAAGCAGTTCTATGAGGGAAATTCATAGCAGTGAATACGCATATTAGGAAAACAGAGCAAGCACAATAAACAACCTAATGCTGAACCTCAAACTCCTAGAAAAAGAAGAGCATGACAAACCCAAAGCTCATACAAGAGAGGAAATTGTAAAGATCAGAGCAGAAATCAATGCAATGGAGACTAAGACAATGATACAAAAAAAATCAGTGAATCGAAGAGCTGGTTTTTTGGGAGAATAAATAAAATCGAGAAAGCCTTAGCCAACCTTATCAAAAAAGGAAAGAAAAGGCTCAAATCCACGCAATTAAGAACAAAAAAGGTGAAGCCATGACAGATCCAGCAGAAATCCAGAGGCTCATCAATATCTACTTTGAGAACCTGTACTCTAATAAAACAGAAAACACAGAAGAAATGATACATGATACATGTGATACATGTGAATTACCAAAGTTAAACAAAGAAGATATAAAAATTCTAAACACCCCAATTATAATCAGTGAAATTGAAAACATAATTAAAAATTTACCAACAAAGAAAAACCCAGGTCCTGATGGCTTCACTACTGAATTCTACAAGACATTTAGAGACTATCACCAGTACTCTTTAAGCTCTTCAGTGAAATTGAAAGGGAAGCGATACTTCAAAATTCATTCCTGGAAGCAAGTGTTACTTTGATTCCAAGACCAGGAAAGCCAACCAAAAGAGAACTACAGGCCAATCTCCCTAATGAAGATAGATGCAAAACTCTTCAACAAGACACTGGCAAACAGAATACAGAGGGTCATCAAGAAGATCATACACCCTTACCAAGTCTGATTTATCCCAGGGATGCAAAGATGGTTCAACATACATAAATCAATAAATGTAATACACTATATTAACAGAGCCAAGGACAAAAACCATATGATCATCTCAATTGATGCAGAAAAAGCATTCAACAAAATCCAACACCCATTCATGATAAACACCCTAAGAAAACTAAAATAGAAGGTCTTTATCTCAAACTGATTAAGGCTATCTATGAAAAACCAAGAGCCAACATCATACTAAGTGGTCAAAAACTGAAATCCTTTACACTAAAATCAGGAACAGGACAAGGATGTCCACTATCACCATGCCTATTCAATATAGTTCTGGAAACATTAGCCACAGCTATTAGACAAGAGAAAGAAATAAAAGGAATAAAGATAGGAAAGGAAGTTAAACTATCATTATTTGCTGATGATATGATGCTGTACATAGAAGACCCAAAAAACTCTGCCAAAAGACTTCTAGACTCAAGTGACAGATTCTGTAGAGTAGCTGGATACAAGGTAAACACTCAAAAATTAATAGCCTTCTTGTACACAAATAACAGACTCACTGAGAGAGAAATTAGGGAAACAATCCCTTTCACAATAGCATCCAAAAAAAATGAAATATCTAGGAATCAATCTAACAAAGGAGACAAAAGACCTCTACACTGGAAACTACAGCACTTTGACAAAAGAGATTGAAGAGGATATCAGAAAATGGAAAGACATCCCTTGTTCCTAGGTACGAAGAATCAATATAGTGAAAATGGCCATACTTCCAAAACTGCTATATAGATTTAATGCAATGCCTATTGAAATCCCAACAATATACTTCACAGAACTAGAGAAAACAATCCAAAAATTCATTTGGGACCCGAAGAGATCTAGAATAGCAAAAGCAATTCTAGGCAACAGATACTTGACAGGGGGTATCACAATCCCCAGCTTGAAACTATACCTCAAAGCCACTGTGATTAAAAGCAGCATAGTACTGGCAAAGAAACAGACCTAAGGATTAGAAGATGCAGAAAGAACTCCAGACATTCTCAGCTACCTCATCTTTGACAAAGGAGCCAACCATCCTCACTGGAAGAAAGACAGCCTCTTTAATAAATGGTGTTGGAAAAACTGGATTTCAGCCTCCCAAAGATTAAAAGTATCTATCTATCTATTATCATGCCCACATCTATCATCATGCCCTAAACTAAGATCGAAGTGGATTAAAGATCTAAATATTAAAACAGAAACACTAAACTTGCTGAAGGATAAGTTAGGTAGAACTCTTGAAGACATTGGCATAGGAACAGACTTTATGAACCAATTCTCAGTAGTACGGGCACTAGCACAAAGAATTGACAACTGGGATTTCATCTTATTAAAAAGCTTCTGTACTGCAAGAGGAACCACCAACAGAGTGAAGAGACAACCTACAATGTGGTGAAAAAATTTAAGCAGCTGTACCTCAGACAAAGGACTACTATCTAGAATATATAAAGAACTGAAAAAAATCAGACCCCCCCAAATTTAAAGACCCAATTTAAAAATGGGCATCTGAAATGAATGTCTGTTCATTTCTCAGACAAAGAAGTAAAATCAGCAAATGAACATATGAAAAAATGTTCAGCATCACTGGATATTCAAGAGATGCAGATGAAAACAACACTGAGATTCCACCTCACCCCAGAAAGAATGGCTATCAAATAACAAATGTTGGTGGGATTGTGGGGGAAAAGGAATCCTTCTCCATTGTTGCTGGGAGTGTAGACTGTGGAAATCAGTATGCAGATACCTCAAAGAACAAGGACTAGTGGTCCCATTTGACCCAGCTATCCCTCTGCTGTGTATCTTCCCCAAAGAATTAAAAGAATCATACTACAGTGATATATGCACACCCATGTTTATAGCAGCACAGTTTGTAATAACTAAATCTTGGAAACAGCCCACATCAACTGGAGACTGAATAAAGAAGATGTTTTTTTTATCAAGTGGAGTATTACTCAGCCATAAAGAATGAGAAACTAGAGACATTTATATCTAAAAGGACTCACACTGAGGCAATAGTCTTAAGTGAAATAAAAAGGACAAACGTGTAAATATTGAATAGTTTCTCTGGTATGAGAAACTGAAAGTATAAATAAGTATTAAAATGAATAATTGATAATGTGAAATAGGAAGAAAAGGTCCAAAGGGGTTGGGGAAGTGGGAGGGGTAAGGGAAAGGAAAGAAGGGAAAGGAAAAAATATGAGAAAATGAAAAAATGGAAACAAAATCTTTGTAAATAGGGAAGAGTGGAGGGGTTGAAGGGAGGGCAGGGAAATGGGGAAAAAATAAGAACCAAGATATATCATGTACAGGTACAAGTTCCCAATGATAAATGTAAATTTATTGTATACCTAAAATGTACCAAAAAAAGAATTTAAAGGGAAAAAAAAGCTGTTAGAGAGAAGCACCAAGGCATTTATGACTACAAAGCTATTAGATTAACAACAAGTTTCTCAACAGAATCTTTAAAAGGCAAGAGAGCTCAGAATGAAATTTTTTAAGGCCTGAAAGAAAATAATTGCCAACCTAGATTATTGTATCCTAGAAGGCGGTCCTTCAAAATTAAAAGATAAATAAAGACATTTCATGACAAAGACTAATTAAGCCAGTAAGTTCACTACCACTAAGCTAGCATTGCAGAAAATATTTAAGGGAATCCTAAACAGAGTGGTAAGGACACTTACCAGTGGGAATTAGTACATGCTGTGCGATATTAATTCTCCAATTAAATGACTCAGACTTGCAGATTTATCAACAAAGAAGACCAATCTATATGTTGCCTGAAACATGCCTCTTCTACAATGACACACACAAACTGACAGTGAAAGGATGAATAATGAGACTCAAAGCAGTTGCAGCCTCAAATCAAATATATTACATATACTGACAGCAACAAATATGACTTCAAATCAGAACAGAAGAGACAAAGAAGGTCAGTGTATATTGATAAAGGGAACAATTCACCAAGAAGAGATAACGATTGTAAATATAAACACACTGACATTTCAGGAACACAGTTTCATAAAACAAACACAAATTGGCATAAAAGTAAAGATAGACATGAATACAATTATAGTGGAAATTGAAACTCCACTCTCACAGACAGACCCATCAGACAAAAAATCAGCAACCAAAAAAAAAACTCTGTATTAAAGTACACTACTGATCAAATGGATTTTAAAAATATTGAAATTGTGCTTGATCCAACAATAGCAGAATACACATTCTTTTCAGCAGCCTACAGAACATTCTCCAAAATAGACCATATTTTAGGTCATAAAGTGAATCACAATAAATAGAAAAATAGAAATAATCTCATGCATCCTATCAGATTACAAAGAAATGAGACTAGATATCAACAGAAAAAGAAACCACAGAAATACACAAACATATAGAGATTGTATAATACACTCTTAAACAATCCATGGGTCACTGAAGAATTCAAGGAAGAAATTTTGAAATTTCTAGAATCAAATGGTAAGAGAAACACTGAGTATCAGAATCTGTAGAACACAATGAAAGCAGTTATAAGAGAAAACACTGTAGGTATGAGTGCCTACCTTAAAAAAACAGAATGTGCCAAACCAATGACACAATTCAAGGTCTTAGAAAAACAAGAACAAACAAAAGTCAAAACCAATTGTAGGAAAGAAATAATAATAATCAATATGGAAATTAATAAAATTGAGACTTTAAAAATATGGAAAGATATTATTTATCTTTGAAAAGATAAGATTAGTAAACCCTTAACCAAACTTACAAAAAGAAAGAGAAGATCCCTATTAATAAAATTAGAGATTAAAAAAAGATGAAATTACAAAAGACACCACTGAAACCCACAGGATCATTAGAAATAAAGTTCTAAATTTGTATTCTAACAAATTGAAGAATACAGAGGAAATGGATAAATTCCTAGACACATATAACCAACATATATTAGGGCTGGGGATTTAGCTCAGTGGTTCTGCTGCTTGCCTTGCAAGCACAAGGACCTGAGTTCGATCCCCGGTACCAAAAAACATAAATTGAACTAAGGAGAAATACAAAATCTGAAAAGATCAATAACAGTCAATGAGATTGAAGCAGTGATTAAACTCTACCAAGTAAAAAATGTCAAGGACCAGTTGGACTTACTGATGATTTTTGTCACACTTCCAAAAACTAATATCAATGCTCCTCAAACTTTTCCATGTAATAAAAGGGGGAAGTATCTTCCCAGATTTATTTAAAGAAGCCAGAATTACTCTCATATCAAAACTGGATTAAGACTCAAAAAAAAAAAAACAAATTTATAGGCCAATTTTATTATGTGTTAAAATTGAAATTTATAGGCCAGTATCCATGATAAGCATAGATGCAAAAATTATTAATAAGATCCTCACAAATAGAATACAACAACTCTATAAAAGATTAACATGACCAAGTTGGTTTCATCCTTGGGATGCAAGGATAATTCAACATTAGTAAATCAAAAACTTTAATACACCACACAAATACAACCAAGGGTAAAAATCACATGATCATCTCAATAGATGCTAAAAAAACTTTTGACAAATTTCAACACCCCTTTATGATAAAACTCTAAAGACAATAGGTATAGAAGGACCTTACCTCAGAATAATAAAAGCCAAATATGACAAACCCACAGCTAACACCATACTGAATGGTGAAACACTGAGAGAATTCCCTCTAAGGTCAATAAAAAGATTAGGATGTCCACTCTCACTAAACCTACACGATATAGTACTTGAAACTTTAGGCAGATCAATCAAGGAATAGAAAGAAATAAAACAAATATGATTAGGAATGGAAGAAGTCAAATTATCCCTTTTTACAGATGCTATGATACTTTACATAGAAGACTAAAAAACTCTACCATATGAACTTTAGAAATGGTAAACAAATTCAGTAAAGTGACAGTATATAAAATCAATACACAAAAATTAATTACTTTTTGATTCAATAATAATAAACCTACCAAAAAAGAAATCATGGAAATAATTCCATACACAATAGCTTCAAAAAACTAAATGCTTAGGAAAAAACCTAACCGAGGAGATAAAACAGCATCACTATACCAGACTTCAAGCTATATTATAAAGCCATAGTAACAAAAGCAATATGGTATCCTACTAGAAATGTAGACTAATGGTGTAGAGTAAAAGACACAGAAACAAAGACAAGCCCCCTACAACTATCTGATTTTTGACAAACAGGCCAAAAACATGCTCAGGAGAAAAGACAGTCTCTTTAATATATTGTGGGAATGGAAAATGGTACAGTCACTAGATAAAAAAAGAATGGAGGTTTGTCCGGAGCAATTCTACATAATTTCACATTAAATTTCACAATTAAGTCATGATTAGGGCCTAGTTTTCCTGCCTACAGGCCAGCTATTGCATGTGGAGACATAACTCCATCTTTGCCTCTGGTCACAGCTAAAACCTCAACAGTCCAGTAATGCTGTGGTGCTCCAAGGGAAGATTACACCAGCTGAATACATTCTAGGGAAGAACAAAATCTTCATCTGAATAGTTCTTCAATATTCTGGGATTTTCACTGCCATTGCCCTCTGAGTCACCTGTTATATTTGTTACTCCTGATGTACCAAACCATTGCCCTCTGAGTCATCTGCTATTTTTGTTACTCCCCATGTACCAAATTAAGATATGGCAAGCTCAGGGTATTCTGTCTTTGCTGCCCAGAGGAGCATTGATCAGGCCCGAAGCTCAGCTTCTTCTCTAAGTCTCATTTTTCTTTCTTTTCTGTCTATTAAATTAATTCAGCTTGTGCTGTCATGGCTCACAGGAGACTAGGACTTCCTGCAGAGGTTCTAGTAATGACCCTTTGCCCTGTTCCCTACTGAGGTTTTTCAAAAAATTAAAAATAGAACCAGCATATAATCTAGCAATCCCGTCTCTGGGTATTTATACAAAGAAATTGAAATCAATATCTAAAAAATATATGTGCAATGTGTTACAGAAAGAAAATCTGATGTGGAAAGAAAATAGTATCAGTCAATGAATAAATGGATTTTTAAGTGTATTATCGATGTACCATGAAATATTATTCCACCTTAAATGGTGATCCCATCAATACAACAGGGATGAAAATTGAGGAAATGATGCTGAGTGAAATAATCTAGTCATGGAAGGATAAATACTGCATGATTCCATTTATATTAGGGATTTAAAACAGTCAAACTCATAGGCTCAGAGAGAAGAATGGTGGTTGGCAGGCACTAAGGGGAGGGGGAAGTGGGGAGGTATTGGTCAAGGAGTACAAAGTTTTAGTTACACAAATGAATAAGTTCTTGAGATCTACTCTATGACATCATGCCTATAGTTAACAATACCAAAATATAATCTCAGAGTTTTGTTAAAATGATGAAATGTTCTTACCACAACTTTTTAAATCTTGTTCCTAATATTTGAAAACTTGAGTGAAAAAAGGACCATAAGTAGTGGACAAATATTTTGTCAGAAAAACTCCAAAAAAGGCACCAAATCAAAGATGGATAAGTAGCACACGAAGAAAATGCCAGAGATGTCCACAGGCAAAGAGATCTAAGTGAGAAGTATTTGAGGGAACAGGAGAGGAACAGGTCCAGGCTGAATAGCACTTTGAACACAGACTATCCTCTTTTTAGATCAATAAGTGGGAATAGTTTTCTTAAAATTGTGCCTCACTATGTTCCCCAGGTTAGTCTCAAACTCCTGGGTTCAAACAGTCCTCTGGTCAGGTTCCCAAGTACGTGGGACATGGGAATGTTATTTAAAAGTATTTTTAGAAGCATGTTCTGATAGCTCTAGAGATACATTTATAAGTCAAGAATCCCACTCAAGGCTTATAAAGCCACAATTTAAATATCTTGGTTCTAACTCAACTTTCTTGTCATACTGTCTTCCAAAGGTGTTTTGCTTTCTTTTGTTTTGTTTTTTTGACTTGAAAATATTTTTTCAGAGTCACCAACTACACAGGTTGAGAATTTGCTTCAAATTCTGATTAGATTACATCACTTAGTCAGTGGCTATCTGAACAAAACTGAACAGAAATCTTAATTCCCCATTTCCAAGTTTTTCTGACCCCCTGGATTACATAAGAAATATTATAACTAAGAAACCATAACATCAGTTTTACAAAAAGTATGGCTTTTGATTTATATCCTATAATTCAACTTAATATAAAGTATGTCTTATTTCTATCAGGCCAGAGGTATCCTGGACTTGATCGGAGTATCAGGACAAATCTATAATGCCAGTAGTCAAGGCAGCAAGACATGCATATTATAAGAGGTAGTTTAGCTGTCTAGCTTGTATATAGGCAGCTAGCAAGAAACAGTCTAAGATGGAGACTCACTAGTCAACTATACAAAGAAATCAGCACATACACACGGTTAAGGATTAATTCCAGCCATATAGATCACTAAGTTTAAGAATGTAAAAGCAAACAGAGAAGTGACCACTGTAACTGAACTCTTCCTCCCTTTGACTTTGTTCTCCCTATGCATAGCAAGATTCCTGACTGGCCCAAAAAGTGCATGGTCAGTGCAGGACACTGCATGCTCTATTTCTGTATAGGTCATATTAGAGCACAGACAGTCCATATCCAGATTCTATATGCTAAGCCAAACCCACCTCGAAGTGTTACAGCCAGAAACCTGGCTAGATATAAAACCCCCTTGGAGACCCTTTTCAGAACTCCTCCTGATTATCAGCTTTTTTTCTTCTTTCCTTCTAGTAAACACTCCTCTTAACTGCCTCTTTGTCTGTTATTTCATTGATTGACTTCATGAGGTACCAACCAAGTTTGGACGGTAACAATAGGATCTTCAGTGTTTTCAAGTTTCCTCACCATTTCCCAAGAGACTCTCAATCCAATTTGGTCAGTGACAGCTGATCCATACAGGTCTTTAGCAATGAGTACAACCTCCTTTGGTGTCTGGACCTCTTTGAGACACCTTCTCAGAGATCTTTCTCAAGAAATCTGGACTCATTCTGTGTTCTCATATTCTACATTGGGAGGAGGCTCCCTATGGCTGCGGCTGATGCTCCCACATCTCCATGCCACACCCCCGGGCACAGGTGTCATCCCTCAGTCCAGGGACCCTGAGACCCACTCAGCCTGTACTCAAGAGCATCAGCATAGACCTTCTCTGGTCTTTGAGCTTCAATAATTTGAATTTTTCTTTATTTTTACCAATCCTCACACTCTGACTTTAGTCTCATCTTTTACGCTCTCAATGTGTCCTTATCTAATCTGGGGGAGGGGGACAATGAAAGTGAGCACAAGGTGGAAGATCTATAATTAAAACAATTTATGACTTAAATTTTTTGAAAGTAGTTTTTTTCATGCTTTCTTTCTTCCCTTTGCATTTTTTTTTGCCACTACATTTCTAATGCAGCATATAAACATCTTGAAAAATTGAATAGAAAAGAGCAAGGTTTTTTAAAAAGCTATATGGGAATGTCTGCTAACCTTTTCCTTTGTATGTAAAAATAATTTAAAAACTAATCCCCTTCAGTAATGTGATATAAAACTAGAGTGGACATTAGCATATATGCACTAAATATGTGCATTTTTTGTTATATCAACCATACATCAATTTTTAAATGAGAAAGAGAGAGAAAGCACTTGGAATCATTGGCTGTGTTTATAACATTGTTTATGGTTGTTTTGGTTTACACTTATCTTCAGTCTCAGCAAGATGTATACATTAAATATGTGCATATTTTGTATATATCTCAATAAAATTTTTAACTGGAGTGGCAACAGAAAACTAGAAGATATTTCTACCTGACCAATATCATCTTTCCTTACCCCCTCATGGTCACTTATTTTCAGAATTATTAAAATACTTCCCCAGTCCATCAAACCATCCCTACGATTGTTCTTAATTCACTGTGAATCTGAATCCCTCTGGAGCAGAAACAGAAACTCTCTGCCCTGTGGTCTCTGCTCCCTCAAGCCTCCCAAGGCCCTATGGTTTGGGTGCAGGCTGCAGGTGCCTGGGGAGCACTGTGTGCTCACTGCGCAGAGGTAGGTGGCTGAGTCACTGTGCTGGGAGTCTCTGATGTACAGGGAAACATGCCGGCTGGCTGTGCTGAGCTGCATTGTGAATCTTCCTTCTTCCTTGTCACCACTGGAGTACATGGACACCAGGAACTCGGGGCCTTTCCCAGGATACTGTCGGTACCACCTGAAGTACTGAGAAGCACTGTCCCTGTAAGTACAATTGAGAGAGGCAATGGCTCCCTCTGGAACACTGAGGGACTCAGGACTCTGCTCCACCTCCTGCTGGCTGCTCACCCCTGTGCAAAAAGACAAGAGTCATAGAAAATTGATTAGGTTTTGGGTGATTACTCATCAGAATGAAAGCTATTTTTTTCATGGGCCTCTGGCCTTCCATCATATAGAGGGAAAATCATTCATGTTTCTTCCCATAAGCCTGGAATAGAGAAGAGCTTTACACATTATACATTCTGCTCCCATGGAAATGCCCAAACTCACCGTTCAACTGAAGCCACAGAATCACTAGTAAAACATTGAAGGATTCCATCATTTCTTCCCCCCTGGTTCAATGAAGATTTCAAATTTTAAACCCTAACAGAATGTGCCTTGTTCAGATATTGATTCTTCTGCTTTAAAAGAAACCTAAAGATTCTGTTTTCCCAATTAGAAAAGAGTTGCTTTTTACCATCCCTGCCACACAAACAAGCCCCTCCCCTTCTCTCTCCCTGTCCCCCTCCCTCTTTCACACACACACACACACAGGAGCACTTGAAGATTGTCCTCATGGTCTCTGAGAAGACACCGCCATCTTGTGGACCTAAAGTAGTGATCAAAGAAATATCAAAATGCAGACACTTGTTATGTAAACAGTGAAATGTAAAAATCTGATACTTTAGTTAGAAATTTAAGAAACATCTGTTCCAAGTTGATCTGTGGGTATGTGTGGGATGTGTGCGTATGTATTTTATATCCAATGGCACCTCTTTCCTGAGAAAGAGCACTTACTTCAAAGAATCACTTTCCTGCACTGAAAAATCATTCACATCTCTGTTGTAAAAATCTAGGTGGGATTCAAGGAGCGTTTCATCTTGCACAGCTCGTCTGCATGTCAACTCAGACACCCCATCCAACTTTCTCCTCTCCAATTTTTAAAGCAAATTCTTATAATTGAAAAGAATCCTTTCAGAAATGTTGCTTAATAAACATGGTTCCAGCTCACGGCGTGTGAGATAGATAGATAGATAGATTTATTTTTTTAACAAAGCTGGAAAGTAGATGAGCTTGTAATATTTCATCCATTTGGCACCAGTGACATGCCTGTGTTGAAACCAGGTTTGCTCTAAATAAAACCTAACGTTCTTGTTTATTTTTCTAATGTCTCTAGTTCCTTCTCTTGAATCAAGCCCTAATAAATTCTGGGACTGACTTGTTTGTTTGTTTGTTTGTTTGTTTGGTACTGGGGATCAAACTGGACCTTGAACTTGTAAGGCAGACGCCAAAATCACTAAGCTAAATCCCTGGCCTCAGGGACTGATTCTTAAAGATATGTATTTGCTCACTCTTTCTGTGTTTCTATCCTAACCTAACCAGCAAGCTATATTGATTAGAGTGATAGATACGCCAGAATTTTAATTGGGCCTACAGAGATACTAACACAGGAAACTCCTCTTTTTCCCTTGCTCCACACCCTGCTTTGCATTTATGCGGAAGCAGGAGGCTGGAGGCCAGCAATGAAGAATCCGTTTTCTTCTCAAGTGCCACATGGTACCCACCAAAAATGTTCTGGTCAGACCTTTCCCATTTCCTCCAATAGCTGCATAGGAAATAGAATGAGGGGGAAATGCTTGAAACTTATTCTCCAAGACTAGTATATATTGACAAAAATTTCTCGATAATGTGAAAAACACAGGAAGAATGACTGTAGCACAAACTGCAGCCACCACAACCTAAAAGCTGGTTTAAAATAAATACAAAACATTAAAAATAGGAAATTTGGCCCCTAGCCCAGTCTTTGTAACAAGTATGCCTCACTTTAGGCTTGTAACAATGACAAATATATATATTTGTTATATATATGTATGTATAATATATGTAATGAGGCATACATGTTATTATATATTATTTATAATATATATATACACATACATATTCATTCTAGTATGAGGTGGACCCAAGAGCCACATTGGTACTTGGAAAATGACAGAATTCACCTAGCATCATAATTGTCCTACAGAAGCTCCTGTGTGTAATGGAGTCCAAAGGCGATTTGAAGTTGTTCAGGTGCCTGCAGGGCAGTGTTGTGGCAGTCAGCCAAGAAGGAAAACCACAGCACTCTCCCCCCTCCTTCTGTGTTAAGCAGTCTTTATCTACCACAGTACAAAATTTTGTAGATATGTCTTGAGAACATCAAAGAGATGAAAAACAAGTTCCCATTAGAAGACAATTTAACATAAAAGAAATGCGACTATAAGTGGTACTAAATTTGTGCCCACTTGAAATATATAAGTTGTTCTATTGTAGAAAATAACAACAATGGAGATTTACACATGTGGAAAATTACACATGTACAAACACACATCCACAATTTACCCATTGTGTTTCTATTTACATGCCTATAATTACATTTACACATTTGTCTTTTAAATTATATGGGGAAATTGCTGGTTTTATATTTAATTATAATTACATTTTCTATTGCTCCTTTATTTTGTATGGATCCAAGCTACTACTGTTTAATGCCTTTTCATTTCAGCCTAGAGGACTGCTATTAGGAGTCTTGTAGGGAAGATACAAAGGACAAACACCATCTAGTTTTGTTTACTTGGTTTATTTCCATTTTTCATTTGTTTGAAAATGATTTTGCCAGGTATAGATTTGTTGGGTGACAATTTGTTTTTCTTCCAGCACTTTAGGTACTGCTTTCATTCTATTTTCCTAAGGTTTCCATGGTCCCTGATGACAAACTGACTGTTAATTCAATTAAAGTTTCCTTGCATATCATTAGTTATTTCCGTCTTGCAGCTTTTAAAATATTCAATTTGTCCTTATCTTTTGCAGTTCCATTATAGTGTGCTGTTGTCAATTTCTTCCCCACTATCCTACTTATTGAGTGGTGAATTCTTGAATGTGTAGATTCTTGTCTCCCATCAAATTTGGGAAGATCCTGGTCATTATTTATTCACTTTTTCTTCCTTTCCCCATAATGTCACCCTTCCCCTTCTAGGATTTCTATTATTCTTAGATCTATACATTTGATAATGTATTCCAGATCTTCATGCTTGTTTGTTTTTCTTCCTTTTTTTTTAACTCCTCCTCAGATTGGATAATTTCAGTTGATCTATCTTCAAGTTTGAGAAGTCTTTCTTATATGTTTGTCTAAGCCATTTTCTCATTATTCAGTCAAAATATCCAACACCCACCCTATTAAAGTAGGATAGGTTTATTTTGCCTCATGAGTTCAGTCCACAGTCAGCTGGCTAAAAGGAAAAGGAAAAGGTGCTCAATCCATAGCAGCCAGGAAACAGAGAGAGACGAGGGAAAAGAATACAGCCTACGGATCACCACCCCCTTGATATCCACCTCCAACCAGGTCCCACCTCCTAACAACAAATTCAGCTACCAAACTCATCAATGGATGAATCTACTAATGAGTATAATGCATCCATAATCCAATCATGTTCAATCACCTTCTACTCACATAAGAATTTGGGGGAAACATTTTAGATTTGAGCCATAATATTTCAAACTTGGTCCCCAAAAGACTCAAGTATTAAAAATGCATTTAAGACCCTCTCTAAGCTGCGACCGGCCAGGAGAGACAAGCAGAATGAAGCTCCAGGGCCATCCCGGGCCCCGTCCACGCCACTGTGAGGTCTGCTTAGCCGCACTGGCCACTGCAATGCCCAGTCCCCCTCGCCCCCCACCCCGCACCTCCTACATTCCGGCTTTTCTGCTACCCGGTCTCACACTACAGAGGCACAGGAGATTATAAAGACCCTTGTCCTGAGCACCACAAGATAGAGCAGAAGTTACTAACAAAAAGAGGGCATCTCAGGCTCCTCGATGAAAACTAAAGCTCAGCAGAAAAGTAAAGAGAATCTCTACAATAAAGGCACATCAGACCACTGTACTTGGTCTGCTTCTGGCTTGCTGGGACTCATTGACTCATGTATGCACACGGATTCCTACGTTGCCTACTGTGACAGCAGAGACATACCCTGAAGGAGGCCCATAATTTCTATTGCCATTTGCAAAAAAGAAAACAAAATTTTTTTCTCTTATTTTTAATTCTTAATCTTTACTTTTTTTCTACTCTTCAAAGTTCTACTTTTCTTTCTTTTCTTTCTTTTATCTTTTCTTTCTCTCACTCATTCTCTTGCTGTCCCACATTGCTCCTCATCTCCCCATTTGTTCCTTTCTGCACTGAATTTGGATTTCTCCCTTATTGTTTTTTTCTTCTCTTTTTCCTTCTCTTGATTATCATTAGGTTTAAAGGAAAGTAATTTTGGTATCTAGCCTCCCTGTTGCTCTTAGATGATTCTATTCACATCTTTGTTCTTTCATTCTGCCTTTTTCTCTTGCCTTTAACAACTTTTTAGAGTTTGTGTGATCTTTCTGTGTCTTCTGGCCTCACCACTAATCTTACCTGTTCTTTCTACCTGTCCCTCCCTCCCCAACTCTTTCTAACTCCCCACCCCAGAGGGGAAAGATGTTACATTGAAGAGTTTATTCATTATAAACTTATGTTGGGTTGGTCCTCTGTTTTAATTTAACTCACATAGTTGAAAGTGATAGATTAATAACTACCACAAATTGTCATTTACTAAGCTGTGTTTGATGCTATGGTATTGCTGACTATGTCATTTGGGCTAACATGTTGTGATTGATCTAATTAGTTTTCCTTCCTGGTATAAGAAAAATAAAATAGCTTCAGAGTCATTGGAGTCTCAAAACCCAAACACAACCTATATCTGGAAGACACCTCTGAAAAGCAATCATTTCACAAGAGTTTTAAAAACAAGCAGCAAAGATACCTACATTAAGGAATTTTGAAATATCAACCCAGGAATTAAACCAAGGACAGTACCAAAAACAAAAATGAGAAGACACTTGAGCAAGGCACAAACACAGGCTTCCTCTCCACAAAAAGGAAATTCTGGGGGAAATGAGGTGGAAAAGTCTGATAAGCAACCACTTGGACACCCTGAACTGATAGCACAGGAAGTAACAAAGCAGATGCATGAGGCTCTAGAAAATTTTAAAACACAAATAATTTCCCAGATAAATACAGACATGGTGAGCAGAGTGAAAGACATGATCAGAAGCTCTAGAGCAGAAACAGATAAGAAAAAAAATGAGATCAAAAACATGCCGGAAGCCATGAATGCCTAGCATAAGAAAGAAATGGAAAACGTGATCGTCCAACATAAGAATGAAATAGAATCCATGAAACAGATTCAAACAGATATTCAGGAGATGAAAAACTCCATTGAAAGCATGCAGAGCAGACTGAGAGAATCTGAAGACAGAATATCAGATATAGAAGACAGGATTGTGGTTAAGGACTATGAAAACAGAGATTTCTTTTTTTTTTTTTTTTTTTTTTTTTTGGTACTGGGGATCAAACTCGGGTCCCTGTGCTTGCGGGGCAAGTGGTGGAACCACTGAGCTAAATCCCCGGCCCAAAAACAGAGATTTCTTAAAGATAGTAAGGGACCATAAGAAATCAATCCAAAAGCTGCTAGATGATGCAAACAAGAATAAGATAAGACTCATAGGAGTCCATGAAAAAACAGGAGAAACTACAACTGACATAAAAAAACTGTTCACAGAAGTAATAGAAAACTTCCCAGACAGAGGTAGAGAATTTGATGTACAGATAATTGAGGCATGTAGAACTCCAACAAGCCATGACCAAAAAATATCTACACCTAGACATATCATAGTCAAGATCCTAGAAACCCAACAGAAGAACAAAATTCTACAGGCAGTTAGAGAAAAGAAACAAATCACCTACAAAGGAAAGCCCATCAGAATCATGGCAGATTTCTCAACACAAACCCTCAAATCAAGGAGAGCCTGAAGTGAAGTATTTCAAGCCCTAAAAGAAAATAACTCCAACCTAGACTGTTGTATCTGGCAAAATTATCTTTCAAAATCGATGGGGAAATTAGATACTTCCATGACAAAGAACACCTGAGAAATTTTGTGAACACCAAACCAGCACTCCAAACAATTTTAAGGAATATCCTAGAAAAAGACAATGAAGGTCACAACTCCATGAGGCCCAGCAGAGAGAAGGCACCATTCAAGGTAAGACACTAAAGCGAAAGGGGGGAAAATAAGAAATAAAAGAGCCAACAACAGTAAAACATCATGACAAGGATGAGTCAATATCTGTCAATTATAACTATCAATGTTAATGGCCTCAATTCACCAATCAAAAGAAATAGACTGACAGAATGGATTAAGAAGCAAAACCCAGCAATATGCTGTATACAAGAAACACACCTAACTCAAAAGGAAATCCATAGACTGAAAGTAAAAGGATGGAAAACAGTTCTCTACATGACAGAAACCCAGAAAAAAGCAGGCATAGCAATCTTATTTGCAGACAAACTAGATTTCAAACCAAAACTAATTAAGAGAGACAAAGATGGTCACTACATCATTGTGAAAGGAACAAGCCAAGAGGAAGAGATAACAATCCTAAATATATATGTACCAAATACGAATGACCCCAACTATAAAAAACAAATATTAATGGACATGAAAAAACAAATAAGCACTAATACAATTGTAGTGGGGGACCTCAATACCCCACTATCACAAATAGACAGATCATCTAGAAAAAAAATTAACAATGAAATTCTAGAACTGAACCAAGCTATTGAACAAATGGACTTAATAGATGTTTATAGAGTGTTCCACCTCACAAAATCAGAATACACGTTCTTTTCAGCTGAACATGGGTGATTCTCCAAAACAGACGACATGCTAGCTCATAGGACATGTCTAAGTAAATGTAAAAGAATTGAAGTTATCCCCTGTATATTATCAGACAGTAGTGCAATGCAATTGGAGATCAATAACATAAGAAACCACAAAACTCCCACAAACACATGGAAATTGAACAACAGCCTCCTGAACAACAAATGGGTGACAGAGGAAATTAAAGGAGAAATTAGACAGCTTCTACAAGTAAATGATAATGCCAGTACAATATACAGGAACCTGTGGGACACAATGGAAGCAGTTTTATGCAGGAAATTCATAGCAGTGAATGCCCATATTAGGACAACAGAGAGAACTCAGTTAAATAACCTAATGCAGAATCCCAAGCTCCTAGAAAAAGAAGAGCATAACAAACCCAAAACTAGTAGAAGAAAGGAAATTATAAAGATCCAAGCAGAAATCAATGCAATGGAGACTAGGAGAATGATACAAAAAATTGATGAATCAAAGAGTTGGTTTTTTGAAAGAATAAATAAAATTGATAAACCTTTAGACAACCTTATCAAAAAAAGGAAAGAAAAGCCTCAAATCCATGCAATTAAGAATGAAAAAGGGGAAGCCACAACAAAAACAGCAGAAATCCAGAGAATCATCAATACCTACTTTGAGAACCTGTACTCTAATAAAATGGAAAACACAGATGAAATGGACAGATTCCTAGATACATACGAATTGCCAAAATTAAATGAAGAAGATATAGAAATTCTAAACACCCCAATAACAATGAGTGAAATTGAAAATGTAATAAAAAACTTACCAACAAAGAAAAGCCCAGGTCCTGATGGCTTCACTGCTGAATTCTACAAGACATTTAAAGAAGAACTATTGCCATTACTCTTTAAACTCATCAAGGAAATTGAAAGGGAAGCAAGGCTTCCAAATTCTTTCCTGGAAGCAAGTGTTACTTTGATTCCAAAACCAGGGAAAGACCCAACCCAAAAAGAGAACTACAGACCAATCTCCCTAATGAACATAGATGCAAAAATCCTCAACAAGATACTGGCAAACAGAATACAGAGGGTCGTCTAGAAGATCATACACCCTGACCAAGTAGGATTTATCCCAGGGATGCAAGGATGGTTCAACATCCATAAATCAATGAATGTAATACACTACATTAACAGAGTCAAGGACAAAAACCATATGATCATCTCAATAGATGCAGAAAAAGCATTTGACAAAATCCAACACCCATTCATGATAAAAACCCTACAGAAAATTGGAATAGAAGGTCTTTATCTCAACCTGATTAAGGCTATCTATGAAAAACCAACAGCCAACATCATACTAAATGATGAAAACTGAAAACTTTCATGCTAAAATCAGGAACAAGACAAGGATGCCCACTATCACCACTCCTGTTCAATATCGTTCTGGAAACATTAGCCATAGCAATTAGACAAGAGAAAGAAATAAAAGGAATAAAGATAGGAAAGGAAGAAGTTAAACTGACATTATTTGCTGATGAAATGATACTTTACATAGAAGACCCAAAAAACTCAGTCAAAAGTCTTCTAGACCTAATTAACAGATTCAGTAGAGTAGCTGGATACAAGGTCAACACTCAAAAAACAATAGCCTTCTTATACACAAACAGCAGACCCATTGAGAGAGAAATTTGGGAAATAATTTCTTTTACAATAGCATCTAAAAAAATGAAATATCTAGGAATCAACCTAACAAAGGAAGCAAAAGACCTCTGCACTGAAAACTACAGCACTCTGAAGAAGGAGATCAAAGAAGATATTAAAAAATGGAAAGATATCTCTTGTTCCTGGGTAGGAAGAACTAATGTAATGAAAATGGCCATATTTCCAAAACTACTATATAGATTCAATGCAATGACAATTGAAATTCCAACAGTATACTTCACAGAACTAGAGAAAACAATCCAAAAATTCATTTGGAAACAGAAGAAACCTAGAATAGCAAAAGCAATTCTAGGCAACAGAGATATGGCTGGGGGTATCACAATCCCCAACTTGAAACTATACTACAAAGCTACTGTGATAAAATCAGCATGGTACTGGCAAAGAAACAGACCCAAAGATCAGTGGAATAGATTAGAAGATGCAAAAATAACTCCAGGCATCCTCAGCCACCTCATCTTTGATAAAGGAGCCAACTACCATCATTGGAGGAAAGATAGCCTATTTAATAAATGGTGTTGGAAAAACTGGATTTCAACCTGCCAAAGATTAAAACTAGACCCATACCTATCACCATGCACTAAACTAAGATCGAAGTGGATTAAAGATCTAAATATTAAGTCAGAAACACTAAACTTGCTGAAAGATAAGCTAGGTAGAACTCTTGATGACTTTGGCATAGGAAAAGACTTTATGAACAAATCTTCAGTAGCACGGGAGCTAGCACAAAGAATCAACAACTAGGATCTCATCATATTAAAAAGCTTCTGCACTGCAAGAGAAACCACCAACAGAGCTAGGAAACAACCTACAATGTGGGAAGAAATATTTAGCAGCTGTAGCTCAGACAAAGGTGTACTATCGAGAATATATAAAGAACTGAAAAAATCAGACCCTCCAAATTCAAAGACCCAATTCAAAAACAGGCATCCAAAATGAACAGACATTTCTCAGACAAAGAAGTAAAAACAGCAAATAAATACATGAAAAAATATTTAACATTCCTGGTCATTCAAGAGCTGCAGATGAAAATAACACTGTGATTCCACCTCACCCCACAAAGAATGGCTGCTATCAAGAAATCAACCAATAACAAATGCTGGCAGGGTGTGGAGAGAAAGGAACCCTTCTCCATTGTTGGTGGGAATGTACATTGGTGCAACTACTGTGGAAATCAGTATGAAGATACCTCAAAGAACTAGGACTACAGGTCCCATTTGACCCAGCTATTCCCCTACTGGGAATCTTCCCCAAAGAATTAAAAGAATCATACCACAGTGATATATGTGCACCTATGTTTATAGCGGCACAGTTTGTAATAGCTAAAGCTTGGAAACAGCCCAAGTGCCCATCGACTGGAAACTGGATAAAGAAGATGTGTTTTTTTAATAAAATGGAGTACTACTCAGCCATAAAGAATGAGAAACTAGAGACATTTATAGCTAAATGGATGCACATTGAGGCCATACTCTTAAGTGAAATAAATAGGACACACTTGTGTAAATACTGAATAGTTTCTCTAGTGTGAGAAATTGAAAGTGTAAATAAGGATGAAAATGATTAAAATGAATAATTGATAATTTGAAATAGGAAAAGGTCCAAGAGTTTGGGGATGGTAGGGGGGTGGAGGGGAAAGGGAAGGAGGGAAAGGAAAAATTATGAGAAAAAAAGAATGGAATCAAACTCTGTAAATAGGGAAGGGTGGAGGGGGTGAAGGGTGCACAGGTAATGGGAGAAAAAATAAGAACCAAGATACATCATGTTCTGGTACAAACACCCAATGATAAATGTAAATGTATTTTATACCTCAAATGTACCAATAAATAAATATATAAATTTTTAAAATGCATTTAATCCATCTCTAAAGTCACCAAAGTTTTAATAGTATCAGCAGTGCTGAAAAGTCCAAGTCCAATATCTTGTCTGAGACTCAAGACAAACTATTGGCTCTGAGACCCTATAAAAATAAAATTTGAAAGTCAAACATTTCTGCATACAATAGTACAGGATACCCATTCCCATTGCAAAAGAGAGAAGTGTGAGGATAGGAAACAATCAGATGAAAATAAGACTGAAACCCTTGGGCTGGGGATTTTGCTCAGCAGTTCTGATGCCTTCCTCGCAAGCACAAGGTCCCAAGTTTGATCCCCAATACCAAAAAAAAAAAGACTGAAATCCAGAAGGGAAAACATCAAATCCTATGTGTAAGTTGTTGTGAGCTGTGAGCATCTGTTGTGAGATGTGAGCATCAAAGTGCTGGCAAGGTCCTGCCCCTGTGGCTTTGCTGGTTACAGCCCTCATAGTCCCTTTTCTGAGGTGGCTCCACTCATTACCTGCAGCTTTCCTCAGTAGTTGATCCACATTCCTGGCATCTCCAACTTCTTGGAGTCTCCACGGCATTTTCGGCTGTATTCTTACAGCTTCACATATTGCTCTCTCATAGGCTTGTGGCAGGGGCAACGACCACATTTTTGCCTGGGCTCTCAGGCCTTCCTCTGAAATCTAGGTGTAAGTTTTTATATACTTTAATGAAATAAACACTACTTCTGCAAAATTAGTATGCCACACTCATTACTATTAATCTTGTGAGGAATTTAAAAGTTCCCATATATATAATAAAATTAGGATATTTATTAGCCAGTCCATGGACCACAATAATGATCTTTGGTTAACAATAATGATCTTTAGATCAACATAGCTGCATGTTGCTATTTTCACCATGAGAGCAATAACCAGAGTTCTGTGGCAGAGTTAGGGGAAGGCTATGGCTAGCCACTTTGGGCAGAAGGATCAGAAGTCAGAGGATTTCTCTACAATAGTGGTATGTGACCTGAGATCTGAAGTGTGAAAATGAATTAAACTGGCCAAACTTTGGAGGAAGAACCAGAAAGAAGTTAGAACCTGAGATTGAAGGCTCAGGCCAAGTTCAAGTTAGGTAGACCTTGTATATCACAGCCTGAAGTTTGCATTTTATTCTAGGAGCAAAAGGAAGCCATTGAAGCACTTTAGTCAAGTATAGATACCTTCTCATTTACACTCCAAAAAATCTCTCTGATAATCCATCAGATTGCTGCTTCTCCAACTATTAAGTGAAAGATGTTTCTTGGGAGTTTGTCAACATACAGACTTGAGTTTAGTAGATCAGGAGACCCTGAGATTTTGAACAGGTTCACAGACTGCTCTTCCTCATTCTGAGGAGCAAAGGTGGATGCAATAGATTCCTTGAAAGAAAATTGGTGACTGTTAATAAGATAATATAGGGGGTGGGGATTTAGCTCAGTGGTGCTGCTACCTGCCTCACAAGTGCAAGGTCCCAAGTTAGATCCCTGGTACAAAAAAAAAGATAATATGGACTAAAACAATGCTTTTCAAAAATTGCAAATATAGTTTCCTGTAGAAAGGGAAACTCATTGCATGGTGGACTTTGATGTTTGCTAATCCTGGTTTACTTAGTTTTCACCTAAGGTTAATAGCACAATTAAAATGCCGTGGAAATTTCTGTTTAACAAAATGGAGACTACTTTAAATAATAAAGTCCATAATTAATGAGGTATTGTGAAATTAGCACCATCATATGCTGCTGTCCAAATTACAGTTTTGGTGAAAAATATCTTCAAGGAAATTTGACATTCAATGTCATGTGTTTTTTCATATTTATGCAAATCTTCTTGCATTAAAATTATAAATTAATGATATTCATAAAAATATTGTCCCTAAATTTAACAATTAAAACAATATCAAATGTGATTATTTTTAAATATCTCTACATTTAAAAAGAAAGCAATCATTTTGAATTATTCTCTCAATAGGTTTCCTGGCAGGAAAATTAGGAAATACCTAAATAAAATGTATAAGGAGCCAAGAATATAAATACAGTAATACACAAAATAATACAGCTGTGTATATATATCCAAATATATTAGTCAGTATTTTGTTGCTGGACAGAATTCCTGACCTATATAGCTTAAAGGAGATTTATTTTGGCTCACACTCTCAGAAGTTTCAGTCTATGGTTGACTGGGCTCCAAGACAAAGGAGTCAGAGTAGAACAGCATGGCGGAGAAAAGCTGCTTACATCAAAGCATCCAGAAAGCAGAGAGGAAGGGAAAGAGCCAGAGAGGAAAGAGCCAGAGAGGAAGGATCCAGGCAGAAGACATAGACCCTGGGGAAGGGGGATATAGTCACACCCCCATGATCTAGCCAGCAGGAGTGTTCTTTGCTAATCTCCTAGGTGGCTCTCATGCCAATTTAGTTGACAATCGAGGTTAAACATCACAACAAATTTTTGTAAAAGGCAAGTGTTGCCATTTCTAGGTCATGAGATTCTGGGAAAGTTCTATATTTATCTGAGACTTTACATCTTTTAATCTATTTAAATAAACACAGATAAGTAAATAACAAAAACAATTTGGTTTAAATTTACAACACACAACTTCAGATTCTGAATCCTGCTCTGTGTCTTCTGTGGAAAAAATCAATTGTCAAGGGGTCAGAACACATGGGTTCTACTGCTGGTTTCCATTTGTATAAGCTATGATTTGAATAAGTTACACTGTGTGTGGGGATCCTAATTCTTCTAACAATTAAGTGAGAGGCCTGGGTCTGGTCTTTCCTAGGGCAAGATTGATACAAGAGTTCATGTCAAGTAGTACAGAGATCAGCTTTCTATTCCTAACCCTAACTTTATCCCCAGCTCTAATCCTAACCTTAACCCTAACCCTCACTTTAACCCTTAGAATTATATTATATATTATAATTTGTATGTATGTAATAAAAAATACAACCAGCACATCAAACATATGTTTTCATAAATAATATCAATTAAAACTGGGATAATTTATGTAGTTATTTTAAAGTCCATTTATTATCAAATTAAATAAATAAAGATATAGGTGGCACACAGATAGAAAAATACTATGATCATGATGAACAAATAAGTAAAATACCACTGGAGAAAGCTCAGCCTGAGCCAGAAAGTGTCTGTATCCTTAGAGAAAGTCATATGATGGAAAGTCTTTATGGGTTAACATGCCCAGTACAGGACCAGTACAATCTGCACTGAGAAAAGAAAAATAAATAACTAAAGGAAATTAATTCCATATAAATTCAGATTCACAACATACAGGAGATGGTATTTCATCTCCACTGCCTGGAGGCTGAGGATTTAAAGAAAATCCCCTCTAGACTTATTGAAACTTTTCTCATCTTCCACAGGCCAGGCCTGGGCAGGCTGTGGTGCAACCACGGGTGCCGAAGACACTGGGCTGCAAAGCAGAGGAGAAGATAGATGAATAAATCTACATCATGATGGGCTGCAATACTCAAAATGCTACTTAACTTCTTTCAAGCAGTTCTTTAAAATTTTTGTCTGTCTACTCTTCCTTTCTGGATTGAATGAAGGCCAAAGACACAGGTCCTCTCCCAGGACACTGTGGAAGTTGAGGATCATTCTCCCTTAAGCTCAATTAAGAATGGCAGGTGTTTTCTCCTGGACTCTCAGGAATGAAGAGCTCTGCTCCAACACACACAGGCTTCTCATGCAGGTTTAAACACAAAAGGTCACACAGAGGAGATTCACTAGGGCTGACTATTTTTTTAAGATTTACACCCTTCACAGTTTCCACCCACAAGAATAGTACACCTTTCTGTAACTTTGAGATTTATGGCAATAACTACTATCTGCTACTTTTATTGACATCCCCAAAGCCACCAACACACAGTACAGCTGCCAATAATAAATCATGAATGAAAATTCCAAGAGCTACTCCATTCTTCTGTCCATCGGACTCACTGATGGACTCTGATCTTCAATAGCTTGTTTCCTTGAATGCATGTTCACAATTCTGTCATTACAGGAAGTTGAGAGTCTCCCCAGTCAACCAGAAATGAATCTCTAGCTGTGCTCCAATCACACAGCTACTCCTCCCTAATCTCTTCAGAGTACTAAGGAAAGGGCTAGGTCAAGCCCAGGCACAGATGTGTTTGACAGCTAAACTATTTGGACCCTATATTGTTGCCTTTCTTTTTTTTGTTAAACGAGCTCCAAGGTATAAATCTACTTTTTGGCGCTATAGCACAGTGTAAAGAAAGTTGTTATATATTGCTCCACAAAGGAATGTGATTTTAGGATTTACATTAAATTACAACACAAACAAGAAGTTACCATTTTCTATGCACAAAACATATGAGACAAAAAATAAAGTCATTACAGCCTGTTTAAATAATTGGGTGGGATAAGGCTAGTGCAAAATAAAGAATTACTCAGTCATAACCAGGCTGAAATAGCACAATCAATACCAGGAGAGTGGAAAAAATAAGCCTTAATCCATACTTGTTTTGTTCATAACCCACCTATTCCTGGAATAACTATAATTAGTTAAAAATTTATTCTCTAATAACAAAATTTAATTATTTAATTAAATTCATTTAATATAATTAAGTCCTTACAGCCCTGTGGTGAAGTATATGTTACTACAAATGATGAAGTGTAGGAAGTAGGGGTTTAAGTAATTCTGTCCATGGTTACATCATTTAGTAAGTGACACATACAGCACTTCAGTTCCCTGGTCCTTTAATCAGCATATAAAACTTGCCCATCCTTAAGCAAACAAGGGAAGTGTCTGTGTTGGAACTTATGTTCACTCGATATTCTTGAAGACAAATTGAACACTAAGGATGTATTGAGAGTTAAATCCCATGATTGGTTTCTGCATTTGTCTGTTTTGTCATTACTTCTATCTACAAAAACACCTGTTGCTTATTATATTTAATTGTATAATGAATAGATTCAATGTAGAGCTGACCTTCAGGACCTAACTATATTTTCTATTTTCCCATAAATCTTCCATGCCAAGAATTGTAGGGCCGGGGATTTAACTCAGCGGTTCTGCCACCTGCCCAGAAAGTGCAAGGACCTGAGTTTAATCCCCGGTACAAAAAAAAAAAAAAAATTGTTTATATGAGGGCTTTATAATCTGAGTATGTATTCCTTTTGTCTCCACTTATCTACTAAATTGACTAACAAACAGGAAGGTAAATCTCTGTTCCCTTCTCAAGCAACTTCGCAATTTCTTAAAATTATGGAAACATTTGGACCGGATTTAGCTCAGTGGTGCTGCCGCCTGCCTCGCAAGCCAAATTCACAGAAATAGATGCATTCAGATCAGATTCAAATACTGGCACTCTGGGTTCTAAGTACTTGCCCTGGTTACTCGTTTGCTTCTCTCTTTCTTTGTTGGTTTTTTTTTTCTTTTGCATAATCGCATGGTAAATGGTGATGCTTTCTATGTGAACCGAAACATTCCACATTTTGATGAGCTTGTGAAAAGAGTAACTATTTTTCTTGAGTCATTGAATAGACTCAGCAGCCCAGTACTTATTGCTTTCAAAGGCATTATGGAATGATCACTCTGAGAGAAAGTGTATACTGGACGTACTTTTCCCCTATCAACCTCTAAGAAAAAAAATGAAATTTGGTGGAGAGATTATCATTATCACTGCAAAGAACTATGTTCAGTTTTGATTATTTGAATGCTGTGACCTGTTCTGTCAATTGAGACATAAATAATTCACTCGTGATAAGACAAATACTATTTTTTAATCACAAGTCTTCCCCCATGGCTAATTACCAGAAAATAAAAGAAATTGTGGTAATATTCAGGGATGTTCTAATTGCTTATACATAATAGTAAATTTAGAACAGAAAATTTGTGTACAGGTGGAAAAATGTTTTGTAAAAGGTTTAAAATTTTCTATTTCTTTATACATATTTGCTATATATAATGATCACTCAAAACTGAAGGAAAACTGATTCAGAGAATAATTTTCAGCACATATACAAGAAAAAATAAAATTTGACCAGTGTCATGTATTCCTTATTTTTGTGTACTAGTTTGCAAATATTTTGCTGGGAGAGCAACCGTAACGTTCTCAAAGCCTGTCTAGGTTTCTCAGTGGAATACAATAGCACGATGGGAAAAAAAAGTCCAGCTCTCAGACCCCTCTATGTCACCATGCAGTACCTGAAGTTTCAGTGAGGCAGTTGAGAGGTCCTGGTCCAGAGAGCCCTGACTCATCTTTCCAGAAGAAGCAGAAATGAATTGTCTGGGGTCTAGTATGAGGTACACATCTCATGATGATCCAGGTATTGATGAACTGATGGAGAAAGCTGTTATGCCTGCTGTCATGTTCTCAGAAACTTATAGACATGGGAGAAGCAGGCTACTCCTACTAGGGAAGCTAATGAGCTCCTTAATTTGCAGGTGAGCTTCCTTCCTATGGGGCATCCACCACAGATAACACAAGGGCAACCTCATTTGAGATTTACCTAAATTTCTCAGAAATTGTACTTCCGTGAATTCTTCTTGAAGTTGGTCTTTATATGTAAATTTGTACTTTTGAATGAATTCATAATTTGTAGAGGTTTGCTATACAAGAAAGTCTGAACTTTAATTTTTTCACTCTTAAAAGCTTGGAAGAAGAATCATAATAGAAGTGTCTGATGGCTGGACATATCCAGGCTTACTTTCAGCTCCTCAATTCAAAGCACTTTTAAGTACATATAGTCTCTAAACTAGTTACGACAAACAGTCCAGGTCTTGGTTTAATTTATTCATGATTTATGAATAGCAGTTCACTAAGCCTTGTGTATGAGTGTACAGGTATAATCCAAGACCAAAAATAAGATTTTATTAACTGATATTCTAGACTATGTATTCACCTTTAAGTATTTCTGTTT